>NW_021703779.1:35175528-35179703 GCF_005190385.1 Monodon monoceros
TGTGTGTGTGTGTGTGTGTGTGTGTGTGTGTGTGTGTGTGTGTGTGTACACATCCTGCTTCTCTGAGGAAGATTCTCCAAGCTCCACAGCCAGCTTGACAGAGACCCTCCTGAACACTCGTGGGGCCCACAGACACGGAGAGCAGATGTGACACACCAGCCAGTGGCTGCCGGATTCAGGAGATCCTTCCCCGGGTTGCCCGGGCTTCACCCCCTTGTTCCAAGCTGGTCCTGACGTGGCAAGGGAGCCTCCAGGTGTGTGATTTGCCTGTTAAGTCCAAACCCCTGGATGGAGCCCGAGCCATCAGCCCCGTGCTAGGCACTGGGCGAACAGAGAAATAAATAAAACAGGATCCCTTTCTTTAGAGAGCTTGCCATCCAGGTACCGTAGCTGGTAAAAGCTTTCAGAAAGAGGTGGCATTTGAACTTCAAAAATGCCTAGGCTGAGAAAAGCGCGTGGAGATGGGACAGACAGCAGGACTGGTTCTGCCCTTCAGCAGGAGTGGCGGGGCCGGCAGAGTTCCCTGTGTGGGAAACAGATGGAATGAATGTGGAGGAGAGTAAAGAATCGAAGAAGCTTCGGGTGGGACGGTGTGCCAGTCATCTGGCCCCCCAGGTCCCCTTCCAGACGCCGACAAGCAGCCTGGGCTTTCCCCTCCTGCCCCGCAGGGAGCGCACCAAGGTCACACATGGTCTCATTTAGATGGCTCTCGATGTCTCAGAGTCCCCACCTCTACTGAGCCAAAAGGGGCTACTCCCTTGCTCTGCTCCCAGGGGCTTGCAAGGGCAAGTCTCACTCCTCTGCCACCAACAGCCCTTCAAACACAGTTGACCCTTGAATGACGCGGGAGTTAGGGGCGCCGGACCCCATGCAGTCAAAAATCCACGTACACCTTTACTGTCAGCCCGCCATTTCCACGGTTCCACAGCTGCAGGTTCAACCAACCGCAGGTTGTGTATTACGATCGTGCATACGCGTTGACTGAAAAAAAATCTGCGTGTAAGTGGACTCGTGCAGTTCAAACCCATGTTGTGGGAGCGTCAGCTGTATTTGAAACAGCAGTGTTTTGGTTATATCCTGCTGCCTGAGAAGCAACCCAAAGCTCAGCGCCATAAAACAACAATTGACTTTTTCGCACGATTGATGGGTTGGCTGGGCCCGGCGGGTGGTTCTTCTATTCCACATCGGCTGGAGTTGCTCACGCAACCGCACTCAGCTGGGAGTCTGGCTGGGTCTGGGACATCCCAGACGGCCTCACTCACGTCTTTTGCACTTGGTGGCAGCTATTGGCTGAGGGGGGCTCTGTTCTCCCCGACTCGGCGTCTCCGGCGGGATGGCCTGGGCTTCTCACCTGGCGCTTCCGTTTGAGGGAACGAAAACAGATGCAGCCGGACCTCTTAATGCCCCAGCTCAGAAGTTACGTGGCGACACTTCCGATGAATTCTGTTGGCCCAGGCAGGTCACAAAGCCAGCCCAGATTCCAGGGGAGGGGAACTAGACTCACCGTTCCTTCTTTTGGATGGGAGTAGCAGCGCGCACGCGTAGGGCTGGGAGAAACTGGTGGTGGTTAAGTTTGTAGAGTCTGCCATCGTGGCCCCTCTATCTCAGCTCCTCCAGGCTGCATAGCCCACATCCCTTCAGAAGCTCCTGAGAGGCCCAAGGCTCTTTCTTCAAAGCCATCTCTCCCCCTGTGAACCCACTCTGGGTTGGGTACATCCCTTTCAGACCTGCCCTAGAACCTCCTTCAGCGGGTTGGGAGGAAGCCATCTGAGCAGAATACTGAGGGCTTTCAGAGGAGATCTGGGGAGATGGCTGAGGCCAGAGTAGGCTCTCACCTCTGAGGCAGCCCCCAAATTGACTAGGGCCGGAGGATGGGGTGAGGGAGAGGGGCCTCTTGATTGATTGAGGATGATTTAGAGATCTCCTTGTCCTAAAGGCCCTTAGGAAAGAAAGCTTCCCGGCTGGTAAAGACTCTGGGAAACCTGTCACACAACAGAACAACGAGTTCTTTAAAAAACGCTAAGGACTCTCCCTGTCCCAGCTGGTCACTAGGCGCAAACACTGCTGGTTAGGAAACTCGTAGCGCTTACTTGGCAATTAGTCACTTAAAGCCCTATGACGTCCTGCATATTGTGTTGGGTTGTTATTTAACTCTGGTCGTGTTTCGCTGCCAGGCGCTGGGTGGAGCCTCTAGGACAGAGTGCAGAGTGGCCCAGACACCTTCTTCCTGGGGAGAGAATCTCTCCTCTCAATCTCTCTCTCTCTCTCTCTCTCTCTCAATGATCACTTTTATTTTCTTCTTTACATTCTTCTGTATTTTTCGATGGTTTTCTATACCAAGTATATTGTACTTTCATAACAAGGAAACAAATGTCAGAAACAAATCCAAGGAACCCCTGACAAAGGTGTTCATTGCGGTATTATTTATGTTAACAAAAACTTGAGAACAGCATCCATGTCCAGCAACAAGAAAATTGCTAAGTAAATTAAGATGAATCCGTGGGGCGCAAGAAAGCTATTTAAAATGATGCTCTAAACAGACTTCTGGTTGCCAAGGGGGTGGGGTGGGGGAGGGCTGGATTGGGAGTTTGGGGTTAGCAGATGCAAACTAGTATACACAGGATGGATAAACAACAAGGTCCTACTGTACAGCACAGGGAACTATATTCAATACCCTGGGATAAACCATAATGGAAAAGAATATGAAAAAGAATGTATATATATATATATGTATAACTGAATCACTTTGCAGTACAGCAGAAACTAACACAACACTGTAAATCAACTACACTTCAATAAAATAAATTAAAAATAAAAGTGAAGAATTAAGTGATGCTCTAGAAAGAGTTTTCGATGATACAGGAAAATGCTCATACTAAAACATTCGGTGGGAAAACAAGTAGCATTCAACATGTTTTAAGGGTTTGATCTAAATTGTGATATATGGAAATAGGCTGGTAGGAGCTAGCGTTTATTAAGCACTCACTGTGTGCCGGCACTTAAGGAATCATCTCATTCCATCCTTGCAACATCCCTATAAGGTAAGTACTCTTCGTATCCCCATTTTAAAGACGGGAAAGCTGAGGCCCAGAGAAGTTAAATACCTTATCTAAAAATGACACAGCTAATGTTACAGGGCACAGATCTGAACCCAAAGAGTAAGATTCCTCTCCCATACTCTTCACCACCGCGCTGTGTGCACACTTATAACAGGCTGGAAGGAGATGGGTTAAATGTTCACGGCCGTGACGTCTAGCTAGGGATTATAGGTGGTTTTCAGCGTCTTTGTTACACTTCTCCGTGAGTTCCGAATTTTCCACAGTAGAGCGTGATTTACTTTGATCACTGGGAAGAAATAAGTTGGCAGCTCTCCATCAGTATCTGACTGGACCTCGCAGGTCCTAAGTGACTACGGAGAGTCAGCTGCTTCCCCCACGCCAAGCCACACCCCCCTCCTTTCCCCCCCCCCCCCCCCACCCGCACACCCCCCTGGTTTCACTGCCCCAGCATCTGGCAGACACGTGTGTATTATCCCCACTCCTCCCAGCGCAGACCGTGCCTTGCACACATCCTGCCATCACCCACGGCAGCTGACGTTTTGACATAGATAACCCGCCTCCAAAAACACATCTACCCACTGGCTGCCCGACACCAACACCGACACCGGAAGCTTAGAAACACTTGGGCAGTGCAGACAGCTTGGAAGGTTATGGTGGGTGGAAGCATCACGCCAGCCCCAGACATCCTACCCGAGTGGGGAGAATCGAGAAGAAAGTGTGTGCCTCAGACCAGACATACCAGAGCCACCAGATGAGCCAGTTTGAGGCAGTCAGAAAAAAAAAAAAGCAAGAAGGGGCACCAGAAACTCCATTCCTGCCATAGAACCTTGAGGTGGGGTCTTGCCTGTACTCACAGCAAGGAGGTCGTCTTCAGACTCATTGACATTCAATCCAAGCCCCGGTGGGATTCGCTTTGTCCCTGTGAATGTCAGCCTGTATTTATCAGTCAGTCAACAAATATTTATTGAGCCCAAAGCAGCAAGTTACAAGGTACTTGGGTTAGGGCAGGGGTTTGTGGGGTGTGGGGAGGAACAGTGGGCCCCTTATCTTCCCCACGCACTCCCCACCACACACACACACACACACACACACACACACACACACACACACACACAC
>NW_021703779.1:35179713-35280484 GCF_005190385.1 Monodon monoceros
CACACACACACACACACACACACACACACACACACACACACACACACCACACATTTTGGAACCACTAACATTGGAACTTGGGAGGTTGGTTCTGGTAGATTTCAGATGGTATTAATGGCTGGTTTACAGGCTGCAGGATAGAGCGGTCAATGGATCATCGTTCCCCAATTCCTCTCTGCTCCCTGCATTAGAATGATACACCCACACCCCTTGACATGAGATTTTGCCGTTTTTCTCACTGAAAGTGGAGTATATTTCTCCACCCCTTGACTTTGGCTTGCACCTGTGACTTACTCTGGGGCAATGGGGTGCCGGCTCCAGAAACTTCCAGGTGAACCACCAGGTGGTGAACGGCTCTCCTCCCTCTCTTCTGACTCCCTGGGAACCTCATCAGCCAGTAGATTCTGGGCTCCCAGGTCAAGTCCAGCCCAAAGGGAACATCCCTCACCTGTGATGACCTGGTAGCTGTGTTTCATCTCAACCCCTGGCTGATAAAGAGCCTGGAACACTCCTGCCCACTCTCACCACCACGACACTCACCTGCTTCAGAGGCCCGGGCCACTTGAGCTTCAGCCCTGGGCCACCAGAAGCAGCCTGTAGCAGTGAGCGTGCCCCTGGCCACGTGACAGAGGTCCTGGATGTGCTGGGGATTGGCCTCCCGGTGGGCCCCCGCTCCCTTTCACACTGGAATTGGAAACCTCAGGCAAAGAATAAAATCACCACTTTTTCCATCTCCTCCAGGGCCAGGGCCTGGGGGTTTGGAGATAAGGGCCCAGGATAAGACCTTATCTCCAAACCCAGAGGCCCATCACAGGACTCTCCAACGAAGGCGCCTGTAGCCTGAGAACGGCAAGCACAGTGTCCTGGGTTTACATAAGAGAAGACCCTTTCTAGTTTATAGCCCCTGAAGGACAGGGCAGGAAGGTGGAAGCCCTGTCCTTTACTATTGTATTAGAAAAGGAGATTTATTTGAGTCAAACACTAATTCACACCAAGTCCATAAGATGGCTAAACAGTCCTCTACTTAAAGTCCCTTAAAATCCCACACAGAGCAGATCTCTATGATTAGTACAGGATTTGTACTCTGAGTAACAAAGGCCAAAGATAAGAGTGCCTTAAGAGAGTCAGAGTATATTTCTCACTCGACTTCCAAGCTAGGTGATTGAGGCTGGTATGGTAGCTCTCTCCCTGAACTCTAAGGGAATGTGGCAGGTGGTATTTTCCAGAACTGACCACCACAGTACATCTCATCCCTCATGCTCTTGGACAATGTGACCTTGACGCTCTTCCAATCAGGATGGGGAGTCTAGCTCCCCTCCCCTTGACCCTGAACAGACTTGTGACTGTTTTTGGACAATAGAGTTGGAATAACTGATGCTGAGAGATTTTTGAGAGTGGGTCATAAAAGGTCATGCAGTTTCCTCCTTGTTCACTGGAATATTCCTGCTTGGGGCTCATGGAAGACACCAAACTACCCTGAGGCCACCATGCTGTGAGGACGCCAAGCCACACGGAAAAGCCATGCGTAGATGCTCTGGCTGGCAGTCCTAATCTCTTTAGTCATCCATTTCGGGCTCTAGCCATGCAAGTGAAGCTGTGTTGGATCCTCCAGACCAGCCCTTCAGCCTACCACTGAGTGACCTTAATCAACACCACCAAGGGTGAAAGAATTGCCCAGCCAAGCCCTGCCCAAATTCCTGACCCACATCATCTATGAGCACAGTAAAATGGCTGTTTTAAGCCATGAAGTCTGAGGTGTTACATACCAAAAGTGACTGGAACGGGCACTCAGTTTCCATCCAGTTCATTGCTCGGCCATACCTGGGTGGGTGGGTCGGGAGGGATAGCTTTGTCCTCATTGTTCAAAATGGTGTCTAGAGCTCCAACCGTCACATCTGCATCCGAGACAGCAGGGTGTTGGGAGTGATGAAGAAGAAAAGCAAAGGGCATGACCCTATTAAGGAAGTTCGTGAAGGATGTCTCAGGACATGACACATCCTATTGGCTAATATTTAGTCATGTAGCCATACCTAGTAGTAAGAGAGGGTGGGAAACATTGTCTTTATTCTAGATGACTGACTATGTACTGAACTAAAAATCAGGAATTCAATTACCAAAGAAGGTGAAGTAAATGAATATTACAGCAGCCTGCCCCTCATCCCCAAGTTCCTTTGCCCTCCTCCCTTACCACCCCCCAAATTTATTTCTGTACTCTCAACCACCTGAACACCAAGGCTGAAGAAACTATAGACCTTCAGACTGAACACCCACAAGACAAATGAGTGCTTCTCCAGCCAGTACTGAAGGCATCTCTCAAGGCATGATTTCTGATGCTGACATAGTCCCTTTTCTCTTCTTTCTAAAGACCCCTTTCCACAAAGGATGAGGAAAGATGGTAAGTTTGGGTGGGGGTGGGGGGCCTGGCCTGCCACATATATTAATTAAGCACCTGCTAGCTTGTCCAGCACTGGCTCATCTAATCCTCACCCTGAGATCCAGCACTGCTATTATCTCCATTTAACAGATGAAAAAACTGAGGCTCCGAAAACGTAAGTGACTCACTCAAAGTCACACAGCTCATCCCCCGAGCACAAGGCCGGGGCAGTGACTCTGTAAACACCAGGTCCAAGCGTGTCCCTCCCTGAGTTCCTCAGAGGGCCCACCTGTGTTCTGCAAGGTCCTTCCACTATGGAGATGCTCCACGTCTTTCTCCTTTCTGCTTCTTCAGGATCCTCAGTGAGTGTGCCTGAGGGCAAGAAGCCAGTGTCATTCTTGATCACCTGCCACCTCAGCCAAGAGCAGCCCCATTGACTCCTGTGAAGCAGGCAGGCTCCACAACGGGGTTGTCAGAAGCCTTGAGCTGGCTGGGGATGGGGGTGGGGGGGTGCCCACAGCTGAAGCACCGGGAGCCTCTTTTCTTTCAGCTCGGGCTGGGTCACGCTCCAGAGCCCCGTGCCCTAGCCTGAGCCTCCCACCTGGCTCCCCTCAGAGGCAGGCTCACCACTGCGAGAGAGTCAGGGAGGTGGGGGCAACCCCCACAGCTTATAAATCAGTGAGCCTTGCTATGTAAAGAACCATCACAAATGATGAAAAAGTTCTGAAGATGGATGGTGGTGACGGTGGCACAACAATGGCAATGTACTTAATGCCACTCAACCATACACTTAAAAATGGTTCAAGTGGGGACTTCCCTGGTGGTCTAGTGGCTAAGACTCCCTGCTCCCACTGCAGGGGGCACAGGTTCGATCCCTGGTCAGGGAACTAGATCCTGCATGCCACGCAGTGAGGCAAAAAAAAAAGTTCAAATGGCCAATTTTATGTAATACACATCTTACCACAATAAAAAACATCCTAAAAACTTAGTGGCAGGACTTCCCTGGTGGCACAGTGGTTAAGAATCCATCTGCCAATGCAGGGGACATGGGTTCGATCCCTGGTCCGGGAAGATCCCACATGCCGCGGAGCAACTAAGCCCGTGTGCCATAACTACTGAGCCTGCACTCTAGAGCCCGCAAGCCACAACTACTGAGCCCGCGTGCCACAACTACTGAAGACCGCGCGCCTAGAGCCCGTGCTCCGCAACAAGAGAAGCCACCTCAGTGAGTAGCCCGCGCACCGCAGCGAAGAGTAGCCCCGCTCACGGCAACTAGAGAAAGCCCGTGACCAGCAACAAAGACCCAGCGCAGCCAAAAATAAATAGATTAAATAAATACATTAAAAAAAAAAACTTAGTGGCTTAAAAGAGCAACTGTTTATCAGTTCGTGAGTCTATGAGTCCACAGCTTGGGCTGGGCGAGGCTGGGCAGTTCTGCTGGACTCACCCCGGCTCGCTCAAGAAGCCGTGGTCGCCTGACAATGGTTGGCCGAGGAGGGCTTCACTCCTGTCTAGTGGTCGGTGCGGTTGTCAGCAGTCTTGAGCCACATACCTCCAGCTGCCTAATCCAGGAACGTGTTGTCGTAACCGAGGTGTATTCACAGCTTGGTAGTTACGGGGGTGGGGGGCGGTCCCAAGAACACCAACAGAGGGTAAGTCCCAGTACACAAGCACTTTGCAAACCTCTGCTAGTCATGTCTGATAGCGTCCCTTTGGCCAAAGCAAGTCACATTGCCAAGCCCAGAATCAGTATGAGAGGAGACGACACCAGGGGATGAATCCAAGGCGATGTGCGCAAATGGAGGGTCACAACCGCTACACGTCTTGCCCACGAATTACTGTCACAATGACAACGTACGTGTGCGACCGCACAGGTGCCTTCATTTTCAAACCAGAAAAGAGAGCTGGTTGCCCAAACCAGCAGCTACTTTAGTCATTAAAGGCACAAGATGCCTCCAGGCAGGAGTGTGGTTTCTAATAATGCAGACCAGAGAAAGGGAACATTCTAGCATGAAGTTTCCCCATGGAGATCCAGAACAGAGCCCACATCTTCAGCTCTTGGGGATTTCTGCAAGTCTCGGGGAGCAAGCCGGTTGCCCCCAGCTCTTCCCCAGCCGGGTTTGTGGCAATGCTATCCTCTCCCGACCCATCCACCCCTTATGGGCCAACGGTGATTCCCAGGCCCTGTCCCCAACAACACTGGTACGCTGAAAATCAGGGCTGGAAAGTGGTGAGGAGGCAGAAAATGACTCTTTCCACAGTCTCCCTTTCTGCCCTGCCCCGGGAAAGCTGACTGTGCCCTTTCACAGGTGACCCCCTGTCTGTCTGGGAGGAAGGTGGGGGGTTTGTCCTGCCCCAGTCACCTGTGGAAGGCCAGCCATCACAGCTAAATGGATGGCAAGAGAAGCACCCACACCGACAGCACAAGTTTGTACAGGGGGCTGGACGGCCTGGGTCAGCGCCACCGACCACTGCTGAGTGTCCCTGGGCAAGTTACTTAGCCTCATCCAATTAGTTTCTTCCTCTAAGTAAAAAGACTAGATTAGGGCTTCCCTGGTGGCGCAGTGGTTGAGGGTCCGCCTGCCGATGCAGGGGACGCGGGTTCGTGCCCCGGTCCGGGAGGATCCCACGTGCCGCGGAGCGGCTGGGCCCGTGAGCCATGGCCGCTGAGCCTGCGCGTCCGGAGCCTGTGCTCCGCAACGGGAGAGGCCGCAACAGTGAGAGGCCCGCGTACCGCAAAAAAAAAAAAAAAAAAAAAAAAAGACTAGATTAAGCCCTCCTGCAGGGCCATCCAGAGGATCCTAGGCCCTAACCCAGCGGTCCCCAACCTTTTTGACCCCAAGGACCGGTTTCGTGGAAGACGGTTTTTCCACGGACGGACGGTGGAGGGGGGCAGGGATGCTTCAGGCGCCTGCTGCTCACCTTCTGCTGTGCGGCCCGGTTCCTAACAGGCTGCGGACCGGTACCGGTCCGCGGCCGGGAGGTTGGGGACCCCTGCCCTAACCCTTGCATACAGCAGACAGTTCGGAGCACGTAGAAGATACTTAACAACCAAGGCTTGTCTTTCAAAATGGCTGTCTCTCCCAAGCCACAAGACAAGAGAGCTTCTGTAACCTAGGCCAGGGTAACAGGGCACAGAGGTTGCTTTTAAACCCTTGTTTGGGCAGCCCATCTAATAGCCCTCCCTTCATCCAAAGGGCCATTATGGCATGATTCCAGATAGCCTCCCTCTCCTCTGCCCAGGAGCCATCCCAAAGTCTAAGGATATCCCAACAGTCCCTGGAAACCCTACTTCTCACTCACTATGGCAGGGGTAGGGGAGACACCTGACAGGAAAGGAGGTATCACCATGGCGGTGGTTGGGGGGTGATCACAGGCCGCTGTCAGGGTGCATCCTGACAGGTCAAACCATGGCCCCGCACACCACCTCTCCACGGTGCACACCAAATGCCAACCCCGGGGGAGGGACAAGAGGGCATTTTTAATGACGTCATGTGGTAGCAGCATCCTCCAGGATGGAGCATCCTTTGGGGAAAAAAAGAAAATTAGGATTCTCATCGGCTGGAGAAAGAATCTGAGGCTAAGAGATGGTGTTCTCTCATCCTATCCCAAAACTGCCACACACACACACACACACACAACCCCCCACTTCACATCCCCTTCACCAGATTTCACCACTGAGCATGTTCAGTGATCTGGAGCGGACCGGCAGTGCACCACAGATTACCCAGGTGCTGGAACCCAGGCTCAGTTTGCATGTTGACTCGACAAACGCTGCCCCCACCTGTTCAGTTGGTTTATTGCAAGTTCATTGGTCTCCCCACCCCTACCCAGCTCCGTCATACTCCGTTATTTATTTTAATAACTTTATTGATTTCTATATATCAAAAAACATAATGTTTTCCTGCTCTTTCATGAGATAAAAACCGTCTCTGCCTCCCAATTCTTACTTGGAGCTGGAGGGAGGGAGACAAGCGATGTCCCCCTGGCACTGGGGAACACTCGGAGGCTCCCTCCCCTGGTCTGTCCCACAGAGGCTGGGAAGGATGCACTGCCCCCTTTTCCTTACAGGTCAGGCTGGGAAGGCTGCAGGCCTCCTGCTGTCCCCTGTGGGCTCCTTGCCTCCTCAGCTAGGGGAATCTGGCCATTGTTAAATTGGGGGGGGCACATAGGTACGGAGTGGGGGGCAGCAGAGGACCCTGATCAATCCGTCCTGGCTTTGAAGCTCTAAAGCGGAGCTGCCCTCGCGGCCTCCTTTCTCCAGTTTCAGAAACCTGGACAAATAACTCCCCGCCTCCCAGGGCCGATGCCCAGATCCGGATGAGGGGGAGGAGAGAGCGGGCTGTGGGAGGGAGGAGGTGGCAGTGTCGCACCGCCGCTGCTGCCGCTGTCGCCGCCACCGCCTCCCCCTGTGTATAAAACTCCCTTTGTATGCAGGTCGCCGGCTGCTCCCCATGCCAGGTGCAGCTGCCAGGATTCTCAATGCGGTTTGAACACAATTTGCCAGTGTTGGTTCAGCTCCGCTGGCTTCCAGTTGGGGGGCCATATGCTGCCTTTAATCTGCCTGTGTGATTCTCCCCGATGTCAATAGGCACGGGCGGGTGGGTGGCTCAAATGGCCCGAGAGCCGGGGCTGGGGTGGGCTCCCACTGCTGCCCGGCGCCCCGGCTCTCCACGCCGCCGGGGACCACCGGCGGGTCCTCGCGGGAGGCCGTGGCGCTGGGCGGAGCGGACAGGCGGGGCCTGCCACTGGCAGCTGCCCCTGTGTTTGGCTATGGCGCGTGGGAGCCTCTCTGGTAGGCCATCCCCATAGCCATCATTGGCCTTCCCCTCCGCAGAGATCCCTGCCAAGGAAGTCGGCCAGGGAGGTGCCAGCGCTCAGTCCAGACTTCACATTTCCCTCATTCTTTCTTTAATTGGATTTTTGGTCCTGCTGGGCAAAATAAGCCTTCCACTGGCAAAGCACTCTTGCCTCTTCTGAACACACGATGGTGCCCGGAGGCTCTGGGCCGCTCTAGGCAGAGCCTCGCCTTCCTCCCCAGCCAAAGCGTTCATTCCTTCTCTCCAGGGGCGTGAGAGCATGGTGTGCCCACACGCGCGTGCACGCACACACACACACCACATGCACAAACACACCACATGCACACACATGCCACCGACCAAATGCACACACACACACCACATGCACACACCCACACCACACCACATGCACACAAACATGCCACCACCATCATGTGCACACGCGTATACCACGTGCACACCCTACGTGCACACACACACTCTACCAGGTCCAGGCAAACTCGCCTTCCCCCCAGAATTTGATTTTGAGGCCTTCTTGGAAAACAGTGATTCTCGCTAACCAGGTGAAGACCCCTGCTGCGAATGGCGCAGCATCGGGCACCAGTGTCCTGACCCAGCCACAGATCAAAGTGCCAAGAAAGCCACCTCCTGTCCTTACAGGACCACCAGGCAAGCAAGCCTAGCTTGCTGGGGGCGGGGCGGGGGCTGAGGAAGAAGCCGGCAGGCAAGCTGGAGTCTGACGGAGCAGTGGCATTTCACTAGCAACGCAACAGAAGACATTTGGATACTCTGAGACTTGCACTAAGCGTTAGGGAAGAGAGGGAAAGGAGGGAGAGAAAGAAGGGGGACGGGGGGAGGACGGGAGAAGGAAGAGGAGGAGAAAGGGAGGAAGGCAAGAGGAGAATGGGAAGAGGGGAGGAGAGGGGGAGGGGAAGGAGAGAGGAAGGGAGCAGAGGAAGAAGGGGAAGAAGAAGAGGAAATGGAGGGGAGAAAAGGAAGGGGAGGAGGGAGAGGAAGAAGGGAGGAAGGGAGGGAAAAGCCATCCCCCACCCCATCCCCATCCATCTTTAAAGGAGGTGTTTTTTTGTGTGTTTTATTTTTTGCAGTACGCGGGCCTCTCACTGTTGTGGCCTCTCCCGTTGCGGAGCACAGGCTCCGGACGCGCAGGCTCAGCGGCCATGGCTCACGGGCCCAGCCGCTCCGCGGCATGCGGGATCTTCCTGGACCGGGGCACGAACCCGTGTCCCCTGCATCGGCAGGCGGACTCTCAACCACTGCGCCACCAGGGAAGCCCAAGGAGGTGCATTTTAAATGGAGGAAGCTCTGAGGGCAGGACAGGCTAACCCCCCCCACCCCACCCCCGCCGGGGTTTAGCATATTAGGGAAACGCAGCCTGTGGCATCCTCGCTCCCACGCCCTCCGGCAGCCCAGCAATCTTCAATCCCGGGCACCCGGAGGCCGCAAGTCTGCCGGCGGCTGGGCCCTTCCACCCGGGGCCCGCGAGCGTTAGAGACCTCCAAGGACTACCTTAAGCAGCCCTGGCCCGGGGGTTGCGAAGGCGCCTATTAAAATACACCGCGCTCAGCCCCAACTGCGGCCCCGGAAAGCTGCTGACCGTCAAGTACATCACAATATTTCAGAGTCCCTGTTAACAAGCGCCCATTAAAATGTGACGACCAGATAGTAGCGCAGAAAGCGCTCATTTTGAAAAAACGTGAGCGCTTTCTGCTGGTTCAGCAAGACAAAGCCGGTTTACCTGTCCCTGGCATTTTAAGCCCAGAGGAGCACGGAGGCCTTAGCTCCCGGGTGCCGCCTGGTTAACGGAATGCGGGGTGTTTATTTGCCAGGCCACATCTGAACCCGGCTTGTTAATGAGCCTGCCGTTGTAAGCTCACTGTCGGTCAGCCCGCCTTTTTTTAATCAAAAGATAGAACAGTCGGTTATCAAGGATTAATGACTCTTACAGCATCCATATGAGACTCGTATTTATCTTTTAAAAGAAAACGGAAGGAAGAAAAATGACGAGATTTTGTTTCAGTAAGCAGTTTCAATCTGCTCTGGTAAGTTGAATTCATTCATTCATTAATTCAGTCATGTGTCTGGGAGAAGCCAGCGGGAGCCCCTTCCATCATAAGAACTTCTGACTGTGAAATAAACGCCCAGTAACCAGATTAACTATGAAGTATGTCTCCGTCAGGTTTTAGGCATTAGTTCAAGTGTAGTTTCTGGGCGTTCTGGCTTATTGTAGCGAGTTGCCGATTCTGGGATTCTAGGCAGCACTTCGGGAGGAGAAAGAGTCTCTGTTCCCCTTCTCTGGCTTCAAAATAGAGCTCGTGTGTGCAGTGACATGATTGTGCAGTGTTGATTTCACCGAGAATATCAATATTTTAAATAGATTCCCATATAATTCATATATTTTTGCATAGCACGGAGCATGTAAATCTCTCTCCACATCTGAACACACGGAGGCACATGTGCACACACAGGCACGCGCGCGCACATGTGCGCGCAACACGCACCCGTATCACATGTACGTGCTTGTGACCATGCACAGACCATGGCTACCAAAACACTCATTTAAACTGTCAGGGGGCTTTGTTTACAACAAATAGTATGATACTGGGATCTTTTATTTAGTAACCCAAGATATATAGTTTGGCCAAAAGAAAAAGCTATTGGCTTTGCTCTCATCCAAAGTGGGCCCAGCCGTTCTCTAAGTTGGCTGTATCCATTCACGGTCCTCTCTGAGTGCCTGTGTGCTCTGGGGGATGAAAGCAATAACTCACATGAGGATACTTGAAATCACAGCCAGAAATGTCAAGGTGATCCTTCCCACGTCATCAACAATGAGACACGCTCAGGTGACAATGCTGGACATTCTGGAAATCAAATGATGTTTATGGCGCTGCCGCCCAATATTCGATGGCTTCAGAGAAAGGCAAACACTGATTCTGGATGGGCTGGGGATCACAGACAAATTCAGAAACCTCAGTGAGGTCTGTCTACTGTGGTTTAATCTCGCCGGGTGTCCGGCTCCTCATCTGTAACATGGTGATATTAACACCTGATCTACCAGCCGGCTGGGGATCCAGGAGAATTAGAGAAGAAAATAGAAATGAAAGGAAATGCCTAAAGGGGATCATTTCAGGGTGGGGTAACTAATAGTTCGGTTCCCTTGGGAAAGGTGTCACCTGGAGGACCTGGAACCCCGGCTGTTCTGACCTCTGGGTTAGGAAAAGAGGTTGTTGGGGGTAGGAGTGTGGAGACAGAGTCCCAGGGACTCCCCTTAACAAAATGACAATGTCAGCAAACCAGCGTCCTATCACATGGCTTGTGACACGAAGCACTGAGAAGGACACAGCATCGCTTCTGCCATCTTCTCGTCCAACGTGCAGAAGCTGAATGGAATCATGAGGAAACATCAGACAAACCCAAGTCGAAGGACATTTTGCAAAATAACTAGCCTGTATGTTTGAAAGAGATCAAGGTCAAGAAACTCAACTAAAGACCGTGGAAGTGTTCCAGATTAAAGGAGACTAGAGGGACATGACAATGAAATGCAATGTGCAACTCTGAATCGGATCTTGGAGCAGCGATTTTTTTTTTCTTTTGCTATACAGAACAGCAGTGGGACAATTGGAGAAATATGAATGTCTGTAGATTAGATAACAGTATTATAGCGATGTTAATTTCCTGATTTTGATCATTGTATTGTGGTTATGTAAGAGAATATCCTTGTTTCTTAAGAAATCTATACCAAAGTATCATAGTTGAAGGGTCATCATGTCTGCAGCTTATTCTCAAATAGTTCACAAATCTACTGTACATCTACAGCTATCTACCCATCTGTGTCTGTCTAGAGAGAGAGAGAGAGAGAGAGAATAAAGGAAATTGGTAAAATGCTTACCTTTGGAGAATCTGGGTGAAGGGTATATCAGAATTCTTTGCACTATTTCTGCAACTTTTCTGTGAGCCTGAAATTGTTTTTAAGCTAAGGATTAATAACTATATAAAGGACTTTGGGTTTCTCTTTGGAGATGCAAGGAACGAGGGAGCGGAGGAGGGGACTGGAGCCAGACTTGGTGAACATGAGGGTGGCCGTGACCCAGCAGAGAAGAAACGAGACAGGGCTCAGCACTAGTGCTGACCTCAGCCAAAAGCTGCCTCTGGAATTTTCTGCAACGTGTAGTGAAGTTGGCTGGGAAAGTGTTCTTTATGGCTCAGTGCCTAGCACTGGGCTCACCACTCAGTAGGGGGGTCAGTCCGTTTTGTTGCTTGAATGAATGAATAAATGAGTGATGCTCCTCCTTACGTATCACAGGGCAGCAGGCTCTACAGGTCTGACCAGGGCGTTAAAGGAAGCTTGCTCCTCCGTTTAGTGGCCCCAGTCGGGTGAGAAGTCTTGAGTGGCGGTGGGGGTCAGAGCTCCCTGCATTCATCCGAATCCTTATTCGAGATTCATTATTGAAGCGACAGCACATCCCCCAAATAAACACGTGTGTCTTTGCAGCCTGCAGCCCAGGAGCACTATTAAACACACAGCAGCAAGAGGCCCAGGCCCTGGCTGCTGCGTGCAATTTCCAGCCGGCTCACTATTCTTTTGTTACCGCCTTTTTATTGGTTTTCTCAAAGTGGTTACAATGCTGTTATTGTAAAACCCTCACACCAGAAGAGCGAGGGAGGCGGCAGTGAAGGGGAATCGAGCAATTTCTGCTGGGAGAGCCTGCCGACCCGGTGTGGGAGGCTACCTAGCAAAAGGGGTCTGGGTAGGGGGAAACAGAGCCCTTTCTTTGCTCCAGTCCACTTGACCTGCGCGTAAATCCACTGGGAGCCAGGGCAGCCCTTGAATTCCCTGGAGGGTAAGTGGCCTTGCGCTTTCTGCCCCTGTAAAGAAACTCAGGAGCCCCTCCCCCTTCACAGTCTACCCCTGCCTGGCCCCGGATGGGGGGAGGGGGGAGGCTGGAGGACAGAAGCCAGACTCTTGGGGGCTGTGACTTCCCCAGCATCCCCACTCCTCACCTGCAGGAAAGACTTTTCTTTCAACCCACCCCGTTATAAGTATTGAGGTATAATTTACATGCAATGAAATGTGCAAATGTTGTGTCCCGACACCTCAGTGACTCTCTACACGGCCCAGTTCAAGAAATAGAGCAGCACTGTCCAATACAATGTTGTGCAAAGTTGAAAATGTTGTGTATCTGTTACACGCGGCCATCGAGTGCTTGAAATATGGCTGGTGTGACTAAGGACACAGATTTGTAATTGTATTTCATTTTAATGTCCGTAGCCACATGTGGCTAGCGGCTACTATGTTAGCACAGATAGAGAACATTCCCATCAGCCCAGGAAGTTCCCTTGCGCTTTTTCCAGTCAGCCCTCCCCAAGAGGTAACCACTTTTCTGACTTGCATCGCCCAAGACCAGGGCTGCTCCACTTCGGATGGACATTTGGGGCCGAGCTGTGCCCTGTAGAATGTTCAGCAGATCCCTGACCTTGACCCACGAAGTGCCAGTAGCGCTCATCCCCAGTCGTGACAACCAAAAATGTCTCCAGACATAGCCAAATGTCCCCCGTTGGGGGGTGGGGGGTACTGTGTAGCTTTTTTTTTGTTTTTTTTTTTAATAAGCAGCAGAAATTTGTTGTTCACAGTTCTGGAGACTGGAAGTCAGAGATCAGGGTGCCAGCCTGGTGGGGTGAGGGCCCCTTCCAGGTGGCAGTCTTCTCTCACTTGGCAGAAGGCTGCATGCTGATTCTTTTACTCAACATAACGTCTGGGAGACTCGTCCGGGTCGTTTCAAGTATCGGTAAGACATTCCATTGCACGGCTGTATCACAGTTTGTTTATCCATTTGTCTGTTCATAAGCATCTAGGCTGTTCCCACTTTGGGGCTATTATGTACAAAGTGCTGTGAACATTAATGTAGGGAACTTTGTGTGGATAGAGGCTGTCATTTCTCCAGGGTAAATGCCCAGGAGTGGAATTGCTTGTCACAGGTAGGTGCGTGTTGAACTTCATCAGAAGCTCTTTCCCAGAGCGGCTGTGCCATTCTACGCTCCCACCAGCAACCTACGAGGGTACCGCTTTCTCCGCACCCTCGCCTTGTGACATCACCCATCTTTTTCATTTTAGCTGTTCTAGTGGGTGAGAGGGTGGCCTCCTAAAGGCCGCAAAGCCTTCCACAGGAGTCAGATTAAAACTGCGGCTATGATAACGACAGCGTCGGGACTTCCCCGGTGGCGCAGTGGTTAAGAATCCGCCTTCCAATGCAGGGGACGCAGATTTGATCTATGGTCAGGGAACTAGATCCCACATGCATGCCGCAACGAAGAGTTCACGTGCCACAACTAAGGAGCCGGCGAGCCGCAACTAATGAGCCTGCCTGCCGCAACTAAGATCCGGTGCAACCAACATGAATAAATAAAATAATTTTCTCTTTAAATGATGTATTTTTAAAAAATGACAGTGTAAGAATTGGGAGGGGCCTCGGAGACCCCTGGCCTTAGTGAGCTTGAGTCTGGGGAGCTGAGTGCGCCTTGGGGACACCCCCCACTGGGAGTGTGGCCAGTTTGCTTCCCCATGAAGCTCTTTTCTGCTCCACAGCTTGTAGGAGCGGAGACACCTCAGAAGGTGCCCCGGGGCAGGGAAGACACAGACAAGGAAGACAATTCCTGTAAAACAGTTTGCATCCCAAATGAGAACAGCACGGAAAAACGTGTTCAACCCCTCCCCCCCAGCCCCACCCCATTTCCAACGCACATGCGGACACACACCCCTCCCTTAGAGACACAGGACAGCAATTTGTTCTTTGCAAAGCAGACGGGTGACATTGACGAAGGGGAGGCAAGGAGGAGGCGAGAAAAGCTGCTTGGCTGCTACTTGGGGAGTTCAGAATGGTTGGCCGAGGACTTGCCAACTTTTGGAGGGCAGACCCTGCGAATATTATAAATTAGACACTAGAAGATGGGAAATACATCCAAGAAATCAATCCCTATCCCCACCTCGGAGCACCTTCTGGTCTAATTTTCGAGGGAAGAAAAATAGTGCAACTCTGAAGTTGGAGATCATATAATGCCACCAGGACCTGGATGCAGGGCACACTGCCCACGTCGGGACTGACAGAGTATGACAGGTTAATCCAGAGGGTTTACCACAGGAAGTTGGGGATATGAAGAAAAGGAGCACGTGGAATTAACCACGAGACAGAGGAAGCACCCCGTCCGAGTCAGAATCCGTGTCTCAACACGCTCTTTCATTTGGTGCTGTTTCTGAGGGTCTCTTTAACTGCATTGCTCCCCTTAATTGTGATCTTGGGGAAATGTTATTGCCCCCCTAAAAAACCCCCCACTAATCTCTTTTTTTTTTTTTTTTTGGCTGCGTTGGGTCTTTGTTGCTGTGCGCAGGCTTTCTCTAGTTGTGGCGAGCAGGGGCCACTCTTTGTTGCTGCACGCGGGCTTCTCATTGTGCTGGCTTTTCTTGTTGCGGAGCACGGGCTCTGGGCACATGGGCTTCAGTAGTTGCAGCGTGCAGGCTCAGTAGTTGCGGCCCGCGGGCTCTAGAGCGCAGGCTCAGTAGTTGTGGCGCACGGGCTTAGTTGCTCCACGGCATGTGGGATCTTCCCGGACCAGGGCTCGAACCTGTGTTCCCTGCATTGGCAGGCAGATTCTTAACCACTGCGCCACCAGGGAAGTCCCGTTAATCTCCTTTTAGAATCTTAAGTAAACTCCTGGTAATGAAGCAACCTACACCCACTACTACAAGAAGTGTCAATCCCTTGTGGGGCCGCCAGGGAAGGTCTCTGACAATATTATCCTGTAGAGGTCAAGGTAGGGGTGGCAGAGATAGGGAATGGGGTAAGGGAGAGTCCCCTGGAGACGGCATCACCTGTTCTGTCAATGGCTCAGGAAAAAATTGGCTGGAACTGGGAAGTGGCCCTTCTGGCATTCGAAGGTGGACCTTGGTCAACCTAGAGAGGGGACTTGGTCTAGTTCTCTCGGGGCTGGAACATTCTTAAGGGCACCCTCCCATGGTAGGGCTCCAAGGTGACATCTGCTCAGGGAGAAGAAATGTTAGCCAGCGAGGAAATCCTAGGGGGAGGACAATCAAGCTGAAGACGGTAAGCCAAATGCTCCAGGTTAATGTTTGTGTATTTCCTCTGTGCCTGCCTCAGAAATAGTTATTAAAACGTGAGCCCCACGAAGGCAGGGACATCAGCTGTTTTGTTCACAGCCGCATGAACAGCTACAGATGTGTCTAGCACGTCGCTCACCGAATATGCGTTGAACCACTCAAGAGCAGCGCCCTGATTCAATGCTCAGGTCTTGACTCAGCCGAGCGGCCCAATCATCTGGGAAGGCACAGTATCTGGGAGCAGAGAAGGCCCGCTCAGGGTGTGGTGGATAAACAGGAAGCGCCCGTGACGCCAGCGTGACAGGCTCAGGGGTGACCAGCGCAAAGAGCCCAAGGGAAAGGTGACGTCTCTGAGGCTTCGTTGTCCAGCCGTGTTCTCATTCCCTTGGTCCTGGTTCGGCTTCCATTGCCAGTCTCCGGGGACAGTGGCTTTTATCTTACTTCTCACTGCCCTTATGTGGCCTCTTTTCTTATACAGGCCCCTGAACCTTCAAGGTGTGAACAAAAGCAAGTTTCCAGGAAGGAAAAGCTCCAGGCGGCCGGACTCCCAAACTTCCCTCCCTCCCAGAATGGCCCTTCCCCTTGGGGTTTGTGCCTAGAAGCCTCGGGCCACCCCCCAGGAAAGATGCCTTTGGTGACTGGTCCCTGAAGGACAGAGTCCTTTTCTCTGTTTCACCTCAGCAGAGTCGAGACAGGCAGACATTTTTTAAATGAGCTTTGCTGAAGACTGAAGGAAGAGCAGAAGTATAAGTAATAAAAAAAATCAGGGGCTTCCCTGCTGGCACAGTGGTTAAGAATCTGCCTGCCAATGCCGGGAACACGGGTTCGAGCCCTGGTCCGGGAAGATCCCACATGCCGCGGAGCAACTAAGCCCGTGCGCCACAACTACTGAGCCTGCGCTCTAGAGCCCACGAGCCACAACTGCTGAGCCCGTGCGCCACAACTACTGAAGCCCATGCGCCTAGAGCCCGTGCTCCACAACAAGAGAAGCCACTGCAATAAGAAGCCTGCACACCTCAAGGAAGAGTAGCCGCCACTCGCCGCAACTAGAGAAAGCCCGCGCGCAGCAACAAAGACCCGATGCAGTCAAAAATAAAATAAATAAACAAATAAAGAAATAACCTCAAAAAAAATATCACACTCATTTCCCAAGTCCAGACTCCAGGAGGTAGGCATGCCTGGACACAGAGTGTACCCTTGGTTCCAAACCTGCACTCCAGAGTAGGATAAGGGAGCTAGAGTGCCAGCCAGCAGCCCCAGTTTTGCCTAAGTCTCCCTACTCCCAGCCTACAAGAAGCCAAGGCCACCTTCCTCCAAGAGGCAGACACCGTCTCTGTTCCAGGGCCTGTGGGGAGTCGTTTCCCTGTCCTTCTGCCTCGGGATGGCACTTCCCAACTCCCCTTGATCTCTCCCCCATGGTGTGAGGGTGCAGCTCGCCTGTGGATGATTTGCAGGACAGCTGTACTTGACAGCCAGCAAATAATAGAGCTCCCTGGGTCTATGTTATCTAATCCACCTACCTCTGGAGCTTCCCTTGGCAACTCAGTCAGGAAGTGCCCCTCCCCCCACACCATCTGGAAGTGGTTTTTGAAAAATCGACTCATTATTGTTAAAAAGCAACACGTAGGCTTTTGCAAGATACAGTTGCAAGAGCAGCCCCTAAACTGTAAGTTCCTGGAAGGTAGGGATTTGATTTTGTGCCCCACTGTAGAACCATCACCCGGCACATAGTAGGAGCTTGATAAGTGATGGTGGCATGAATGAGGAATTAATAAACTTACAGAAGGGTGTTCCGGTTTTTTTCTGCATAACAAATTATTCCAAAATGTAGGAGCTTAACAACTATTTTATTATTCTTGCAGTTTCCACGGGTTGGGATTTTGGACCAGGTACAGCAACGGTGCCTTATCTCTCTGCCCTATGATGTCTGGGGTCTCAGTTGAACAAAGGTGAAGGTTTGGGGGCTGGAATCACCTGGAGAGTCCTTCAGTCACATGTCTTGCACTTGGGCCGAAATAACTCAAAGTCTGGGCTCAGCTGGGACTGTCAGTTTGAGCATCTACATGTGGCCTCTTTGTGTAGATTGGGCTTCCTCACAGCATGGCCAACTCAGGGTGATCAGAGCGCTTACACGATAGCCATTCAGGCTCCAGGGTGGAAGCTGCCTGGCCTTTCATGACCCAGCCCTGTCATACTCTTAGTTGAAGCTGTCATCAGCACATCCAGATTCAAGGGGAGGAGAAACAGACCCCACTTCCCTTTAGAAAAAGTGTCAGAAAACTTTGGGGTCATGTTTTTAAACCACCACAATGGCTGAAAGATTGGAAAGCCCTGTCTCCTAAGGACTTTGCATTCATTCCCTCAACAGAATTTATGCTGTGCATCTACCACGTGTCAAACCCTGGGTTGGGTGATGTGTAGGGATTTAAGGGAGTGAACAAAATAGACATTGTCTCTGCCCTCGTGTAGACTGCATTCCACTAGAGAAGATAGACATTAAACTAATAAACATGCAAACAAATGCATAGTTACAGATCATGATGAGCGCTATTAAGCAGGGTGTGGGGGTGGGGAATGCCCTGAGAAAGAAGAGGGAGACTTAATTTAGACGGAAATATCTTGCTCCTCTAGAAGCAAAATCTGATGCAAGGTTTTGAGTGTAAACAGTTTCTTCGGAGGCGATCCTCGGAAGCACTGTAGGGCAATGAGGGCATGAGAGAGAGCCAGCAAGGAAGCCGGAGGATGTATTAATAAGTGGGCCATCCCTGTGGGCAAATGGGTCACTTCTGGTTGACACTGTAGAACACACGTCAGCCTGTTCCACCCCAAAGTCAAGGAAGCTGGGGCATCTCCTACTACAATCCTAGTAGTTGTAGTTGGGGGCACTAGCGCAGGCTGCCCTCCCTGTGGGCACTGTTCATTCAGGCAGCCAGGGAGAGCCTCGGGCAAAGGGCCGCAAGTGCTGGTGGAAGGAGCTTTCCCTTGGCTCTGAAGCCAAGGGGATGTGGAGGGACATCAAGGTGCCTGCCCCAGGGGTCAGGGTGGCCCTCCCTGAGCCGGCGACCTCTCAGAGAAGGCATTCAAGTGTCAAGAACACAGGATTTGTAAATGCTGTATATATTTCTCCGTGTTATATGTGGGTTTTCACCAAACACCACCCCAATGCCAGCACTTAGCACGGTGCCTTCGATAGCAATGCATTTTGGGTTTTCTTCTAATGACTGTGGGTTTGCGATGACTGGCCACGCTGCCCACCCTACCCCCACCCACCTTTCCTCCGTTGTGACTAATGGAAAAACATTGGCAAAGTTGCCCATGGGCAGGCAAGGTGGAGCTGTTTGTGCCCAGGAGAGTCTTCCCTTTGTGTGAGGGTAACCGCCAGGGGTTGTGGGTGCCACAGCCTGCAACTCTGACCTCAGCTGGGCTTGCAGCAGAGAGGCTGGCCCACGTTAAGCCACCACGTAGCAATTCACAGGGCTCGTGCAAACCTAGTCGATTCCCCAAGAAGGGAGGATGTACCTACAGGGAAATCTGGTAAGCCCCACCGTTGTCCAGGGGTGGTCCCGTTCGCTGGAGACCATGCTCTTGACACGTGCCCGATTCACAGTCAAGGCTGGCAGGTGGCTCTCTGGCTCTGGACCCCTTAGTGAGTTTCCAAGAGAACACACGCAGTTCCTGGCAGGCTAGGCTCCACCAAATCACAGGGCTGCCGCGAACTGGGGGTGATGCTACAAAAACAGCATCTAATTCTAATGAACTAGAGCAACGGGGTGGGGGGGAACAAGTGAGTCGCTGAAAGGAAAGGTATTTTTACTACAACAATATAATACCCTTTTATTTTCAAATAGCGAAGTAGAATTTCTGTAAAATTTTCAAAGAGCATTTGTCTTAATATGATCCTTTTAAAGCATCCTTTTCCAATTCCGCTGCTACCGAACATCAAGTATATGCCATGCCCTGAGTTAAGCAATTTTTTTAAGTTAAAAATAATAATGACTGCTGAGGTAGTGAAGCGCTTGGCAGGGTGGGTGACTGAAATCAAGAATGGAGCTCTTGGCCACTTGTCAACACGTTTTCCGTGCTGTGCGAGCACTGCCGTCACCTGCAGCTTACCTGAGAGGCCGGCTCGCCTGGGGGCTCTCGAGTGTGCTTCCCAAGCAGTGGCCCATCCCTGTGTCTCGCCTGGGTCACTGCCACCCCAAGGACGGCCAAACCGGGAAGGGGTGGGGGAAGGGGAAGAAGGAAGGAAAGGGAGCGGAGAGGGAGGGGAAGGGGGAGGGGAAAGAAAATGGAAAAAGGAAGCAGAGGAGAGGGAGAAGAGCGGAGGAAGGAGAAAGGGAGGAGGGGAGGGAGGGGAGAGAAATCTATGGGGATGGAAAAGCCAGGAAGTCAAATTCCTAAGCTAGTGATAAATAAAATCCCAGCTGCACGAAGAACAGAGCAGTGGTAAGATCATTCACACTCAGAATTCCTGACCGTGGAAAATAAACTCATTGTTGCTGGTGAATGGAAACTGAGTGGTGATGACGTCGGGGAATCTAGACCTCACATCCCGTGTCCCGGTAGAGGCCACAGACACCTCAGTGGGCTGAGAAAGGGGGCTGGGGGCCTGCCTGAGGAGGCACCCCTGGAAGTCTTCAGACCAAGTTGCCCAAAGTCCAGAGAGGCTGAGAAGAGAAGCCGGAAGGAGGCAGGGAAGAAGTTGGGAGTCAGGAGATGGGAAAGAGAGCGGGTTGGCCTGGAACAGGGAGGGGCACGGAGCTGAAGTCGGAACCCAAGGAGCCTGGGGGGTGGGGTGACCTGAAGGAGAAGCTGCAAGTCTGGGATGACGAGTGGAAGGAAGGAAGGCTGCTAGGCTGCGGGGAAGGAAGATAAAACCCCGGACGTGGATTTTGAAGCATTTGCAGCAGTGACGATCAAAAGCCTCGCCTGGGGGGTGGACAAGACTTAGTCTCTGGCATCCTGGGTCAGCGCCTCCCTCACCCCCATGACCCCGCCTGGTGTGAGGGGCAAAGCCTGGGCAGTGCCTCGCCTCCCGACTCCAACCACCTTCCCCGCCCCTGACACCAGTCTCATCCATGGCGAGCTGCTGGTCACTGATGGGAGGAGAGGGACAGACCCCTGGGTCCCATTTTGATTATAAGCGCCCCTCCCCCAACTTCTGAGAGCCTGCACCTGTGACCCTTTGCAGGCTGCCCTCTCCTCCTGGAGCAGCTACTCCTCAGGGAGCCAGACGGGTCTGGGAGTTTGTCGCCCCACTCCCAGGGTCACCCTGAGCCTCTGACAATGCCTGGTGAGGGAGTATGACAGCTCACCTCTCTTGCCTGGAGTCAGGCCAGACTGTGAGGTATGACTTCCCCTCCAGAGCCCCTCGTCGGGTCAGGCTGAGGCTGCCCTCTGCAGTGGGACTTTGTCCGAAACTGGCTTCTTCGCCTTCCCGGTCCTGTCTCCTCCACACCTTACGGGGCATCTCCTGGAAGCCCTTCCATCAGAAATCACTTCCTCACACATCCTCGTCTCAGGGTCTGCTTGTGGGGAAACGGAAGTCCTAGGGCCCACGGGCTGGGCAAGAGCAACAGTTACTGTGGGTACACACGTTACCGACGGCCCCTCGTCCAGTCCTCGGAACTAGACGGCCCTGCTGGTACTGAGCGCGCCGCACCGAAGAGGAAGCGGAAACTCAGCGATCAGAAGGGACTCTCTCAGGGTGGCACAGCTGGTGAGCAGAGCAGCCTAGATTAAAGCCAGCTGTTGCTGGCTCCGAAGCCAGCATTTAGTCCTTGACATCCCACTGAAAGGAGATGGGGGCTGCCGGCTCTCCTACGCAGAGCCCGGCTGCTTCGGAAAGGAGCTAACATCTCTGGGGCCCTGCTGCCAGGGCCAATCTGGGGCCAGCCGGGTATTTAGGACAGGGGACCAAGGAGAGAGCGAAAGCTCCATTCAAGCCCTTAGCTTAGCAATCGATGTCTCTGCGTTCACTGGCTCACCCGGACCCAGTTCCCCAAAGCCCTGCTGGATTTGCCAAGCACCCAGAGGTCTTCAGCTAGGGGCCTGCTCGTTCATCAACCCCCCCCCATTCTCCATGTGGTTTTTTAAGACAACACCCCAAAGCCGGCACTTACTAGGAGGAGGGCAGAAGCTGCGAAAAACCGCCCTATGAATAAATGTTCAGGGTTCCATCCAGAAACGCCCACAGTGACTGGTGAGTCATCAGATGACCAGCTGTCACCACAGAGTGCTATATATAGAAGGGGAAAGCCAGAGGGGTGCCTGGGACCTAAAGCAGAGAGTAGGAACGGGCACCTAGGAGGCGAGGCCCCAGCTGGGGGGCGGGCCTACAGGGCACCTGGAAACTGCACCGTCACCTCCCCCAAATAATGGAAGGCGGGTCACTGGTGCCCCAGCACAGCATACTGCTTGATCTGGAAACAGACAGGGCCGGACGCGGGCGATGCCAGAACACTAGTGATGATTACTGCTAATGACGCTAATGGGAGAATAATCGCTCAGAGAACTTCCCGCACATCACCTTGTATTCTTCCCATCAAACATACATACGGGGGACGTACTAACAGCGCTGCCACTTAGGCAGCCTCAATTGAGTTTCTGGACTCCAGGCTTGGTTAGGCTAGGCCTGCGCTGTCCAATACGGTGGCCACGAGCCCCGTGTGGCTATGGAGCATCTGAAATGTGGTCAGTCTAAATGGAGGCGTGCCGTAAGCATAAACTACACGCTGGATTTCAAAGGCTTAGTTCCCAAAAAACAATGTAAACGATCTCCTTAATCATTTTTTTCTTCACTACGTGTTGAAATGATAATATTTTGGATAAATTGCGTTAAATAAGATATACTATTAAAATTAATTTCACCTGTTTCTTTCTACCTTTTTCATGTGGCTACTAGAACATGCTGAAGGACGTATGTGGCTCACACTTGTGGTTTGCATTGTATTTCTATTGGACAGCACTGGGTTACAGGCTAGAGGCCAGAACCTTCAGGAAACCCTGGCTATGCCCTGTCCTGTTAAATAAAGCCTGCTCCATGGTTCAAGGCTGAGGGAGGCCAAGGCTGCTCTCCAGACGATGCCGGTGGCCAGCTTCAGCTCCACACACTGGTCACAGCAGGCCCGGGTGGCACACAAAAGCCCCTGAGTGTCTGTCAACCTCAAACTTGCCCCTCATATCTTCAGAAAATTCCCAGCCTTCCTGGGAAATGTTGATGAATCCTCTCTGGCTGTGTCTGTCTTCTCCCATCCCCCACTTCACCCCCAAGAGAGTTCAATTCGATGCTGTGTGATTACAAAAAAGAGACTCATAAAATAAGGCCACTTCATAAATGAAGTAGCCCTTTCCCTGGAATATGCAAACAGCAGAGTCAATCGAAGGAAAGAAGGGAAATGAGAAACAGGAAGAGAAATGCAGATGAGTTATCACAACTCACACCGAGAGGGAGAAACTGTATCCCGGAGACAGACGCACAAATGTCACACACTCTGCCCACAGAGGCCTGGGGGGAGGGAGAGCAGGGCGCTCGCGCACACACCTGTGTGTGTATTTACACCATGAGTGTGTCTGTTGAACACAAGAGACCGCCAGAGAAAGGTTCAAGTTCAAGAACGAGGCAGACACACAGAAACTGAACAAGAGGAATGCAGGAGGTAAAGCCAAAGAGAGGTTCGGGGTGTCTGTGTGTGTGTGTGTGTGTGTGTGTGTGTGTGTGTGTGGTGGGGGGAGAGTTGACAGCCTCCCCTTTGTGGCAAGGGCTGCCCTTCCTTTCTGTGTCAGTTTAAATTATTCACGTCAGGACAATGGAAAGAATATAGCAAAATAAAAAATGCATCAGGGCCAGGCGAGCCCTAGATTCCTACGTGGTGGAAACAACCCAGAGGGGAGGAAGGCTGCCTGCCCTGCACCTAGGAGTGGGCTAGGCTTCAGGTGACTTTGTTGGGGGTGGCTTTCTGCTGGTTCCCATACCTACAGAGTTGACAGAGTCAGGGCTGAATGTGCACCCCCAGGGGCCAGGCCTGGAGGGTCCCTGCAGACCACAACTCCTCTCGGACCAGACCAGAGGCCTCCCTACTTCCTCCTTCCCATCCCCAGACTGGCTAACACTTTGCACCAACCTCCTGCCTGCCCTGAGCTGAACCCTCACTGGTGAGTTCAGAGACCCTGTGTGACCACCAGTTAATCCAACCAAAGCAGCTTTACATGCTGCCAGGACAGGATGGGGGCTAAGGGGTGCTCCCACCCCAGGGCTCCCACTCCTCCCAGGTAATAGCTCTAGGGACAGGCCTTCTGGGAGCCTGTACCCACCTTGGTAACCTCACCGGAAGAGGGCCTTCCTAAAGAGGATGCAGGATGAACGTGTTAGTCTGCTCGGGCTGCCATAACAAATCAAGAGATATTTAAGACTGGGTGGCTTAAACAACAGAAATTTATGCCTCCCAGTTCTGGAGGCTAGAAGTCCCAGATCAAGGTGTCAGCAGGGTTGGTTTCTCCTGAGGCCTCTCTCCTTGGCTTACAGACGGCCGCCTTCTCGCTGTGTCCTCACATGGCCCTTCCTCCGTGCATGCATGTCCCTGGTGTCTCTTCCTCTTCTTATAAAGATATCAGTCTTATTGGATTGGGGCCACACTCTTGTAACCTCATTTTAATCTTAATTACTTCCCTAATTAAAGGCCCTATTTCCAAACATAGTCACAATCTGTGGTACTGGGAGTCACCATATGACTTTGGGGGGACACAACTCAGCCCATAACAACAAAGAACAGAGAAAGACAAGGCCAAGCCAGCACAAGGACGGGGGGGAAGGTGGGGACAGTTCAGGGTGAACCGCTCCGACTCCCTGACTGTGTAAGGCCACCTCCACGTATATTTATAAAAACTAAAGATGACAATTCTTTGGGATAGGGGCTTGGGGGGATTTTCTCCTCATGGCTGGTAGTTGCTGTTTTCTCCAGGACCAAGGATTTTGTATCCCCAATTCCAACTCAGTGTCTGGCTCCTAGCAGGGAAACTATAACGGGACAGAACAGAGGCTATTGGGCAAGGCTCTGGGTCCCTACTCATTTAGCATCTTCTCACTAAGGGAAGTGACTCCAAAATGAATTTGGACTTAATTCACAGAGGCCCTTACAAGGTTAAAAAAAAAAAAAATTAAAGAGAAAAAGCGTAATGGCAGATTGCATTTTCCAAGATGGTCACGACAAGATCTCCCATGCCACGTGCCCTTCGTACAATCTCATGTCATTCTTCCCATCAAGAGCTGAGATCTGTGGTCCCTCCCCTTGACTCTGTGTGGATTTGTGACAGTGGTAGAAGTGTCACTATGTGACTTCTAAGGCTTCCTCTCTCAGGATACTTACTCTCAGAAACCAGCCGCCATGCTGTGGGGAAGCCCAGATTACACAGAGAGGCCTCATGGAGATGTTTCAGCTGACAGCCCCAGCTGAGATCACTGCTAACAGCCAGCATCAATGACCAGACATGTGACCGAGGAAGGAAGCCTTCCTTAGGACTTCAGACCCAGGCATTGTCTGATGCAATGGCACCAGATAGAGACAGAGACAGAGGGAGAACTGCCTAGCTGAGGGCAGACAACCCTCAGAACAGCAAGAGATAGTAATAAAATGATAGTTGTTTTTTTTAAATCAGTAAGTTTTGGAGTGATTCATTATGCATTAATAGATAGGCAAAACACACACACACACACACACACACACACACACATGCGCAAAAGCCCCACTTCACAGGACCCGTTTAGGGGCCCCAGGCAGCAGGCCTGGGTGCTCACTACATGGGCCCTGGGGCCAGGCTGCCAGGATCAAATCGCTTTTCCACCACTTCTGCTCTACAACCTTGGATGAGTGAATTGACACACCTCTGCCTCCGTTTCCTCATTTCTGAACAGGGACCCATACCCGAGCCCTCCAACACGGGATGGGTGTGAGGACGCAATGTGATAACCCACAGCAAGTGCTCAGATGGGTGCCAGGTATGCAGTAAGCGCTCAATAACTACTTGCAGTGATGATTTTAGTCAATATCTCTCTTTCCTCTTCCTAACAGGTGGGCTGAGAAACATGCCATTTCTGGCAGACACTCTGCTGACTCTTTTTCCATCACACTGAGGCCACCAGCTCTGCCCCACGCTTATTTGTTTTGTAAAAATGTCAGCAGCTGGGCCCCAGTCCCTTCCCCCAGCCCTTGTGGGAAGTAAGCTCCCCTCCCCCTGCGGTATTTGAGTTGTGTTCCCTGCCACTGTCATCTCGCCTTTGCCTTGCAAACCATTGATTGGCAGAAGACAGAACACTAGCTAACAGCTGACCTCAAGACCTGTTTTTAAAGTCCCTTGCCTCTCCTTTCGTGAGGTGGCTGAACGTTACAGCCCCGGGATGCCCAGTTCCTCTGCATGCTGCTGGCACATGGGACCCCCCATCCGGAGGCAGCTCCCCCAGCCTGCAGCGGACGAGGCCAATACAGGTTGGTTCCAGCTGTAGCAAGTCCTCCTCCCTGCCGGGGGCCCCTCGGGGGTACCAGCAGAGGCAGAGGTCCCTCCCCTTAAGAACTGGAGAAGCCGAGAGCAGAACACAAGGAAATCAGCAGCAGAACGCTTTTCTGTCCGGCTAAGGCTTGCCTGGCCTCCGCAAGGGCCCCCTCTGCCTTTTGGGGGGCAACACCTTGATTCTGCCTGACCTGAAATCCCATCTGACCCCGCCCCCACCTCCTCTGACTTTTGGGCTGTCTCGCTCTGGGTGGGGGAGGGGAGCCCAACCTCACTGGGAACCACCCACAGTCTTCTCACTCTCCATTGGTGGTAACTGCCTTCCCTACGTAACACCTCCCCCCTCCCCCATACCCCTCCCCCATACCCCTCCCCCACACCCCTCCAAGTGGCTGCAGTTGGACCTCAGTGGGTCCTCAGGCGTCTCCCAAGCCTCCTTGGGCTGCAGGGCACACAGGCAGACTTTTGATGAGCTCATCAACCATCTTACTCGGAACAATCCCTGCCCCAATACCTTGGGTCTCCTTGAAAAATGATCCTTAATCTCTAAGGAACCAGTGGGATCTTTAGAAAAGACGCCTGGAACTTTCTTTGCAGCTACTAGCTCTGTCAATGGGAGCACTACTGATATCTGGGCCTGGGCATATCTCCATTGCATGGGACGGTCCCCCTCACTGTAGGATGTTAAGTGTCCTCGCCCCCCACCCCGCCCACTAAATGTCAGCAGCTCCCCCTACTCATTGTGACAACTAAAAATGTGCCCCCATTTCCAAATCCACCCCCCCACCCCCAGAGCGGGGAGACAGTTCCTGAACAGGGAAGCACTGTTCATCTCCGGATAAAATTCTTTCTGCTCCACAACCATCACGGAGCTGCAACTCCCCCACGGGATCAGTTATGCACACTTGATCACTGCAATCAGCAAGTCGCTCCTTCCGTTCCCACACTCACCTGTGCACACTGCGAGCTGGGGCTCCAAACCCCCTAACTCGACTCCCCTTTAGTAAGGCTTAGGTGTGGGTTGCCCTGAGAGATCATTCGCCCTTCCATCGCTGGGCATCACGTTAAAAAATAACTAAATAAATAAATAAGAGCCACCATGGTGGGAAGTGTTTCGTGGGAGTTATTTGTTCTTCAAGGTCTATTGAGTCAAAATTCCCAGTTTAACTTTGAATGCTCGGCTCTGCTGCTTCCACTGTGAGGTGGATGCTGGTACCTTAAAAAGAGAAGGGGAATCTTGTCTTCTCAAGAAAGAGAAAAGGGAATAAAATAATCCTCCCTCTACAGTGCCTACTGGATGCGTTCACTTTTCAATATAACGTGAGGATGCTGGCCCCTTTCATCTGCGCTTTGAGCTACCCTTTTACTAAAACCCGTGGCCAGCCTGGCCTGAAGTACCCATACTTGGATCTACCAGGAGAGAAAGCATCCGTTTTCACAGGGACGTAGCTTTGACCCTCCTGCTGACAGTGAAGTATGTCTGTGGGTTTAGCTGAAGTAGGTCCAGATACCTAGGGCAGTTTTCCTTCTTGGAACAACTGCTCTTAACACCAGTAGCTTCTTGCTTATGTCTTAGATCCCCAATCTCATAGTGACGGCCTGGGCCTGAAATTGAAGGGGGAGGATAGTCTTTGGGGGTCCACTTTTACTACAGCCTCTCTTCCCAGAACAAGACGTGCACGTGTACGTGTGGGGTGTGCCCACACCCGGTCACACAGAATTTTTGCACACAATCATAAAGCTTCCGGAAGCCTGTCCACGGGCCGTGGATTGAGAATCCAGCCCTGGTTTACCCCAACAGGGAATCTGATGTCAAAGCAGCTCTGGTGGCACACAGAGATAGGATTTGCTTCCAGCGGGTAAGGAGACAGACTCTGTGACTGTTCTTCCTGAAACAAGCCGAGAGCCTCGAGAAGACGATGGCCGCTGTACATAGCTCCACTGGTTTGCACATACAGCCAGAGATAGTGAGAGAAAGCTTCCAGAACCCACTGTCGCTCCTAAGCACACAAAATATATGTGGACTCTACTAAGGAGAGAGGCCATAAAACAAAATGAGCTTGAAAAACTCAAAAGCCATTGCCCCCAAAATGAAACGGTTCGTGCTGGTGGCAGTTCCCGTAGCTAATGACACCGCACTGCCTTGGACGATGATTTTCTCAGTTCACGCTGCTTTCACGGGCGTTTCTCCATCAGTCTCTCAACCACTGCATGAGGAAGGCAGTATTCTTGCCCCCATTAAGAGGTTATGACAAAAAAGGAGGGTTCAAAGAGCTGCCTGAAAAGTACATGATGAGTAGTGGTAGGGCTGGAAGGACAACTTGGGCGTCAGCTGACCCCCCCAAGTCCAACAGTCATAGGAATTGGAGAGGGTATTACACCATCACAGGGTAATCAAATAACAATAAATATAAGGACCACAATTCACTTCTGTAAGGCAGATGCCTAAAGTTCTGCCCCCAATGCTTCAGCAGCCCCATTGGGTCATGAAAAGGAATAACTCTAAAGGTTCTTTTCTGGAATTGGTGCTTGGCAGCCTGGAATTTAAACTCATGTCGCTACTTCCAAATATTTTCCCGTGTCTTCCTTCTTTCAAACTGGACTTAGAGGATGTTGGAGTTAGAACAGGCAGAAAAAGGCAGAGAGAAAGGAAGAAAAGACAAAGGAAAACTGGGATTTCCCTGGTGGTCCAGCGGTTAAGAACCATCTTGCAATTCAGGGGACGCCGGTTCGATCTCTGGTTGGGGAACTAAGATCCCACATGCCACAGAGCAACTAAGCCCTCACGCTGCAACTACAGAGCCCATGCGCTCCGGAGCCCGCGTGCCGCGCTGCAACAAAAGATCCCGTGTGCCGCAACCAAGACCCAACCCACCGCGCCGCAGCCAAAAAATAAATTAAAAAAAAAAAGACAAAGGAAAACTGTATAAAAAAGTTATACTGATGGTGGTAACAAAGTGATGGGATCTGTAAGCAGAAGATGGGGTGGGGGAGGGGTGTCGGGGGGAAGCTATATGGATGGGGAAGGTCACAGGGGTGGTACTGCATGCCCCCCCAGGCCAGCACTGACACCAGCAAGACTCAGCCCCAATTTTAGCAAATGTTTAGCCACTGCCTAACATGGGTCACTATCTTTCCGTCCTCTTTGCCATCTGCCACCCAACCCTAAGTCAGGACCTTATATTTTAGAGTTTCTGTTACGGCTGAATCCCACTTCTGGTACCAATTTCTGTTTAGGTTAGGTTATCCTGAGGTACGAAGCAGTACCCAAAATCTCACTCCCCAGACCCCCCAAATCTGGATCATTCTCTTCATGTGGTCTTTTCGTCTCAAGGAAGCTAGACCAGGTTTCTTCATATGGTGAGGGCAACAGGTCAAGTAGGCAGGCCTCAGTGCCCAAGCACTTCTTTCATGCTTACTGATGTCCCATTGGCCAAAATAAGTCATGTGGCCCAACTCAAAGTCAGAGTGAGAGAGGACTACCTTCAGATGTGGTTAATGGCAGTTATGATCCATTGGGGGCCATGTTTGTAACAATCCCCCCCCCACATGAGCAAAATATCTCCCCACCCTCACGGTGCCTGAAATGCCATCATTTACATTTTAGACTTTTGGCCTCTTTTTGGCTTACTCTTTTAAAAATCAGGCATGGCTTCATTGCATATCCTGTGACCCAGCAATTTCATTTCAAGGCATATAGCCAAGAGAAATGAGTGCTTCTGTTCACCAACAGCCATACACACAAACGCACGGAGCAGTTTTATTCAGAACAGCCCCAAACTGGAAACCACCCAGATGCCCACCAAGAGGGGAACAGATAAACTGACCATGACGTATTCATACAAAGGGACATTACACAGCATTGGAAAAAGAATGAATGACTGCTCCATGTGACAACACGATGGATGGATGGATGGATGGATGGATGGACGGATGGATGGATGGATGGATGTTCCAGGCAATGGTGAATGGAAGGAACCAGACCCACAAGAATATATATTGTACGATTCTAGTTAATGGAGGTTCTCAAACAGGTCTATACTGTTAGGAGACAGAATAATGGTTACCTTCGGGGGCATGTCAAAATGTCAGCTGGCAGGGGGCATAAGGAACTTCTGGGGAAGATGCTGACAATGTCTTGTATCTTTTTTGTTGTTGTTTTTGTTTTTTAATTGCAGTATAGTTGATTTACAATGTTGTATTTGTTTCAGGTGTATAGCAAAGTGATTCAGTTATACATATACATAGATTCTTTTTCAGATTCTTTTCCACTATAGGTTATTACAAGATACTGAATGCACTTCCCCGTGCTATACAGTAGGTCCTTGTTGTTTATCTGTTTTATATATAGTAGTGTGTATCTGTTAATCCCAAACCCCTAATTTATCCCTCCCCCACACCAACGTCCTATATCTTGATCTGGGTGAATCTATACTTACGTAAAAAGCCGTAGACCTGTACACTTAAGACTGGTGGACTTAACTGAACGTATGTTAAATCTTAATTGTTTTCAAAGTACAAGATTAGACGTAAGAATAGGTTTCCTAGCTTGGTGACTCTGGACAGGGTGGCAGGCAGAGGAGGGGCAGGTGGGAGCACCTGACCCAGGCCTTCTCGGCCTTTGAAGCCAGAGGGAAGAGACCTTGCTCAGGACCTGAAGGGTTCCCCATCTCCAGCCCTGGATGGGGGTACTTGGGGCTGGGGCCCGGTGGTAGTGGCCCAGCGGGCTCCTATGGGGACAGAAACGCTTTGCGGAGCCTTTGTTCCAGGAATTGATCAAGGAAACGAGCTGGTAATGAACAGTAGAAATAACAATAATTAGTAATGGGTAGAATAAAAATGGATTTCAAATCCTGCAGCTAATTTGCCAAGAGACTTATTTCTGTGGCAGGCAGCCACTCTCCTCTCCTCAGGTTGCTGAGTAAGCCAGGAAGCGGCAGGACCAGGCCAGCCAGCTGCGGGAATGCGGGAGCGAGGAGAGAGGGAGGGGAAGAAGGGCCAAGGAGGTGCAATAACCCCGGGCAGTGGGAATGAGCTAGGACTTGTCTGGGTACTGGGCTGGGTCATGGGCTCTGCACCCCACTAGGAAGGGCAGGAGACCCCAAACTTCGAGGATGCCTCTCAGAGGCCAGGCAGCCTCCCCTGTCCCCGCGACGGCTGCCAAGCCCAGGGAACGGCCCCCCAGGGCCGCCCTCGGACCCTCAGACCCTTAGCGTATATCCCCACCAATACTGCCCCCCTCCTAGGAGTCAAGACCACACAACAATGGAAGGAAAACCCTTGTCAGAGAAGAAAGATTCTAATTGGAGCCCTAAATGCTCCAGAAAGATTATCTTTCCCTTTCCCGTTCCCGTTGCACAGAGAGCAACTAACAGTCGCCCCGCCCATTAACCCTCACCACCCATTTCCTCCCCCTCCCCCCCTCCCCCCAAACAGGCTGAGTTGTATAGCTTTTATCACTCCGTTAAACAGTGAGTGCTCAGAGATCCTTCCAGCTTCCCCCCAGGACGGGGCAAAAGGCTGCCCTGGCCTGCTCTGTTGGTTTTTCGTGCAGGGTCTTTGCAGGGAGGAGGTCGGTGCTTGCATGTGAGGGTCGAGTCTATTAAGACCTGCTCACACCGGTGTCTTCGGCTGAACTTGTCCGTGGCCTGTGAGAAAAATGCTCCGCTTCCCATCATGTCCTTCCCTGTGCGTCCCCAGTCCCCTTCAGCTGTCTCTAGCTTTAGAGGGCTTCTCTCCTGCCCTTCCCACTAGGGCCCAGGCTCCAAGCCCACTGTTCGCCGATAGCATCTACCCTTCTAGGCCGCATCCCCCGCTGTTTTCCAGGACGTGCTTATCAGGTGCAGGGGAAGCCAAAATCTACGTGTGCGTCTCTGTCTTTGACCACGAGTCCTTGGAGCTACAATGTCTTAACCCTGAGGCCAGTGGACAAGCTCTGAGGGGACTCCTCAACCCCCACTCCTCGAGCAGCTGCCTACATTGACAAATGGATCTCCCTCCCTTTTCAACTTTAGCAAAGTGGATTCTTCTTGCTAAAGGCTAAGTACTCGCTAAGTTGCAAGTTTTAGGAAATGAGGCCATTGTGGGGCTATTTCTGAGGGAAAGAAAGGCCAGTGGTGCCAGCGCCAGCCCCGTCCACCTCCCACAAGAATTGGGCACCATTATTTTTACATCGGGGAAAATTCCATCTCCTGTTTCAAAAACAGCTGAATCTGGCTTCATCTTCTGCGGGTGACAAAATGATATCAGCTGTGGGGTTAAGGGGGTAGGGGAGAGACCCCGGCAGGGCAGTGTACCGAGAGCACAGCCAGGCTCTGGGCAGGGAAGCCAGGCCCCCAGGAAGGGGCCAGGAGAGGCAAAGCCCCCGGTAGGTTTTGAAACCTGTCATATTAGTCTGCTCAGGCTGACGCAACAAAGAACCACAGGCTGGGTGTCTTCAACAACAGAGTTTATTGTCTCACAGTCCTGGAGGCTGCAAGCCTGAGATCAAGGTATCAGCAGGGTTGGTTTCATTCTGAGTCCTCTCTCCTTGGCTCATAGACGGCTGTCTCCCCCCGTGTCCTCATGTCATCTTCCCTGTGCATCTGTCTGTGTCATAATCTCTTATAAGGACACCAGTCAGATTGGATTAGGGCCCACCCATGTGAACTCATTTTAACTTAATTACCTTTCAAAAGACCCTGTCTTCAAACACAGCCACATTCTAAGGTATACTGGGAGTTAGAGCTTCAAAGTATGAATTTGGGGGGAGACAAAATTTACCCATGACACCAGGACAGGGTTTCCATTTTGCTTCCACAATCGCAGCCTGTTCCCACTCCAATCAACGTAGTTGCTGGACTGGGAGAAGCTGCAGGGCTGTGGACCCTACATAAAGGGGTCCTTGTCTGCCCATCCCCCAGGCTCCTCCCTATGCAAATTCTCCTCAGCAAAGTCCCACCTCTTCCAAGAAGCCCTCCCTGACTGCTAAGCTCACATGGAGCTTTCCTTTTGCCGAACTCCAGTGCACTATAGGAAGGGTCAGGGTCCAGCTCTGTGTCCTGAGTATAAATCTGCGTTCTAAATAAGACCTTTGAGGATAGGCAACCCCTGCCCACCCACTCTCCTCCTCCCACACACACACACACACACACACACACACTGCCAGTATCTGTTTCCTCCCTTTCCCAGCTAGGCAGTTTGGAGAGTTGGGGTTGGCTGTACAGCCAGCTCCAGGGATCAGCCTGATCGGTTTAACTAGAGGACACACATGACCTAATTGGTGCAATCAAAGTGAACATCAGGACTTTTGCTGGGAATGCTGGGACATGGTCTCTCTTCTAGGTTGGGTTTGGCTGGGGGAGAAAGCCAAGCTTAGAGTACACAGCTGCAACTAAGGTGGGGGAGATGGGGCGTGGCAGGGTGCTAGAAGTTCCAGAGATTTGGATGGGGCAGGGCAGGGAACAACCGCTATGTGCAGCCACTGAAGCTTACCCAGAGGAAACGAAGCAAATAAGGTGTGCTAGAGTGATATTTAAGTCCTAGATCAAGCCATACCTGAAGTACGTTACCCCTGGACCATTCAGTGACATAAAGCCATCAATTTGCCCTTGCGCTAGCATTGGTTTGGGCTGAGAGTATAATGGAAAGATCACTAACTGATACAATTTCTTTCAGATCCTACAAACAGCCTAGCCCCATGATCACAAGGACACTTAATAAATACTACAGGATCACAAACTCACAACACGTGAAGGCTTTGTAGATGAGGAAATTGGGACCAGGGTTAAAGGGATTTGCTAAGTCTCGTGACAGATTAGTGGCAGAGCCTGGATGACAGCCTAGGTCTCCAGTCTAGTGCCTTTCCCTCTGCACCAGAAGAGAGGAAGGCCACTGTTCCTCCTTCCCTGCCCCCCAAAGCTTGTCCCTGGGGGAGAGGGAAGGGCCGGAGAAAGCCAGTGCAAAGCCGCAGCACCCTCAGCCCCCCAAACAGGAAGACTTGGTTGCAAGCCAGGAGGCCAGAGGGGAGGCGAGGCAGGAAATTGAGTGGCTCTGTGTCAACCACACGTGCCAAGTCACCTGGGGGCTGTGAGCAAGGAGCCAGGGCAGAGAAGGGGAGCAGCCGCTAACCCAGGCAGCAGGCACGTCCGTGTCGCCAGGACCTCAGAGGACCCCATCCCATGCTCCAAAGAGTCCTCTCCCCTCAGGAAGGCTGTCCTCAAGTGGAATAGTTTCCGGGCAGGCTCCAATAGGGGTAGAAATACGTGGTCCCTAGAACAGACATTTGTGATAGGTAAGTGCTTATGGCCATCTGCATAGCAATCAGATGCCTTGGATTTTCCACACCAGTTGGCATTTCAGCCAATGAATTTTAAGCTCCAGAAGCCATCTTGGGCCATGAACTGACTTTGGGAAAAAGAGCTGACCTAGTTGTTTTACTGCTTCGTAACAAATCACCCCAAAGCCCAGTGGCTTCAAAGAACATCCTTCGACGGTTTTGCTTCATTTTGTTTTCTCTTGGTCCTGGGGATGACTGGACTCAGATCAACGGTTCTTGATCTTTTGTGTGTTTGTGGTCAGATGGTGTCCGGGGCTGAAATCATCTGAGGGCTTCCTTTCCTCGCATGTCTGGTGCCTGGGCTGGGAAGACTGCAGCGTCTGAGGGTGGGGTGTCGCAGAATACCTGATGTACCTCATGTATCTCTCTCCAACACGGCAGCTTCAGAATAACCAAGCTTCTTACATGGCAGCTCAAGAAGGAACCAGATGGAAGCCATATCTCCTTTTGTGACCTAGCCTCGGAAGTCCCTCAGTGTCACCTCTGCCTCATTTAATTCATTAGAAGAGTCTGGCCCATATACAAGGAGAGGGGGGGATTTAAACTCCACCCAGCTGAAGACTGTTCAGACATGGTTTTCAACCACAGTAGAAGCCATACCTGGCAAAGCAACAAGGTCAAGGAGCCCGGGTCTCTGCCATACCAGAGCTGCCCGGGACTGCCTAAACCTGAACTCCCTAAACATGAGAGAGAAATCGAATTCTGTTGTATACATGCCGCTGTCAGTTGGGGTTTTTTGGTGACTCTCGGCCCAACCTAATCCTAATTAATACAGAGAGTACAGACTGCCATGTCCTGTTCCTGGCACAGAAGAAGTTCTCAAAGTGAGGGAGGTTAGGGGGTGTGAGGCAGGGACGAGCAGGACATCAGAGCTCAAATATTCCCTTGTCCCATAAGTTCACTTACACTATGTGCCCGTATTGATTTGTCAAAATGAGAAAACATGCAAAGGAAAACTAAGGAAGTAGAGTGCAAACAGTAAGTGCCTATCAATGAATGAATAAGTACACGGGATAAGCGGACCGGAGAAGGTCCCCAAAGCAAAGGTTCTCAGATGTGGCAGAGGGGCCCAGGCCGGCCATAGGCCACGTTATGCAAAAGTCCTTTGTCTTAAGACTTGTCTCTCATTGGGATATCATCTCACACTGGTCAGAATGGCCATCATCAAAAAATCTAGAAACAATAAACGCTGGAGAGGGTGTGGAGAAAAGGGAACTCTTGCACTGCTGGTGGGAATGTGAATTGGTACAGCCACTATGGAGAACAGTACGGAGGTTCCTTAAAAAACTACAAATAGAACTACCATATGACCCAGCAATCCCACTACTGGGCATATACCCTGAGAAAACCATAATTCAAAAAGAGTCATGTGCCAAACGGTTCATTGCAGCTCTATTTACAATAGCCTGGACATGGAAGTGACCTAAGTGTCCATCGACAGATGAATGGATAAAGAAGATGTGGCACATATATACAATGGAATATCACTCAGCCACAAAAAGAAACGAAATTGAGTTATTTGTAGTGAGGTGGATGGACCTAGAGTCTGTCATACAGAGTGAAGTAAGTCAGAAAGAGAAAAGCAAATACCGTATGCTAACACGTATATATGGAATCTAAGGGGAAAAAAATGTCATGAAGAACCTAGGGGCAGGACAGGAATAAAGACACAGACCTACTAGAGCATGGACTTAAGGATACGGGGAGGGGGAAGGGTAAGCTGTGACAAAGTGAGAGGGTGGCATGGACATATATACACTATCAAACGTAAAACAGATAGCTAGTGGGAAGCAGCCACATAGCACAGGGAGATCAGCTCGGTGCTTTGTGACCACCTAGAGGGGTGGGATAGGGAGGGTGGGAGGGAGGGAGACGCAAGAGGGAAGATATATGGGAACATATGTATAGGTATAACTGATTCACTTTGCTATAAAGCAGAAACTAACACACCATTGTAAAGCAATTATACACCAATAAAGATGTAAAAAAAAAAAGGACTTGTCTCTTTTCCTCTCCTCCTCCTCTTTCTTCTCCTTCATCTTCTCCTCCTCTTCCCTCGCCCCTCCCCTTCCGGTTTTCCTCCTCATCCTTCTCCCCCCACCCACTGCCTCTCTTCCCACACCCACCTAGCTCCTATTCTTCCCAAGCAAACCAGGAATTTTCTGATGCCCTGGCCAGAGGAAAAGAGAAAAATCAATCCCTCCATCGATCCCAACTCTTTGACAGGCCTGGCAGATGTGGTCCCAGCCTCCGTCCACCCTCCCCTCCCCCACCACTTCCACCCATGCTCCGGTCACCTCATCACATTAGTCCCCCCCACCTCCCTGCCTTTGCACGTGCTGTCCCCTCTGCAGGGATGCCTGTCTCATCTCCCCTTTCTGTTCTGGTCAACTCCCACTTGTCACTCACCACCCAGCTCATATGTCACCTTCTGTAGGAAACGCGGCCCCAGTGGGAAAGGCTCCCTTCCCACATGCTCCCAGAAGCCCATGCTTGCCTTGTCGGAACACTCATTCCACCAGGTAGGAATAATCTGTCTTGGTCTCTACATGAGACACGGAGTTGCAGGGATGGTGTGCTATCATTGCAGACCCTCTAAGAGTACACCTTCCAGAACTAAGCAGCTCTAATGACTTATTCTCTCCTGGATTACAGCAACGACTAACCCAGGAGAGGGTGTCTCCTGTGTTCCGATACCTGGAATGAGTGCCTTCTTGGCACCTCTCTGATCAAGGTAGGTGGGCAGCCCCTATATTGTGTCTGGACCCAAAGGAGCCCTGGGTGTTCCTTGAGGTGGTTCCCTGGAATTTGAGCTTTTAACATGTTTGAGCAATGTCTTATCCATTCATTCCCTGGACACTTCTGTTACGATTGACTCTATTTTTCAAATACAGCACAGCAATATTTCCAGTCCCATAGGTTCTTCCAGAATCTTGCCACTCCATCAAGAGGTGGTGTCTTTTTCCTCTCCCCTGAACCTGGGTGGCTTAGTGACTCTTCCAACCAATAGAATATGGTGGAAGTTCCTTAAAAAACTAAAAATAGAATTACCATATGATCCAGCAATCCCACTACTGGGCATATACCCAGAGAAAACCATAATTCAAAAAGACACATGCACCCCAATGTTCATTGCTGCGTTATTTACAATAGCCAGGTCATGGAAGCAACCTAAATGCCCATCAACAGACGAATGAATAAAGAAGATGTGGTACATATATACAATGGAATATTACTCAGCCATAAGAAGGAACGAAATTGGGTCATTTGTAGAGACGTGGATGGACCTAGAGACTGTCAGACAGACTGAAGTAAGTCAGAAAGAGAAAAACAAATATCGTATATTAACGCATATATGTGGAACCTAGAAAAATGGTACAGATGAACCGGTTTGCAGGGCAGAAATAGAGACACAGATGTAGAGAACAGACGTATGGACACCAAGCGGGGAAAGCAGCAGGAGGTGGGGACGGTGGTGTGATGAATTGGGCGGTTGGGATTGACATGTATACACTGATGTGTATAAAATGGATGACTAATAAGAACCTGCTGTATAAAAAAAAAATTAAATTAAATTAAAAAAAAAAGAAACGCAAGATGCAGAAAAGTGTGAATAATATGACCCTGTTTCTGTAAAACTAACAGCAATAAAAATATTTCATATACATGTTAAAAAAAAAAAGAATATGGTGGAAGTGATGCTATGTGACTCTTGATGCCAGGTCGTAGAATGCAAACAGCTTTCACCTCTCTCTCTCTCTCTCTCTCTCTCTCTCTCTCTCTCTCTCTCTCTCAGGACACTCACCCTGGGAACCCAGCTGCCATGCTGTGAGGAAGCCCAAGCCACATGAAGAGGTCACGTGTAGATTTCTGGCCAACTGCCCCAGCTCAGCTGACAGCCAGAATCAACTACCAGACATGCAAGCAAGCCAGATGCAAGGTTTGCACTTTGAGTGAGAGGCTGTCAGGGTGAGCTGACTGTCGGCCAGCCACAGCTGGAAATGGAGGTCAGGCCGCCGGGAAGTGAGCCTGGGCACCAGAGGCAAATAACCCAGCAAGTTCTTTAAGCCCTCGGTCTCAGTTTCCTCATAGGCAAACTGGAAATCATAACAGGGCAGTTGTGAGGATTAAACTGAATAACCCATGCAAAGCGGGGGCCGTGTCGGAAGTGTCCATAAATCTTAGTCTGCTGGGAAGGAAAAGCTTCTGAGGTCCCACGAAGACTTCTGTACATCTGTAGCAGATTGGCTGCTCTTGAGAACCATGAATTCTCAATGCAAGCACCAAGGGCTTGAGACAGAAAGGATGTTCTGGAATTCTGAAAACCTACCTTTTTAGACGCCTGGGATTTAGAACGTTGATTCTATACCATAATATAGAGAATGGGGAGGCATGAGAGCAGTTTTCCTGGGAACTGGAATAAACGTTCTGCTTTCCAGGGAGCGAGAATAAAGGTTCTATCAGAGACCGGTAGGAAGGTCTCCATGTCGACTGAGGCCTAGGACAGGCCTGAGGCTCTTATGATACAGAGACGCGACAGACACGGAAAGCCCAGAGAGGTTGACAGGCATGGAGAGGAGAGAGGGGCCTGGACCTTGCTCCACAGCAGCCAGCAGGGAAAACCGCATGTCCTAGAGAGAAGATCCGCACGCCCTAGAGAGAAGGTCCGCACTTAGCGTGGAGCCGCAGAGGTAAAGGGGCTGTGACTAAATGAGGGGACTTAGCAGTGGTGGCCCAGGCCCTGCACACCCCAGCACAGTGGAGGGAAGAGTCAAGACCACCCAAGTGCCCACAGTACCCCGAAGGGCTAACCAAAGGGACCCACCGGGCATGTAAGGAAACAGCATGTAGAGTCCCTGGACCCAAGGCTGCACAGGACATCCGGGTCTGTGTTCCAGTCTAGGAAGGACAAGTGCAACTTGTCCAAGGTCAGCGAGTGCAGTAGGGGGCGGAGGGCAGAAACAGGGCAGCATGTGGATACAGGCTCAATGCCTGGACGGCGTAGGACTCCTTCCCGCCCTCCCCAACCCAGGGCTGCAACTCAGACCAGGGAAGAAAGGGCGAGAGAGAATAGGCCCTATAGTGACCATGATTTCAACCCAAAGTGACTGTTGCCTCGACTTGGCAAGTTCGAGCTGTCCGCCGTCAGCAGAAACGGGTGCTCGGGAGCTCAGTGAAGCCTGCAGTTTGGGAGAAATAGAGAAAACCTACATCTTAGCACATCTGAGGGTCAGGATTCTAGAATTTCACCCCACGACTCGTCTTTACTCAAGGCTTTGAAAGGACATCAGGGAATGAAGCCAGAACGTAGAATCCGGTTGACAAGCTGCGACCTGCTCTCCAGGGTCCACGTCCCCGCGGGAGGCACAGCCACAAGGGGAGGTGGGGGGAGGGGCAGGATTTCAGGAGTCTGTCCAAAAGGAGACAAAAAACGCGTGTGAGTCTCCTTTTTCCATCCTGCCGGCTCTCTCAACAACTCTTAATTACCAGCAATCAGCTCTTAATTACCTACAACAAGAGAGACAGGGGAAAACACAGATAAATGAAATCCATAGATAATCCCCAAACCCCAATTTGGTCGATAACATCACCCAGCTTCCCCAAGCAACCTCTTGCCAGGACTTCTGATCTCCCGGCAACTTGCCGTGTAGAACGATCCCCAATTCCCCAGCTGGCCTTGCCCTTGCCCCTGGTACACAGGGAGAAGCCAGTGGGCCCTAAATAATGCCCAACTCCACGCCGTACTCTTTCCTGCTGTCCCCGGGGGGCGGCTGCCAGGCTCTAAGCCTTTCGGGCACTGGACCGTTTTCACTGTCTGTTTGCCCAGCAAACAGGAGTGCTGGCTGCAAATTGAAGCCACCTCGGAGAGCAGGAAGGGCAAGGGCCTCTGGGACCACAACTGTCCAAGGGCTACTGTAGGCCACCACGTGTCCCACAGACCCAGGGGCCTCTTTGTCTACACCTGAGGCAGGATGGCCACCCAGAAGGAGGGATGCAACTAAAAGCAAGTTAGAGCCTCAAGTGAGAGCAGGAATGGGGCAAGATGCAGCATCCCCAGGGGCTCCCTGTTTCCTGACTTTTCCACACTCAAGTATTCTCAAGTGTTCCCTCCTCTTGAGTGGGCGGGCAAGGTAGACACCTCAGGCCCCATGCCTGGACCAGCAGAGCGCTGGGAAAGCTGAACTGTGGAAAAAGAACATCTTGTCATCAGTTTGGGAAAAATGTCCCATTGTGACCCAAGGGCACCAAAAATGGTGCCCAGTATTAATTCGAAAGAAAACAAAGATAGGGACGGGGGATACAGAGAATGAACGACAGCCCCCCTCAAACCCCTCCATCCCCTCTCCTCCCCCTGCACCCTGAACAGGCAGAAGCTGGCGGGAGTCCAGGGAAGTAGTGAAAGTTGAACACAAACCCGAACACTGCTCTCCATTTTCTGACTTTTCCTTTTCTCCTACAGTCCAGTTAACACAGTGGACAAGCCAGTCCTCGTTCCCGCAGCCCTCGTTAATGAAACTGCAGTAGCAAACGCACCTTGTTATTGCTGGGAGCCTGGAAGCAGCACGCTCCCCACCAACGAGGAAATACCACACAGAAAGGCCCCCCTCCCCCTCCCCCACCCCCCCCCCCCCCCCCCGCCACCATCTCCCAGGGCTGTTCTCGAGGCCAATGCCTGCAGCTGGGGCTTCCGGTGCCAGGAGTCCTGCTGGGCCGCCTGTACCCAGCATACCACGCCCCACAGTCCCCATCCCACCCGCGACCCTTACCCATCCCCCTCCCGGATTTCGCCAGAATTGGGGCGGGGGCGGCCCACAGGGAGTCCCAGGGAGGAGGCTGCCCACCTGAGGAAGGACAGGACTGCAAGGCTAGCACTCAGCTGGACCTCAGACCTGCTTCCCCGCCTGCAAATCTGCAAATCGCGGCCAGACAGCGCATTGAAAGGGGACCACTGGGCCCGGCTTGACAAGGAGACTAAGGGATGCTAAGAGCTATGAGGCCCGCAGTGAAGGGGGGCTCCTGCTGTGGCCTTATCCCCCCACCCTCCCACCCCGGCCCTGACCCGGTCGCGGTCCCTTCCGCACTCTAGGTGGGCATTAATGCGGCCAGCGCTAACTCGATTTCATCACAGGGAGACAGGAATCCTTTTCCTCCCGTCCTTTGCTTCTGCTCCGTCTCTCTCCTCTGATGGGGACAGTCGGTTCGGCCTCATGAGGCCAGATTTGCAGGGGTTTTGGCCTTTTCTTACTTGCTTAATGACAACCTGGGGAAAGAGGAGGCCAAGACGGAGAGATGGAGAAAAACACAGGCTCCGGGCACAAAGCAGTCTCCCACAATCTAAAGCCGACCTGTTTCGGGGGGGGGGTCGTTATGCATCTTTCCTTTCACCTGGTGACCCGGGACGCCCGAGGGCCACATGGCACGGCAGGCGAGATATGCCAACAGCCCTTCTCGCCAAATTGATGGGAAATCAAATGATGCAGGGAAGTTTCTAGAAGGGAAAAGAAGAAAGACAGCGAGAAAGACAACATTCGATTTCCCCCGTTGAGGAGGCTGACACCACCCTCTGTCAAGCATGGCTTGTTACTTCACGCCAGGCGTGTGCAGAGGGTTGCCGGCAAGACCATAAACAGCTACAAGAGCAGAGCACAGAGCCATCCGCCACGTGCAACGGAAGCCCAGAAATGGATGCAATTCATTGGAACGTGCTTAACTCAAGGTGGCTCTCCGAGCAGGCAAGGTTAGAATCAGGCTCCTCTCAGGTGGGGGAAAAAAAAAAATCGGAACGGCATCAGAGAAAGTTAACCAACGTATTGTATAAAACTACATTTATTAGAATAATAACGCTCGCATTTTGAGCGCCCGCTCTGAGCGGGAGCGTTGCCAGACCTTTTTGCACACATTACCTCATTTAATCCTCGCGACAGGTAAAGCGGATATTACAATCTCCGTTTTCATTTCTGAAATCTGGAAAACCTTCCTGTGAGTTCATTTTTTCTGCAGCTGCAAATGTTCCCTTCTCTGGGCCTGCGTGTTTCTAAAACACGTGCAATCCTAAATAAACATTAAAAGATCGTGATCTTCAGAAAACAATGCAGGAAGAGGTCTGTCTTCCTGGAGGCCGGCACTGATGGGAAGGGGTAGGCGAGCTGGAAGGGCATCCTCCAGCTGCAGTGGCATATGAGCTGGGGCAAGGAGCGGCCCTCCAAGAACTCCCCACAGCTAGCTGTCCACACCCACCTCCTCACAGTTCGGGGAAGCACGCTCTTTTTTTTTTCTTTCTTTTTTATGGCTACTCTCCCCGATTGGAAGTTTCTTTCTGACACCACTGCACACATGCACAAGTTGGTTCATATCTTTCCTCTTGGTTGCAAAACATTAACGGCAGCCTAACTGTCCTAAATATTTCCTGATGCTCATCACCATGCAGGCTTTCAGAAAATGGGGAGGAAGTTGTCGCGGACCCTGGAGGAGCTGACCTCCGCTGCCCACCGCAGGGGCACAACCTCAATCCAACAAGGCATTCATGGAACATCTCTGCGCTGGGCTCCCCGGAGTTCACAAAAGCCCCCACCTGAGCAGGGAACAGTGTCCTGCCATCACTGAACAGAGCCTTCCTGGGAGAGGTCACAAACAGGGCAGGGTTAGAGAGCTAGAAGACTGAACAGTCTGCTAAGCGGTACCCCAGAGCACAGACACCCAAAGGTGTCTCCCTCACCGGTGACACCTTACAAGACCACAGATTGATCTCGATCATGCAGTCATCACTCAAAACCTTGAGAAATTCCAGCGGTAGTCGCCAGACCACATGAAAACCTTTGTTTCATTGCATTAACCTTAGTTTCATATTTGCCCCCTCCCCTAAAGTAGTAGTCCCCACATACAGGTAATCTCTTTGGGAGGTGATCCCAGGAAATACAATTGAGAGAGTGGAGAAAGTGAGATAAGAAAGGGGGAAAAGGCAAAAAGAGTGCACTAGTAAGCAGATTTGCATTGCAGGCAACTGACCCATTTGGGACCCTCTGGGAGACTGTAGAATTGTCCCACAGAGCAGTGATATTGATCCATTATCTCCCCTGCCTCATTGGTTGAGAGTCAGTCTGAGGGTGTTCTTTCCCCAGCTCTTGCAGTGCCGTTGTCCCGGCTGCAAGCCACTTGGAAGGGCCTTCATCCCCTCCAAGGCCAGCCAACCCCTTCTGGCAGAGACATGCAGGAAGCCATCTGCAGGTGCAAGAACTGTCAGCAGGGGCCTCTGGGGTGGGTGGAGGGCACACGGGCACGGACAGCACCTGCTACAGAGCTGGATGACTTTTGAACCGTCAGCAAGAAATCAGATCCACCTTCACAAGGTAAGGATCGCTATCAGCAGAGATCTTTAGAGGAGTAATAATAATAGCTGGAGTTTATTGCACGCCAGCTGCACTAAGTCTTTTAGTTCTCACGCACCTGTATAAAATAGGCACCGTTATTAGGTAAGGATGTGGACGTACCACAGACTCCAAGGCAGTCCCACAGACATCTTGGAGCACCGAACGCATCATTGGAACGAACAGTCATCCAAGGGATAGTTTTAAGGAAGGAGATAAGGTAGATTCGTGTGTGTATATATAAATATATGTATGTGCAAATGCATTTGGGTATGTTTGTTAAAAGCAAAAATCGTCTCATTATTTATACATGAAGCAATGAATAACCAGTTGAATTTTGACCACCTGAAATGCCCTAGGAATTTAGAAGCAGTAAGTACCTGTGCTGGAAATACTAAGAAAGGCTTTATGGGAAGGATGGTCCTGGAGCTGTGGTCGAAAGGTGAGAAATTAGCATGAAATAAGTCCTAGAGGCAGGATGGAGGAGGGCATGGAGGGGCCACCTCGTCTAGAATATTTGTCAAGATGTCAACCTACTGTTCGCCAAGTATTTCCAGCTCTCTGCTTCCCTGGCGTATGGTAGAATGACATTGGCTTGCCCTCCTTTGAAGTTCGATGTGGCCATTTAACTTGATTTGGCCAATGAAACATTAGTGAAAGTTTTAAGATTCAGGGCATGATTCACCATGTTCTTTCCCCCCTTGGAGGTGATCACAGAGCACAAACTAAGATGGACTCTCAGCCCTCCTAGACACCTGAGTGACTATGACAGGAAGAGCCTCTTCTCCCGCCGACCTACACAAAACCTATAGCGTGAGCAAGAAATAAACCCTTGTTGTTGTGTTGTAAGCCACTGAGATTTGATTGTTGCTGCAGCGTAACCCCGCCCATCCTGACCAACATGCTAGGCTCGTGCTATCACAACCAACAACTCCCAGATCTCAGCGGCTCAACAAACAAGCTTCATGCCCTTGCAAGGTTCACTGGAAGGCAATGGATGAAAGGGGGAGAGTGTTCTGCTCCAATCAGTCACTCAGGGACTTAAGCTAATGGAGGCTCCACCACCTGGAACATTCCCACTACTCTCCCAGCAAGAGTGGAAAGAGTTGGAGGGTCCTAGAGGGCCTTCTCATTGCCTCAATATAAAAGTATCATACATCACTTCCATGTATATTTCATTGGGCAGAACTGGTCACTGGTTCTGCCTAACAGCAAAGGGACTGGGAAGTATCATGTCCTCCATGCCCAAGGAGAGGAGAACTGACTATTGGTGAGCACTAATAATGTCCACCACACCTGGCTCCAGAATACTGGAAAGTAGTGGGCAGTTGGAGGTTGGAGAGCATGGGCACAGGTTAAGAAGGCTTTTGAGAGCCAGAAGGTGACCCATGAGGTATCAGGGAGCCACTGTAAGTCTATGAGCAGGGCAGGGACATGAGAGAGGCTGATTTAAGTATCACTGGACTAGCAGTCTAGTGCTGGACAGATGGGTATGCAGGGGACCAGTGGAGCTTGGTGGGGATTGTATGCTTATATTCAAGGAGATTTGTTAGGAGGCTGTTGTATTAATCAATGCCCGTAGTGATGAGAGCTTGGCACCCACTGTTGTCAGAGGAAGAGAGATGAGGAGTGAATCTTGCGATATCCTTAAGGAAAGAGGAAGTATGGTATATTGGGAGCTCAGGCTTTGACATCAGACAAACCAGGATTCAAATCCCACCTCTGACACCTACTATCTTTTTTTTTGGCTGTGCCACGTGGCTTGCGGGATCTCAGTTCCCCAACCAGGGATTGAACCCTGGCCACGGCAGTGAAAGCCTGGAATCCTAACCACTAGACCATCAGGGAACTCCCACCTACTAGCTTTTTGATCTTTGGCAAAACACATTAACTTCTCAGAACCTTGGTGTTCTTGTCTGCAAAATGAGGACAATAACATTACTTACCTCGTACAGCTATCATGAGGATTGGAAGATTAGTGATTACGTTTCTAAATTGACAGTGGAAGTGGTGATGGTGGAGATGTTGATGGTTGTGGTGACAGTGATGGTGATGGTGGTCATACTGGTGGTAATGGAGATAGATGGTGGTCGTGATGGTGGTGGAGATGGTGGGAGTGGTAGTGGTGCCAGTGATTCATAAAACGACTAAGATTAAAGCTTAGGGGAATAAAATATCTAGAATTAGGGGCAAGACAAGGAAGAGGTTCCCACTATGTAAAATGTAGAAGTCGTAGTCAGAAGATAGAAAGTGAACTATGAAATCTAGGACCCTAGAAACCAAAGGGAAAAAGTTTCGTTAAGAAGGCTTAAGAACACTTTAGGGGGACTTCTCTAGTGGCACCGTGGTTAAGAATCCATCTGCCAATGCAGGCGGGTTCAAGCCCTGGTCCAGGAAGATCCCACATGCCGTGGAGCAACTAAGCCCGTGCGCCACAACTACTGAGCCTGCGCTCTAGAGCCCTCAAGCCACAACTACTGAGCCTGCGTGCCTAGAGCCCGTGCTCCGCAACAAGAGAAGCCACCGCAATGAGAAGCCCGCGCACCGCAACAAAGAGTAGCTCCCGCTCACCGCAACTAGAGAAAGCCTGCACGCAGCAACGAAGACCCAACGCAGCCAAATATAAATAAATAAATAAAATTATTTTACAAAAGAACACTTTAGGACACAGAAGACATGAACAAGTCATTAGATTTTATAAGAATAAAGTGACTATGACCTGGTGAAGGAGCAAGTTGGTGGCAAGGGATTAAGAGGGGCGAGGCATCTGAGAGGTGGAGCCCAGCGGGTGTAGACCTCCCTCATGAGTTTCCAGTGAAGGGAAGAATGATAAAAGGACCTTTATCAGTCAGAAATGTTTTTGGCTGCAAGTAACAGTAATTTTTTTAAGAAGTCCGCGGAGAGAAGGAGAGGAGAAATAGCTGTAAAAATGCTTTGCATTCACAGAGTTGAAAAGATCAGCCATAGATAGAGAGGGGAAAAGAAATCAATAGTTAAAATTTAAAATAAGGCTCTATTTAACTTATAGCTCCTTTCTTTTCCTAACAGATCTTTACAGACCATTTTCATTGAAGAACCCCAATATTTGGATGAGGTTGAGCCATTTTTCATAGTCTTTGAAGTTGTCCCTCAATATCTCTTCTCTCCTGGCTCCCCAGGAGAAAGACTGCATTTCCAAGCTAGGTGTGGTCACGTGACTAAGTTCCGGCCATTGGGACATAAATGGAAGCATGGCCTGTCCGTTTCCAAGAATCTTCCTTAAAAGACAGCAGATCTGTGCCTTTTCATCTCCTTATTTTTAGTCACTTCCTCTCGCCTGTTGCCTTAAACATGGGTGTTGTGGTTGCCATCTTGGACCACGGGGCTAAAGGCCCCATTCTTTTTTCTCTTCTTCTTCTTTTGGCCACGCTGCACGGCATGCAGGATCTTAGTTCCCCGACCAGGGATCGAACCTCTGCCCCCTGCAGTGGAAGCACGGAGTCTTAACCACTGGACCGCCAGAGAATTCCCTAAAGGCCCCATTCGAGGGCAGAGCATTGAGCTTGGGGATCCTAGATCCCTGAGGACTTCATGGAGCAGAGAAGTCATTCCAGCTCTGGCCTGAAGCCAAAGCCCATCTTCGCAGACGCAGTGCCCAAGGAGGGGACGACTGGCCTGGATACCCACCGGGGTGCTGTCTGAGATTCACCCAGAGACTGCGGCAGTCTCACAGAGGGCTGTCCCAGTTCCTAGGTACCACTTTGCAGGGGGGAGAAGTAAAATCCACATTGTCCTCTGCCTACTCCTCAGGCGGGAGAAATCTTAGAAGGAAGGTGCCCGAGCAGCCCTTCAGAGCAGCTTGTGAGACACTGGGCCTCGGCGCTGGCTGGCTGGCTGGCAGGAGGACAGATTCTGATCTCAGTTGTGCATAGCTAACAAGCGGTGACTTCACGTTGGCAAGGCGAGCCGATTTGAGTGCTTTCAAGGACACAATGTGTCCTGCTATCTGGAGGTGAAAATCAGAACTAAGCTGCTATATCTAGAGGCAAAGGAAAAGCTTTTGGAGGTTGATTCCACCCCTGTCCTGAAATGAAGGCTGCTCCTCAGCCACACCAGCCCTTCGCCCCGTATGAGCTTCTGCGTCATTTCCCCTTAGGGTTCATCCAGTACATCCCACCTACTGCCTGATTCTGTGGTCATCTTTTGGGCAGGGTCATCCCTCCCATGACCCCATTATGAAATCCGGGAGAACAGGGAACCTGATTTATTCATTTTTGTAACTTCATGACATAGCCCCACGGCTGGCACGCAGCAAGTGCTCAAAAAAGAGGTCATTTGTGCCGATCCCCTGATGCCAGGCCAGCCTAACAAAGCCACATCTAGTCCATATCGAAGACCTGCCTCTTGTAACCCCGCAAAGTTTCAGAGAGAACTTCCACCAGCCCACCTTGGTAAAAGATAGTGACGTCAGTTTTCCAATGACTAGCCTACATTTCTCTGTCGCAGTTTAGAACCACTCCATGTCCTCTCAACATCAGTGTGACAGCCCAGCTGCCCACTGCCACCTACAACCTGGGCTGACATTCAGCCGCAAGGCACTGCTACGACAGCTGGACTGGTTGTTGAAATATTGAAATGCTTCTGTACCATGTAGTAAATAGCCACTGTCCCCAGCCCCCTGAATGTCCTCATCTACCACCCTGACCACCCTCGGCTACTGCCCTGGAATCCTCAGATTCCACTCCAGAGCACAGAGGACCTCCAGGAACCCAAATCTCCAAGACAGTTCTGAGTCGTTGGTGCCCACATTCGAATCTCGCCCAGCCGTGGCAACTTCACCCTTCTCCTCCCCAGCTGAGTCCGGCAGCCTGTCCCCTCCCCTCGGGCGTTGATGTGCAATGACAGCAGCCCCTGGCAGATGTGTAGGCAAATGTGCCGACCACAGATTGGGAAGTGGAGCTGTCAGCTGCCCACCACGGGAGGAGAGGTGAAGTCACTCAACAGGGACAGGCGGGGATCAAATGCCCAGAGAGGGGACAGGAGGCCAAAGCCTGGTCTGTGAAGCCACTGAAAGCCAGGATGAGGCTGGGCAGGATGAGGCTGGAGCCTGACCTGAGCGGGATGCCTGAGAGAGACCAAGTTCTTGGGCAAGTGTGAGGTCAAGGCCAGCCAGGCAAAAGACAAGCTTATCTGGGCTACCAGCTCCCTCTCCCAAGCCTGGAAATGCCCATGAAATGAGAAGGTACCCTGTTTTCCAGAAGGCAACCAAAAACCCACGAGAAACTCCAGGAGAGCCTTGAAGACAGCCTTGAAGTGGTGTCTGTTGGGATGGTGGGTGGCCAGAAGCAGAATGAAGGGAATAGGTAAGAAAGAAGCTTCTGAACTTTGGTTTTTGCATCATCTCATCCACCGAAGACCTTGGGACTGTCATTTCCTGCCCCTCCATGACAGAAATCAGGGTCGTGGGGAACAATCAGGTGGCACAAGCCCACTGGGTGAGGAGCTGATGCAAAAAGACACTGGGCGAAGCTGTAGCGCCCAGGACTGCTGGGCTAGAATCTAGCAAGTCTGCTCCCTCCTCTGCTGCGGACATTTGAGGGCTGAAAGGAAAATCACCGTCCGTAGGATTTGCCTGGTGACATGGCTGCAAACTGGAGGGACCAAGACTGGTTCTGTGGTGCCAGGGACTCTGCCACTACCTGGGGTCTGGCTTTCGGCCCTCCACCATGGCATGTGACCTCAAAGGGCAAAGCAATGAGGCCCCTGAGAAGAACGCCCAGCACAAAAGAAAGCCCTCAAACTGAACATCAGAACCAGCTGCAACGGACGTACGTGACCAGCACGGAAGGCCCAAGCATTTAAAATAAGCATGAGGACTCTCCTGAGGAGGGAAGAGAAGACGGCAGTGAGTGACCTCAGACAAGAACAGAGGATCATTGAAAAATACCAAATGGAAATCAGGAGAAAGAAAAGAAGAGATGAAATCAAGAGCACGCTGGGGCACTTCCCTGGTGGCACAGTGGTTAAGAATCTGCCTGCCAAGGCAGAGGACATGGGTTCGAGCCCTGGTCCGGGAAGATCCCACATGCTGTGGAGCAACTAAGCCCGTGCGCCACAACTACTGAGCCTGCGCTCTAGAGCCCGTGAGCCACAGCTACTGAGCCCACGTGCCACAACTACTGAAGCCCGTGCGCCTAGAGCCCGTGCTCCGCAACAAGAAAAGTCACCGCAATGAGAAGCCCGCGCACCGCAACGAAGAGTAGCCCCCGCTCGCTGCAACTGGAGAAAGCCCGCACGCAGCCATGAAGACCCAACCGCAGCCAAAATTAAATTTAAAATAAAAATAAATAAATAAATAAAGCATATTTGTCAAAGAGCTCTTAAAAAAAAAAAAAAAAAAGCTCGCTGGTTGGGATAAATACTAGCACGGGGACAATTAGAGACCAAATTGGCGAGCCTGTTCTTCGGATGCCATCCACGTCCCACGCATATCCCTCGGGTCCCTTTCTCATTTCTGTGCATGCCCAGAAACCCGCACCAGTGTCCCTTGGCTGGAGGACTGTCCTCCGGGTGCCAGACTTTCTTTGCCCGTGCACACAGCCAGTACCTGGTACTGTGAATTCAGCCCTCAACCACTCATTGGAGGGAGAGGTAGTAAACACTCTGGCCGCCTTGTCCCAGACCAGGGCCAACTCTGAGGTGTGACCTCCCCTGTCTCCCAGAGGTCCCCTGTGGGACTCTGCGTGGTAGCACACCCTCGCCTGGCGCTTTCCCCTCCCCATCCCAGTTCGACACTCCCCAGTTTGTTTTCCCAGAAAGCAGGTCCTAACAAATCACTTTCACATACCGCCCTGGCTCAGGGGCTTGCTTCTGGGGTACCCACCCTAAGATGCAGGGCAGCTTTTCTCAGTGAACGACACTGCCGTCTCTCCCGCTGCCCAAGCCCAAGACCTTGGAAGCCAAGATCTTGCACCTTGGAAGCCACCTGCACGCCATGCTCTCCCTCACCCCCACATCCAATCCACCAGATCCCCTTGGCTCTAACCCCTGAATGTCTCTAGAATCTTCTCTCTCTCACAGTCATGTCCTGTGTGGACTACTGAAACAGCTCCTAGCAACTCATCCCTTCCTGTCTTGGCCCCTCTGATCCTTCCTCTAGGAAGTGGCTCCCTGTTGCCCTCAAGCTAAAGTCCAGTCTTAAGCGTGTTTGCAGGGCCTCTGCTGCCCTGGCCCCTCGTCTCTCACCACTCACCACCTCCTCAGCCTCACTGAGCCCATCAACTCCATGTCTCACACAGGCTCCTCCTTCTGTCCCCAACAGCTGTCCGCCCTGCAGCCTGCTCTGAGCTTGCCCTCTTTCGGCTCTCCATCTAAATGCCCCTGACTCTGGAAGCCTTCCCCTCTCCCTCTCTAGCCCTGTCCAGTGCCCCTACCACTCTGGGATGGACACTTCATGTATTATCTGCTCCTTTTCCACAAGCGGCCCCCTCCCCATCCACAAGGTTTCCACGGACAGCACCGTATTCATCGTTCATAACCCCACCCCTTCCCTGAAGTTGATTGGACCAGAGCTGGATACCTGACCAAGCAAAGCCAATGAAACCCTTCCCCAGGATTTTTGGACCTGGAATGGAGAAAGGTGAGTAAATCTGACTGGGCGGCTGAAGCTGTGGGAGACAGTACCCCAAAGCATCGGACTTTATATTCTCTGTCACGTGAAGAAAGCCAGTCTGCACGAGAGAGAAGAGAGATACAAAAGAGCAGAGAGGAGATGGAGAGAAGAGGTTCCCGGGTTCCTAGTGTCCTGAGCCCAGACACATTGCTGCCTTGAGTTCTGTGACATGCCCGTTTCCCTGTAAATGATAGCGGAACTTGAACTCCATTTTCCTTTAAGCTAGTTTGAATTGAGTTTTGTCCCTTGCAACAAAAGAGCTGTAACTATTAAGCTAACGTCAGACTTCCCTGTAAGCGTTTGTTTAGTCGGCCCTCTTCTAGTCGGCGAGCTTCTGTCCCTCTCTTCTTCCCTATGGAATGAGAGGACCAAGTGCAGTGCTTGGGCCATGGTAGGTGCTCAGCGTGCGTGTGGGCAACAGCATGGAGGTGGCAGCGGGTGTGGCGGCTGCTCATTGCTGCAAAACAGGTGCAGGCACAGACTGGTCATTTCATCTCTCCAGAGGCTACCCAATCTGGCAGCTCCTACATCCCTTCTTGTGCCCTGCAGGTGGGCAGTGGGGGAGGATGGGGCACATGCACTGGGACTCAGTCCAGTTCCGAGCTTTAGGAGTTCAAAGGGGGCTACTGACAGCTTGAGCGACCCTCCTAAGTAGCTTTGGTCCTGTTGCAGGGGCACATTGAGTTATGCCCCTGCAGGGGTCTGGCTGACCCTGACCATAGGCTAAGAAGTGAGTCTGCTGTTATTTCCCGAGCCCGATGACAAGGAATTACCACACGGAAACCCATTACCACATGGCTCCGGACATGGCCAGAGGAATGGGATCCTATTCCCACAGACCAGCATGCTGACATTCAAAAAGCCAAGGAATACATCCAGCTGGAATCAACCCCCAAACGTGTCTGAAAATGCCCGTGACATCCTTTAGAAATGTCAGCCCCTGGTCATCAGCGAGGGTGGGGAATGTTCTGTCACTCCTCGGGGACAGCACACCCCAGGAGTGGAAACACCTGCCCTTTTGCCTTTGGAGAGAGGGTATTTCCCAAAACGCATCCACAAAGGGCAAATCAGGTTAGGTACCAAGGTTTAAATTAGGCATAATTACTCAGCCTCCCCATTGCAGGCTCTTCTTTTCTTTTCTTTTTTTTTTTTTAAGATCTACAAAGGCTTCTGGAAGCCAAGCAGGCCTGTGACTTTCCCTTTCTTTGTTTATTTTCCTCTTATCTGTTATATTATTATGACACATATTAAGGATATTTTATGTTAATTTGTGAATATGTATTATCATACCAGCATGGGGACTTATTTATACAGTGCAGAGTCTCCACCCATCTCAGTCCCCTGTCCACACGGTGCTCCCCCACCTTCACGCTATTCCTTTCTTGTTTCTCTTTCCAGAGTTAATTTATGCAAATATAAGCAAACACAAATACATATATTCTTATTTCTCTCCTCTATTTACATAAAAGGTAGCGTTCCGTACACACTGCCCTGCACCTGGCTTTTTTCACTTCATCTACCTTCAGGATTTTCCCGATCGTATACAGGGGGATTTTTCATTCTTTGTTCAGCTAGATTATTCCGGCGCGTGGATGCCATAGTTTATTTAGCCCATCCTCTACTGATGGCCATTTTGGTTGTCTCTATCACAAGCAATGCTGCAGTAAGTAACCATGCACAAATGTCATTGCACACGCGTGGAGGATTGAATACATATGTCATTGCATCGATGACCCCAAGCCTTTACCTCTTCCTGTGTCCCTGCCCTTTGACCCTTGACTTTGCTGCTTCGCTCGCGAAAGAGGCACAGTGCCTTTCATCGACCCTTAAATCTGGACTTCACCCTGTAACTTGTTTAGCAGACTTGATGCATACTTAAAGCAGACTTTAAAACATACTTGCAGTTTTAGTTTCCTCTTTCGTTTCCCTGAAATTGCCATGAAACATGCCCAGGCCAGCTTGAGAACAAGCTCAGGATAGCCTGCTGGAGGATGAGAGCGTGCAGGACGCACGGCCCAGTGGCCCAACTGAGGCTGTCCTAGACAAGCCAGCCCCTAGCCAATCTGCTAGCTGACCACAGATACAGGAGTGAACTCAGCCAAGATTAGCTGAGTCTAACTCAAATCAGCAGAACCACCCCCACCAACCAACTAGTGAGAAATAATTAAGAGTTGTGGGGAGGTTTGTCATGCAGCAATAGCTAGGTGATACATCATACAATATAGGTGCAAGTAAGATAAATTCCCAGAAGGGGAATTGCTGGATCATAGCGTAGGATGCATTTGAAATTTTGACAGCTATTGCCAACTTCTCTGCATAAAGATTAAACTAATTTACACTCCCACAACAATGTATGAGAGCACTTGTTTGTAAACAGCCTCACCTTCATGGTATGTTGTCAGTTTTTCAGATTTTTGTCAATCTGGTAGATGAAGAAGAACACCTCTGTGTCGTTTGTTTGTTTTTTTTAAGACTTATTTATTTATTTAATTTATTTTTTGGCTGCGTCGGGTCTTAGTTGCGGCACGAGGGATCTTTGCTGAGGCGTGCGGGGCTCTTCATTGTGGTGTGCAGGCTTCTCTCTAGTTGTGGGTTGCGGGTTTTCTCTTCTCTAGTTGTGGCATGCAGGCTCCAGGGCACGTGGGCTCTGTAGTTGTGGCATGCGGGCTTAGCTGCCCTGCGGCCTGTGGATCTTAGTTCCCTGACCAGGGCTCGAACCCCCGTGCCCTGCATTGCAAGGTGGATTCTTTACCCCTGGACCACCAGGGAAGTCCCCCTCTGTGTAGTTTTATTTGCATTTTCTTATCGTAAGCATGAGCAACACTTCATATGTTTAAAAGCCATTAGACCTCCTTTTCAGTAAACTGTGTTCGTCGTTTGCACATTTTTCCTATTGGATCACTATTTTTCTTACTGATTTCTAGGAACTCTTTATATATTGGTGAGATTAGCCTTTTGCCTGTGACCACCCTTCCTTGAAACCACACACTCCAGATGAGAAGCTTAATGGCAGGCAAAGCGGGTAAACACAGAAAGCAGAGCTTGAGCGGAAGGTAACTTTTCCTCAAACAATCGGCAACTAGGTATTGAGCCCTTTTTTGTTCAGGGCTCTGGGTTACGCATCCCAGCATACTCAGAAAAAAATTGACATGGTACATAAGGAATGTTCTATAGATGGCTATGGTTAAATCCCCACATATATCTACCCATAGTCCCTGCCTAAGGAGTGGGCAAGGGGACCATATATATTCCTCATGGCCCAACCTCCCTGACCACTGCTGACTGGCCAGAGCGATACGCCCGATCTAGGGCAGAACCAATTCGATTCTCTTTTGAGGTTTTGAACTCAGAGACATAAAATCGGTCAGAGAATGCTGGGCCCGCAGAGATGGCGCTGCCATTTGGGGTAGCCATATGGAGCCATGTACAATCAGACAAATGAAGCGAGGAAGAGCCAGCGTGCAGACAGAACACGGCCGTCACCTAGAGACCGGCAGGGAGCAGCGGCCACAGGCCCCAGCCTGAGGGAGAAACAGACAGACTGCCACCTCATTTCCAGCTCTTCCAGGCTCAGCTCCTATCTCCTTGGTCTCCAAGAGTTTTCCTGTAGTTGGGCTCTATAAGAGCCCTTCTTTGTATCTTGTTACTAAACCTCCTATTTCCTTGAACTAATTTAAGTAGTGTTATTATTCTTGGTATCAGGAGTGTTTTAAGACAAGGAATTTTCATATCAGCTGAAAAAAAAGAATAGAGCATTTTCATCTCATATGGCATAGTTCTGCTTTAAAGAGTTTCGTGGTTGCCATCACTTCTCATTTCATAGCGGGAGAACCTGGGGGCTTGGCCAAGGTCGCCCTGACCACAAAAGGCAGAGTCCAGACATGAGGGGAGGCGTCTGCTGCCACGTGGGCCTTCCCCCCAACCCCACCTTGCTGCTTCCAGGCATTATACAAGCACATGCTAAACCATGGGGCTAAGGCTCTAGGTTAGGGACAGTTCCCGGGAGAGGGCGATCGATACAGGCTAGCATCGCCAGGGATGTGGCCAGGCCCTGAGGACCTCTCCGGCTTCCACTCCACCCCTCACCCCGGGTTACTCAGGGACACTTCCCACGCTCACCCGTGCTTATTATGTGTGTGGCACCCTGCCTGGGAGGAGGGCTGGTTCTCTAAAGGAAAATCAGAGTACCGGTCCCCCAAAGAGATATGCTGGCCTGCAGGGCTGCTCACACAGCCCCCACAGAGGACCGCCATCTCTGCAGGGACACGGGTGGCCATGCACTTCACGCAGGGACCACTCTTCCCACCCACCCGTCATCCCTCACCGTATTTCACATCAGAAGTGGGGAAAAGAGGCACCTGAGCCCAGTGGCCAGCCACTACCCCCTCCTATCCCTACCTTCTCTCTCCCAGCGATGAGCAGAGCGGCCCGGAGGTGTGAAGTTTTCCTCTCACGTAGGATCCTAACGTTCAGGTGGGGTGGGCTAGGCTAGGGGGTGAGAGGGGAGAGACGACAAGCAGGCTGGAACAGCCTCCCACCCCCGGGACTCCCCAACTCCCACCCCACCCCCGAGGGGACTTGCAGACCCCCTACTATGGGGGGTAAATGGGTCCCCAGCAAGGAATCCACGTTGTCCCTCTGTCCACAGGCACATCAAAGAAAAGAGTGAGCTCACGCAGTCTCTCCTAAGCACCCCCTATGTACAAGACATCCTGCATGATGCTGGCATCGGTTCTAGAGCCTCCTGGGTGCATTCTCTAACAGGGGGAGGGGACAGGGCTGGGGCCTGGGGGGAAAGGAGCAGGAAATTAACCTTCTGCCAAGTAGGACGGAAATTGAATTTCTTCCCCTCCCCCTTCTTCTGCCTCTCTCACCACCCCTCCCGGACGACTCACTTTTTCTCTCTCTCCAATTGCAGTTTTAAGCGTTTAGGGTGTTGTTGCTTTAGTTTTAAATTTTGTTAGGCTCAATTTATGCCGCTTAGTAGAACCTCTTTTCCAAATGAAGCCAAATTAGAACTAAAACACGGCAAGCAATAACATGTGGGCATTTCGTTTGGGCTGGCTTGGCTTTTTGATTATTTGTGTAAATGAGGTCGAGAGAAGAATTCAGGAGTCTGTCTCAGGCCTGGGCGAGGGGAGAGATTCTCTTGGGTCCCTCGGAGGTCTGTAGGTGGCCGGGGCCAGCCTGTCCCCTGGTCCTCAGGTCGCCCCTCTTGTGCAGCTGCGTGAATAGCGAGCCTTAAAGCAGGTCACTCTATTCTTTGGCAATGCCCTCCCATCCCTCACTTCTCCCCTAATGGTCGGGACCACTTCCTGCTAGCCAACCGCACCCTGGCAGGCCCCGGGCAAGCTGGTGGCCGCCACTCACTGCCACCGCACAGTGTACAATAAATAGATGGTGAATTTAATCCAACTGGCTGTAACTGGGGGACGGGGGTGGGGGGGCACAGTCTGGAAGCATCTCCTCCCACACCCTTGCCAAGCAACGCCTAAAAATACACCTTTGGTTTCGATGACTGTGGCCTGGGGGTAAAGGTGAGCCCCACCCCTCCCCGGTGGAGGAGAGGAGGGGGAAGAAGGGGGAGGGGAAGGGGGAGGGGGAGGAGATCCTGAGCCGCTAATTAGGCATCTGGGGTTAGGGGAGATGGCTACCAAGAAGGTCAGAGAAGTTCCCGGCTGGCTGATGAGCTGGGCCTCCCAGGGACCCACAAGAGGTGACATCTGGGATTCCCCGGCTGGCCCCCTCTGTGCCAGGGGAAGAGGGCAGCAAATACCGCGAGGACTGAGAGCCCAAGAGGGGAGACGGAGGCAGCAGCGACGGCCACAGTGATGAGACCCTGACTAAGGGCCGGCGTGAGGCTTGCCGAGGGATTTGCCTTGTCCCCATGCCAACAATAAAGGCCTGGTGTCTGGCAGGGGATGGGGTTTTGTGTGCAGAGGGACACCTCACGACTGACCCTGGCGGAGAGCCACAATCCTCAGGAATCAGCCCAAGAGGAGAGCAGACGCGAGCGGGTAGAGGAGTCCTTTACAGGAGCAGGGGCTGGACGCGGGTTGGGGGATGTTTGGGGAGGAAGGGCAGAGGGCAGGGTGAAAGGGACTGGAACAGAATCCATGCTGAAGGCCAGGGCTGGTGGGGAGTTGCCCTAATGAAGGAGTCTATTACGCTTGCCATAATCTCTCAAAGCAAGTGGAGATAAAATAAAATCAGTGGAGGAAACTTCAGGAAGAGTTTAAAGGAAACTGGATAAAACCCCCAGAATAAAATGGCATCTGGAGCCCTACCGGTCCCTAGGATGGAATCCATGATCCAAGGCGTACGTTACCCTCTGTCGCAGGCTGGGTTCCCAGGAAGCAGACGCTGAGATGGAGTTGGGGGATGGAGGGAGGTTTGGGAGGGATCAATCGCTCTGAAAGGAAGGGGTTGGGGGGGAACAGGAATGGACAGAGGGGGGAGTCAAGTTGAAATGCAGGCCTGACAGAGACTCAGCCACCAGATAGGGGCCGCCCAGGAGAGGGGGACAGGGCTGAGGCGCTCTCAGCCGCTGAGGCCGGGCCTGAATGGGCAGCAAGTCCTTCCTGGAAGGGGCCTCTGCCCCTCCGTGTCTGCCACATCCCCTCCCTCCCTTCATTTCTAAGCTCCTGGCACATCTGGACAGCTAAATCTGTCTCTTTTCCTCTGGGCCCGGTCGCCCCCTCCCTGTTCCTTCCGACGCTGCTCGCTGTGTGTCTGGAACCCAGTCTGACCCTAGCCCAGCCCAGCGTTTTTGGTTTGCTGCATTCTCCCAGGCCCGCCGCTGAGAATTCTGGTCTTATTTCTCCATCAGGATTTCCTCCTACACTCAGGTCCTGCGTCCTGGTAACCAGCAGCCGTCACAGCTTGCAACTTGCAGGGGGCCTAACGCTTACGGCTGGTTTGGGGCTCAGCCTCGGTTCTGCAGTGCTGGTCATTAAGCTTCATTGTGCCACCCGCCAGGGCACTGGCCAGCCCAGGACAAACCTCAGATGAACTCAGTCTCGCTTAACTAGGACAAACCAATCCGGACCACAAAACGTCCACTGCTTGGCCCATCAGCTGTGGCAAACGTGGTCCTGCACAGCCTCCAGCTCGGGCCCCCTTTCCGTCGGTGGCTTGCCAGTAACCAGCTGTTACTCGGCCCCATAGCTTCACCTCCGAAGGATCCGGAGCACCAGTTCCACTTTTCAGCCTCATTAGTGGAATAACTGGCACATTCTCCAGATACCTGCCCGCTCCCTGATTTGCCTGGGCTGTTCAGAAGCACGATTTCTGTCTCTGGACTAACGGGGAGGGTCCTGCAGGGGAAGAGAACAGGTCTGGGGATGTGTGGGAAAGGAGCTCAACATGCAGGCCCCGTTTCCCTTCCGGACTTCTGTCCTAACCTCCCTGTCTTGCAGCCCCTGAAGCCCAGCCAGGACGACACAAGTTATAGCACAAAATGAACACTGTTGGGGGCTAAGTGGAGGCAGGAGCGGCTTCTGGCTTCCGCGGTGGTAGGAAAGGAACGCCAGGAGCCCTGCCCTCCTAGGAGGTGGGAGAGCATCGGGGGAGGCCGTGGCACGCCCAGCATACGTGTGTACAGAGACGGAACCAACTAAGCCAAGCTCTCCCAGTCTGCCTGCTTTGTCGGGCTCACGCCACAGCCCCATGCTCCTGCCAGGAGGGAGGTCTCGGGTGCAGGTGCCCAGCCCACTCTGGCTTGTAACTTGGGTCGGCAGGAAGCTGTGGGCTTCTGGGGGTGGAATCCTGCAGGAGGCCTCCTATAGGCCTACTTAACCCCCATGACATTCATTCCCTAATATACTTTTCACCTTCAGCAAATAGTGCAAATTTGAATTTTTACTCACTGATCAAATATTTACCCTGTGTGCTGCCAATCTGACTGAGCTTGACTTCTACAGTTCTCCACGTTTATATTAGGTGAATTAGCATTTTATTGTTGGTCCACTGGTTTGGGACTCAAAGGTGAGATAGGGAAAACCACGAGGTAGCAGCCCAAGAGATTCTCCACGAAGAATGGGTTCAGTTGAGTCTTGTGTCTTAGTGTAAGGGACAGGTCTCCCAAACAACTCACCAGATACTTGAAAACAGTGTTTTGGAAGCAATAGAAGATAATGGTTTCTAAAGAACAACAACTTTCTGTACTTCTTATCTGCAGGACACATATCTTTGAAATCTGTTATCCAGGAAGGTGGGTTAAATGTTCATCTCATGGTTTACTTGCTCTATAGACACGGATAAATCAGGTCATCTCTCTGAGCCTCGGTTTCCTTATCAGCATAATGGGTACAATAACATTACCCCGGTCAGAAGGTTGTTGCAAAAGTCAAAAGAAATACTGGAGGTGACAACACCGTAAAATGGAAGGCACTAAATGAAGAGTTGTATAAGATCAGAAACTCAAGCTATTTTAAAATATAGTCCCCAGATTCTCAGATACTCCTCACATCAAGAATTTTGGGGTCTATGTCCCTTCCCATTGAACCTGAATGGGCCTGTGACTCCTTCAGTGGCTAGAGTATGGCACGTGTAACATCGTGTGACTTCCCAGGCTGGGTCAGAAAAAAACACGTAGCTCCCACCTGGGTCTCTTGTGACACTTATTGTGGAGGAAGCCAGTCTCCATGTAAGAAGTTCCACCACCCCAAAACTGCCCTGCTGGGGGGTGGGGGCATATGCAGATGCTCCAGGCAACAGACATGGGAGAGAAGCATCTAGACCCAACCCACCATCACTGGGTGGCCTCAGTAGATGCTACAAAGAGCAAAAGAATCACCCAGCTGAGCCCTGTCTGAATTCTCACCCCCAGATCTGTGAGCATAATAAAATGCTTGTTATTTTATGCCACTAAGTTTGGGGTTGTTTGTTACACGGCAGTAGTAACTGGAACCCAAACTCTTCATCTGTCAAGTTCCTGTACCCACTAAGACATCAAAAACCCTCATTGCTGGTTTTCTTTCCTCATCCTTATGTGACTCGAAGAATCAGGCTGAGGTGGGATTTCTTATGACCCAGCTTTGTGGATATGGAACTGCAACATACCCAAGAGTCCATGGAATCATGGAAGGCTTGAACCCAGGGGTCCTGCTGCCTGGACCCTGGCTTCTCCCACAGGACAGAGTTGCCAGGACCTCAAAGGGAAAGGCTATCCTCATGGGTTCTGACCTCATGTAAAAGAATAACGACGAAACTCCCAATTACCAAGCGATAAAGTAAGTGGGTACCACAGAAAACTGCCAACAGCCCATCATCCACAATTAATTTCTTCTTGACTCGGGAATGCTGGGGGGTTTGTGGTTGAAGTAGGCTGTCCTTCCCACTTACGTTTGGGCTTCTTCTAAAATGCAAAAAAAGAAAAAGGAAAAAAAGAAAAAGAAAAAGGGGGTTGAGGAAGGCTGGCCTTCCCAGAACCTATAGTACACTGCCTGGAAGGAGCTTGGTGTGGCCCAGAAGGGCGTGATAAGCATGCCGGCAGTGGCCTGCCAGGAATCTTAAAAATACCCTGCTTCAGACAATCCAGAAAGTGAGCAACCCACACCTGGAAAACAGGTTGCTGGCTGCACAGAGGTTTCCAAGTCTGGATCCCGTTTACACTTGCCGAAGCGCAGCATTCTAATTCCAGCCGCTCATGAAAAGGCACGTAGGTCCTCCTTGACGTCAAATCGCTCTTTCAACTGAGCATAATTTCTTTCAATGATGGGCTTGGAGGGGTTGCAGCAACGGTGGGTCTTTTTTTTTTTTTTTAATGAATCATAGACATGCAGATCAGATTTAGTGTTATGACTGTGGTGCACAGAGCGTCACTGTTAATTCTTGCTAAGCGCTGACAGCAGGATCAACCCCCAAAGAGCACAGGCAAATACACCATCCCAGCCCCGGGGGCTTAGAGACTGCATAATTACAGACGATGCACGGTACTCATTACCATCACCGGAACATCTCAGCCCAGGCACGGCACCCCCCTCACCCAGATCCAGAGACCCCCCTGGTGCGCCTGCCAGCTCGGGTCCCCTCAGCTCACTGTCCTTCTCTAGACCAGAACGTGGTCACCAAAAGCGGGCTGGGCAGAGCCAGAGCGCCTGCTCCCCCGTCCTGAAGGTTGAAGGTTGCAGTCCGCAGCGGTTGAAGCTTGCTCTGAAATGCTGCTGAGTTTGAGCTGGAAGGGAAGGGGTGCAGGGCTGTGCAGAATGCATGCCAGATTTTGCTAAATGCCGAACAGCTGAACAAGTCCCCAGGGCTGAGGAAAGAGCGTTCTCCTTCCCTGCGAGCCACTCGCTGGCTCTAGGCGTCTCTCATCAAAGGCCTGGGGGTGGGGGCCGAAGTCGGAGCGCTCAGCTGGGGTGCCCTGTCATTGTGTGTTGTCCCGGGATGGCCGGGGAGGGGAGAGGGCGGGGGGCAGCGGGAGTCACCAGCACACGGCTGTGTTCACACTGCTCAATCGGGGCATAAAACCCGCATCTGGGGTTTCTGCTCCATCTTTCCTCCAAAAGGTTTAAAGGGAAAACCAAACTCCTGGGCTCTGTTGAACACTGCAGGGCTCTCCTTGCTCCTTCTCTGTCAACCTGCAAATATTTAATGAGCCTCAACCACATGCAAGTGATGGAGTTGGGCTAAGAAGGCTGAAGAGGAAAGAAAACAGGCAGCCTCCAGACCTGGAAAATGGGGAAGTAATTTTAGATCTTTCAATGCAGTGTTTTCTGGCGCAGGAAGGCCAGTAATCATGCTTTATCACCCATCGTCCCAGAGCACCTGCTCTGTGCTCTGTGTGAGCTTCACGGATCTGGGCTCACTTGGCCCTCCCAAGGACACTGGGACATGAATGTCACGACCGCCCACTCAACAGATAGGGAAACTGAGACTCCACTTCGGTGACCTGCTTAAAGGTACACATGAGGCTCCGAGTTTGAATGGAGTTCTGTTCTTTCTGAGGCTGAGGCCAGACCCTTGAGGTCAGTGGTCCTCACCTGGGGCCTCACACTAGAGTCCCTGGGGAGCTTTCAGTAACCCCCATGCCCAGGCCACACTCCAGACCAAATGAGCCTGAATTTTTGGGATGGGGATGCAGGCATCAGTCCTTTTTAAAGCCCCGTAGGTGATTCCAATACGCAGGCGAAGTCGAGAACCCGTGTTTTGTCCCACTGCAGCAATCTTTCTTTCTCTTCCTTTCTTTCCTTCCAACAAATATGCATTGAGTGCTTACTGGGCACTAGATGTTCAGTAAATGAGCTTCCTTCCCTCGAAAGCAGTGGTTCTTGAGTGCGGATGTATATACGTCCCACAGACAATCGCCCAGAGTGACGAGGGGTGACCTGACAGGAGTGGGCTCGCAAGAGGGGCCACAGTGGAGGCAGAAATTGGGGTGCGGGCTCAGGAGCCTGAAGCCCCTGATCAGCGATCCTCTGGCTCTGCTCACAGAGTCCAGAAAGGAGGCGGGGCGGGGCGATTTGGTGTTGATCACTCCAGCCTCGGAAATTTTATTCCTAAAGTGGCTTCCATCTCTCCAGGAGGAGAACGATGAGCGTCAGTGAAGGTTTAAGCTCAGCCTCAGGCCTACAGGGCCCCCGTAGCCAAGCGGGGAGCTCTTGGGCTACTCCTGCTGCACCCATCAAGCCTCTGGGGTGGGCTCTGCCCAGCCAAAGGGTCCCCTTCTCCATCGTCAGGAACAAAGGAGGGCGAAGCACCCTGCTTCCTATTGGATTATTGTCCCTCCCGGAAGCCATGGAACAGTGCTGCAAATCAATTGTTCTCAAACTAAAGGATGCTCTGATGGGCATGCTTCTCGCATTCTGCATACAAAGGGATGCCAAGCTTCCTATGTCAAGTGAGATAAAGTGAATTTTCTTGGGCAGCCAGCAGAAATTTTTTCATCTTTCAGACATAACGTGTAAGGAAAACACTGACCCCCTCACTTCACCAGCATCCGGAAACAATGAGTTGTTTTCAAGAAATGAATTTGCAGGCTAAGTAAAGCTTCCCTTCTGGAAACTCTAAAACTTCAAAACAAGAGTGCATCTATTTTTAAATAAACCATATCTAAACTGCATTACAGGGGGAGGGATAAATTAGGATTACCAGATACACACTACTATATATAAAAGAGATAACCAACAAGGACCTACTGTACAGCACAGGGAACTCTACTCAATATTTTGAAAGAATCTATAAGGGAAAAGAATCTGAAAAAGAATATATTTTATTTATATATATATATATATATATATATAAAACTGAATCGCTGTGCTGCACACCTGAATCTAACACAACACTGTAAATCAACTATGCTTCAATTAAAAAATAATAAAATAAAAAAGTAAACGGCATTACACATTTGCCTCTTTCCTTTGATGGCACAGACACAGTTGAAGTGGTCTTGGTGGCCCGCTCACTGGGAACATGGACAACTGTGTCACGCTCAGAGACGAAGCCACCTTCTGCGTCCATTTGCCCCACTAGATGCCCCACCATTTTCCCACCCAACCATCGCCACCAAAACAAATACCAAAATGGAAGCAGGAGCTGGAAGGAATTTCAGAGTCATCTGGTTTGTTGGAAAAGTTTGTGAAGTAAGTGTCAAAAGGCTCTGATGAAAAAAGCTCCCAACACGTCCGTGGTGAACAGTCGTCAGTGGACTTCAGAGCAGGGCATTCTTCACCCATTCTGGCGCCTCTGGATTGATCCTGATAGTTGAGGTCGCTAAGGCAAGTAACTCCTGGACAAGGAAGGGGTCATGGTTCATAGTATTTAGTTTGTTTCCTTTGGTTTAAAGCATCAGTTTTGTATTATTCCAGAAACAGGCTACAATTCAGGGACTTGATGAGAGCTTTTGATTTCTCTCCTCTTCTCAATTCCCCCATTACACCATCCCCCAAAGGGCCAAGACTCCCAAATTGGAAAGGGCAGCTGCCAGACCAGGACCAGTGTGAAATGAGGACGAGGCCTCCTTCATCCCCCCTTCTCTCTTTCTCTTCCTCCTTTTCCCCACCCACAGCTCTACCTGCCTCGGGCATCAGTCAGAAACCAAGGCAGGAGGCAGCACTGCCCCAGAATAAGTGCAAATAAGGCTCTTGAATTTCCAGAGGGGAGTGAGCTCCCAGGACCGGGGGCAGTGCCGGGCACGCCGGCAGACCACCACATTCCACAGCGGACTCAGGAACAGGATTGAGTCAGTGCACCTGGAGCAGAACAGGGGCGGCCAGGCCTGACTGTCAACTGCCACACTGAAAAGATCTGTGCAGAAGTCGGATGCCGACACAGCCATTGGCCACGGGGCCTATTCCTTTCCCGGGGCAGGAGAACCCATGCCCACCTCGGAAGCATCCTCTTTGAGGTTCCTGGGACACCGAGTCAGAGTTTGGCAGGTGTGTCGTGGGAAGGAGAGCTGGAAGTCACGGTCAGTGTCTCTGCCTGGGCGCCACTGGGTAAATGCTGCTGATTGATGGTTGGTTGGTTGCTTTCGACCTCTTGACTCCGTACTGACCATTCCCTGCCTTTGACACAATCTAGCAGACAGGTCCCGATATGATGGGCTAGGCAAGAGCTTCCCTTGACGTCCCAAGATGGTAGGCCTACACTGTGGATGGATGGGCCAGGTTGTCCCAGCTGCCCCCAGACCCACCCCTGGATAAGTGCGAAGGGGAAAGGGTTTGGGAGAGTGAGGAAGGAGAACTGACCTGGGAGGGATGCTCATTTCCCCAAATTCTGCGGTTCTTCCCAGAAGGCCCCTATAAACCGACTCCAAGTGCCACTTGTAAAATAAGTCCCTCCGTGACCCCCACCGCACTTGTCCTGAGCGCCCCCCCCCCACTGCTAGGGGCTCCCCAGGCACCGCCTGCCCCGTCACTCACCAGGGGAGCCGTCCTTGACCTCGTGGGAGCCGTCCTTGACCTCGTGGGAGCCGCCCGCCGCCTGCCCGGGAGGCCAGCCTGGCAGAATAGCTCTCCCACAGCCTCCTCGCCGACCTCCCGGGCAGCTTTTCCGAGCTCTCTCTCTGGCTAACACAGGAGCTTTGGAATGAGACAGGGAGAGAAAGACATGAGGGGTGGCGGCCCTTTCTCCGAGCTTATTAAAAATCTTTTGTGTGCCATAGAATGAGTCCCGTCTTGTCCGTCCTGCTCCCCCAGCACTTAACTTTTTCAAGCCTGATGAGCATAAACGCTTCAGTTAGTCCATGAAACCAAAGATCCTTCTGGCCTTCGATTGTGTCTGGATTTCCTTTATGTGGCCGTCATCATTAGGCAGCCGCCCGACCCCGTGGCCAGAGGTGCCTTCTCCGGCTCTCCACAGCCCTGTCTGTGTCTCTGAGGACCCACGCGCTGTGCCAGGCTGGAAGAACAGTCTGGAAGGAAGGCCCGTTGTCAAACAAATCATCGTTCTGGGAACACAAAGGCGCGGGGACCCTCGGGTTGCTGCTGACACTCGGGCCGGCAGCATCAGAGAGTCGTGTCTCCTGTGTGGCGCTGAAGCCCCAAGTTTGGAGACAGAAAGCTGGCCGGCAGCCAAGAGCAGCGGCCGCGGACACCTTATCTAAATAAAGGGAGAGAGCGCAGCACGCAATGTCATCACAGGCGCACGACAGGCTCCGAGGGGGGAGGGGTGGGTGGACGCTGCGTGGGTGGTTTCGTGTTGCGATTTCTTTTTTTTTTTTTGTCACTTGCGGCTGTTGTTTTCTTTTTTATCTATTCAGTTTTGGAGGATTCAACAGCCGGGCGCTTGGCAAAGCCTGGCAGCGATACCCACACGGCCCTTTCCAGTCCAAACGGCTCCTGTCAACTTTTACAACCCTGCGCTAAAACTCCGGGCACACCTCCTATTGCCAGCAGCCCGTTATCCATTTGCCCTGCCTGTCTGGCCACACATTTTTTCACGGGTGTGTTACCCCCATAGTGGCTGCAACTTCCCTCCGGCCCTTAAAATGCCAGTAACCGCCCAGCCCACTGGAGAGCTGGGAGGTGTTCAGCATTTCATGGTTTCAGGATCCTGCACTGATTAATGTCATTTTCATCTCCGTTCAGCTCTCTGTGACCTGAAGGAAGAGGAAGACTTCTCCATTGTGAAAATTGCTCTCTTTCGCTGGAAACCATTGTTACTGATAATAACCTCACCAGGCACAGCCGTCAAAGGGCCCGCCGGCCATCCCCTACCCGCGGGGGTCAGGCACACACACAACTCAGAGGGGACACGGCTGGCCCAGGTCAGCAGGCGAGGGCCCCAGCCTCAGCCACTCCTGCAGCCCCATCCGTGTTCTGGAACCTTGCTCATGTTCTCGAACTGGGCCTTTCATTCTTTTTTAATCCTTTACACAAACAGAGTGTGTGTGTGTGCTTTCCTGTGTGTGTGTTGGGGAGGGGGGTGCTTTGAGAGCATCCAAAAAAAAACAATAAAAAGGGTTTTCATGATTGAGCCTGACCTGGTGCAACGCAGAATATATTATTTCTTTCAGAGCATGGGTAGCAGATCTGCACGTGAAACACAGATCAAACACGGCCCACAGAAACAATGGTAGGAAGCATAACCAGAGTGAATCGATTCCTTGATCTTGCTGTACCAAAAAATTAAAGAGGAGAACTCCTGGGGTTTTTAACCCAGATACGACTTCAGCCACAGCTGTGTCCCCATGTTCTGAGATCTCTTGCTCTGGCTCCCTTTTTCTGTGTCGAGTTCTGGCTTTTTTTTTTTTTAATTAAATACCTCTATCCCATCACCCTCAACACACACACACACACACACACACACACACACACACACACACACACACACACAGGCTTGTTTTACCTTTTCCCCAGAACTCAACACTAAACAGGACAGACTCTGCAGTTTCCCTCATCAGGACAACAAGAAGGCAGAAAAGTCCCTGGCAGGCATCAGGGGAAAATCCTTAAAGCAAAGAAGGTTCTATTCCCCAGCCTGAGGCCCCGTCCTCTCTCTCTATCTCCAGGTGATGACATGGCCCCTTTGTCCTCAAAGATCTGTTTAAATATGTAGGTGGTCTTCCTCAAGTCAGCTGGTTTTTATGTCGGCATTGACCCCAGGCCTGAAGATCCCGGATTGCCCATCCTGGCTGAGCACTGGGCCACCAAGGCCACCCTGTCGGGCTGATCTCCTCTCCTGACCTCTGCTCTAATCCTGAGGATGCCCTTTATTTAGACACCACAGTCCAGCCCGATCCTCAAGTCCCAGATGTGTTCACTGGAGACGAGCTGGCAATGGCCCCAGGCTGGCTCGACGGCTCCTCAAAAGAGGCCTCAGGAGGGCAGGCCTGGCTCAGGCAGGTTCTGGGTGAGACGGAACGGAGATTACAAGTTTGAGTCTCTGAGGCCTGAGTTCAAATTCCAGCTCTCTCACTGGCTGTGACCTTGGGCTACTGTGTAACCTCCCTGCTCCTGGTGTCTGCATTAATAAAATGGAAGAGGAGATCACAGAAGGATGGAGCAGAGAGAGGTTTGAAGATGCTGGCCTTGAAGTTTGGAGATGCAACCACAGGCCAAGGAAGGCCGGCCGCCACCAGAAGCTGGCAGAGGCAAGGAACTGATTCTTTCCTGAATTCTCCCGAGGGAATGCGGCTGACACCTTGATTACCACCCAGTGAAACCGGTTTCAGACTTCCGGCCTGCAGAACTGTGAGAGAAAAAACTTCTGTTGTTCTTAGCCCCTGAGTTTGCGGTCATTTGTTACAGCAGCAATGCTAGATCAATACCGGCTTCCATGAGATGGGCTGTGACCTGGCCGTCCAATCTGAGTGGGCCTCACAAAGAGCTTGTAAAGTGATGGCTGAGGCAGGCCTTACCCCTTTACTGATTAGAAACTGGAGGTGCCCAGAAACTAAATGTCTTGCTCCAGGTCACATGCTCTTTGGTGGCAGGGCCGGGACTAGACCAGTCACCCAGAGTCTGGTCCCTCTCCACCACCACCATGCCCTGTGCCCACGCTCTCCCCTCTGGACAATTCTAAGCAGGTGGAAAAGAAGGCTCAGCCCCCAGTGGGAGCTGGGCAAGGCTTCCAAGTTCCCGGAGAACACGGAAACCACTCTCTCATCCCCTTCCTGGCCCTGGTGTTTGCATCTGGAGGGCGCACTGGGCTGTGGATGCCCCACCCGAGGTGCATCTCTCCTTGCAGAGGAGAGGGATTCCGGGGATGTGAATTCTCCCTCACTGACTCACCTCCAAGCCCTATCAGGTCTCCCGGGCCTCAGATTCCTCCGGGGTGACATGGAAATACTAACAGGGCCGCCCCCTCTTCAAGGAGCCGTGGGATTAGAGAAGCCATGCCTGGAGAGAAATGCCCGGAGTGAGTGGGTTACTCCTCGGGAACAGGAGGGCCACAGGGAAGCTCCCCTCCGGGATGGCCCTGCTCGGTCCCTCACCCACGTGGGCTCCGGCTTCCTCTTCCTTGCTCCCTCATTTTCTTATTCTCTCATGGTCTCTTCTGCAAAGGATGCCCCAGAGCTCCCCCTCGGGATCTGGCTGGGGCCACACTTCCCGTGAAATGGCATCCTGGCCTAGCCTGCTCCTCTACCTCTCCTGCTTCCCTCACTCCCTCACTGGTTTCTCCTGAGAACACACTCTCCATAAACCACGTGCACATCACATGAAAAGGAGCTCAACATGGCTAATTATCAGAGAAATGTAAATCAAAACTACAGTGAGGGGGCTTCGCTGGTGGCGCAGTTGTTGAGAGTCCGCCTGCCGATGCAGGGGACACGGGTTCGTGCCCCGGTCCGGGAGGATCCCACGTGCCGCGGAGCGGCTGGGCCCGTGAGTCATGGCCGCTGAGCCTGCGCGTCCGGAGCCTGTGCTCCGCAACGGGAGAGGCCACAACGGTGAGAGGCCCGCGTACAGCAAAACAAATAAATAAATAAAAACTACAGTGAGGTATCACCTCACACTGGTCAGAATGGCCATCATTAAAAACTCTACAAATAACAAATGCTGGAGAGGGTGTGGAGTAAAGGGAACCCTCCCACACTGTTGGTGGGAATGTAAATTTGTGTAGTCACTATGGAAAACAGTATGGAGGTTCCTCAAAAAACTAAAAAGAGAGTTACCATATGATCCAGCAATCCCACTCCTGGGCATGTATCTGGAGAAAACTCTAACTGGAAAAGATACTTGCACCCCAGTGTTCATGGCAGCACTATTTACAATAGCCGAGACATGGAAGCAACCTAAGTGTCCATCAACAGATGATTGGATAAAGAAGATGTGGTACATATATACAATGGAATATTACTCAGCCATAAAAAAGAACGAAATAATGCCATTTGCAGCAACATGGATGGACCTGGAGATTATCATACTAGGTGAAGTCAAGTCAGACAAAGACAAATATCATATGGCATCACCTATATGTGGAATCTAAAATATGACACAAATGAACTTATCTACGAAACAGAAGTAGACTCACAGACATAGGAAACAAACTTATGGTCACCAAAGGGGAAAGGGGGAGAAGGGATGGATAAATTAGGAGTTTGGGATTAACGGATACATACTACTATATACAAAATAGCTAAACAACAAAGTTCTAGTGTATAGCACAGGAAACTATATTCAATGTCTTGTAATAACCTATAATGGAAGAGAATATGAAAAAGAGTATATATTCTGTTGGCCGAAAAGTTCGTTCGGGTTTTCCCGTAAAATGTTACCTAGATGTTATGGAAAACCCAAACGAACTTTTTGGCCAACCCTATATATATAAAATAACGGAATCACTTTGCTGTACACCAGAAACTCACACAACACTACAAATCAACGATACTTTAATTAAAAAAATAATAAAACTTAAAATTAAAAAAATCACGTGCACATGATTGCCTGTCTCAGGCTCTGCATCTAGAGAATTCTTATCTAAGATACCACCACATTCGGTTCTAGGGAAGCAAAACCAGTAAAGACATGCCCCGGCCCTCCAGGAGCTTCTGTCCCGGTAGGAGAAGCAGCGTGATGGAGAATCCAGGGCAACCTCCAGTGTTCTAGGTGTAATGGTGGAGGTCCGCTCAGCTCTCTACGGAGCAGGTGATCTGTCAAGTGTGTGTAGGGGTAATCAGGGAAGGCTTCATAGAGGAGGAGGTCCAGATTAATGAGGCGGCAGGGGAGGGAAGGGAGATGAAAAGAGAGAAGATAGGGCCACAGTCTAGCCCACCAGGGAGCTGCCTGCTGCTGTGTGTAGCTGGAACACAGGGTGACCGGGGTGGGTGGCACAGGACGAGGCTGGAAAAGCCTCAGGGCCTCATACAGCAGGCCTCCAGGGGCTCAGTTAAGGAGGTCCAACTTTCTCCTGAGGGCAACAGGGAGCCATTGAAGGTTTTAGAGAGATCCAGGTTTGTTTCTGAAAGCTTACCTTGGCTGCAGAATGGAAAGATTTGAGTAAGGCAGCTGGAGGCAGGGGGTTGGACAATATGACCTCTCGGGTCCCTTTCAACCGGGAAGTTCTAGAAGTCTCCAGGGAAAACAGGGAGAGCTGTGGGACATGGAGAAGAAAGAAGAGCAAGAGCTGGCCAGTCAGTTCCCCTCCACGGCAGCTATCAGGAGAGATGGCAAACAGAGTAAGCAGCAGAAAAAGGGCCTGCCCAAGGGCCGGGCTGGGCCACACACTGCCAGCCCTGACCCAGAGCCATTCCCACTTGGGCCCATCATGTGGCCAGGCCCTAAAGTGCCTGGGGCTGGCAGACAGGGCAAGGAAGACAGATGGACTTCTTCTTCCTGATGGACTGGGTAGATGCTGGTGAGGCCCTGGGACAGAGCCGGGTGGGCACCAGACCCCTTTATTCCTCTGAGAGCCCTTCTTCGCCCCTGCCCACAGCGCAGCCCTGCATCCCTCCCCTCCCCCAGTGGTGCGGCTGGGGGGAGGGGTGTCCTGGCCACCTCCAGTATCCCGAGAGGCCCAGGCAGGGCTCAGACCGCCCAGCGGAGGGAGGCTCAGCTTGTGGCCTTTCTGCAAGTCTGGCGATGAGCGCAGGAGCCGGGAGAGCAGACAGCAAATGGCCACTGGGGTGGGGGGCGGGGAGGGGCCAGGGCGAGGGGCCGCTTCCTCGTTAGAATGCAAAGCACTTCCTTCCACAAGCCTCTCTCCGCTGCCCGGCCACTCTTGCCAAGAGCTGTGTGCAGAGCTGCGGGGAACAGGGCAGGACGAGGCGCCCAGAACCAGGAGTCCCAGGAAGACAAGGAGATGCTTGTCGGGGTTCTGGGAACCGGCGGAGGCCGCAGGGCCCAGGGCAGGCCCAGGCTGCCTCCGGAGGCGGGAGGGCTCCCTGGCTCCCAGGGAGTCCTCGGCACCCCACCCACTGTCCTTTGGGCCTGACTCCGTCCTCCCTGGCTCTCTAAGACCCTGGGGCAGAAGAAGCCAGCTTTAATTCCTTTCTGGGTCCTTCTGCAAACACAGAGAACTCCTCCTAAATGGGCCAAGTGGGAGGGTGGGAGCATGGTGGACGAGAGAGGTGGGCTGCAAGCGAGGGTCTCTACCGTGCAGCTGTAAGTTATTCTCGCCCCTGCCCTCCAGGAGTTCCAATCTAACGTGGCGGGGGGACAGATATAGTCACGACCACCGACGGTGCGATCAGATACGAAGGATAAACGGCATATATACTTAGTAACACGGGAGGAGCGCTGCTGTAAGCCGCTGACGTGCAGTAACACATTTCCCCCTCACCAGAGCCCTTAGGCAGGTGCTAGCTCATGGCCCATTTTACAGATGAGGCAGTTGAGGCCCAGAGACGTTGAGCAACTTGCCCAAGGTCACACAGGGAGAGTGGGATTTGTCCCAAGTGGCCTGGCTCCCTGAGTCTGTGCCCTCAACCACCATCCGAGACGAAGGAATAATGTCATCTCTTCGGTCTTTGTGACGGCATTTGTGCGAGGTAGAGAGCACGGGGCCTTGTGTCAGGTAGACCCTTGTGTCTCTCTTAGTGGCCTTAGGCAAGCCCCTTGCCCTCTTGAAGCCTCAGTTTTCTCACCTGTAAAATGGGGATAGCAACAGTACAGCACCTTCTCGTGGGGCTGTCGGGAGGAGTAGAAGAGCAGAGGGGCGTGGAGCTCTCAGCACCGGGACCACCAGCAGACAGCTGGATTTGCATGGGAAGAGCCTCAAGGCGCTTTCACGTAAATTCATTCTACTTGACCTTAACAGGGGAGGAGCCAGGTAGGGACTGTGCGGGCCTGGCATCAGGGCCCCTGGAGGGATGAGGGCTTCAGGAATGGCTTATGAAGGGGGCCAGGGCTTGCTTCTCCCCTGAGAAATAGTTAGGTCCCCAGAGCGTCTCCCCCAAGCCACCTACCCTGGCTTCATCTCACCCCCATGGACTCCTGAGCCATCACACAACGGCATTGGTCACCCCTGTCATCGGGGGAGGCCAAAACTCAGCAGCCCCCAGCGTTCAAGGACCAGGGGCCCCCAGTCAGCCGCCATTCAGATGACAGACCTGAATCTGAGGGCAAGGTCTAGGGAGGACAGGCTCCGGCGGGGGAGAGGAGGGGGGAAAGGGAGGGGCGGCACACCTGCCTCTACCCCGCCTCATTGACGAGCTACAGAGCCTGCCTAGGATTAGCTCCCGGGGGGGGGGGGGGGGGGCCCCCCCCCCCGCCCAACAGGAAAGCCGCCCTCAGGCCACCACCCCCTGCACGGGGATTTGCAGATGGCTCGGTGATGTGATCTAGGGTCCTCCCTGGCTGCCATCCACCAGCCTCAGATGCAATTAGGGGAAAATCATGTGTAAACAAGAACTGGAACCTGTGCTGCTGTGGGCGGGCACCAGCGGCTCCCCCCGGGGCCTCCAGCCCTGGACAACCACCCACCTCTGTGACCTTGAAGCTCTGTGACCTTGAACCTCTGTGACCTTGTACCTCTGTGAGCTCACAGCTCTGCGACCTGGCAGCTCTGTGACCTCGAAGCTCTGTGACTTTCCACTGGCTCTTCCTTTGCTGAGAACCTTCCCCACCCCATTTTGTCTGCCTGGAAATATCCATTTCCAGCCCCATCTCCTCCATGGCACTGTGTCTCATGAAACCTCTCCATCTCACGCCCACACAGCCACACACACGGGCTAAATTCTTCCTTCCTCTCCTAATGCCCAGGTTGTGGCATGTATACACCTTGGTTGAAGAGAGTACCTCACGAGGTAACATGGTTTCCTGTCTATCCCCCAGTTCCAGTTATCTATTGCTTCGTAACAAATTACCCACAACTTAATGGTTTAAAACAGCGCCATTTATTTTGCTCACCAATCTGTAGTTTCAGCAGGTGCAGCGGAGACAGCTCATCTCTGCTCCACTCAGCGCCAGCTGGGGCAGATGGAAGGCTAGCGCCGGCTCATCTGAAGGTCCCTCTCACGTCTGGAGGTTCACACTAGCCATTGGCTGGCATCTCAGCTGGGACAGGGGCCATAGCCCCTACACATGGCTGCTACATGTGACCACTGGGCTCCCTCCCAGCATGGCGGCAGATTCCGAGAGGGAGCGCCCCAAGGCCAGACAGAAGCCCTAGTCCCCTTTATGGCCTCACCTTGGATGCCACACAGCATCACTTCTGCCGTACTCACAGGCTCTCTGATTCCCAGGGAGGGAATGCAGACCCCACATTTCAGCAGAAGAGCGTCAATGGCCAGTTGGAAGACAAGCATGTGGGATGGCATGTACTTTTTTAATTTTAATTTACTTTTTATTGACGTACGGTTGAACTACAATGTTGTGTTAATTACTGTTGTAGAGCAAAGTGACTCAGTGAAACATATATATATATATATACACATTCTTTTTCATATTCTTTTCCCTTATGGTTTGTCACGGGCTATTGAATATAGTTCCCTGTGCTGTACAGTAGGACCTTGTTGTTTATCCATTCTATATATACCAGTTTGCATCTGGTAATGGGATGGCGTGTATTGATGCAGGCAGCGTTCCGTGGTGCTAAAAAACAATGCTTGCAAAAAGAAAGGAAGGACTGGGGAAGGGAGGGAGGAAGAGACGGAGGGAGGGACTTTATAACAGAAGTGCAAAGACTCTTTGAAGCTGGAGCTACCGAGATCACCTAGTCTAATGCTCCCATTTTACAGATGGGATAACTGAGGCTCAGAGGTGTACACACCCTGCCCAAGGGCACAGAGCCAGTTCAGTAAGATCCAATCTCTGAGTCCCTCTCCTCCCCTTGACACTTATCTGAGGTCTTGGGCCTGCCCAGTCCCTAGAGTCAATGCCATTTTGGCATTTTGGGAACATCAGCCCCATTCTTAGACTCAGTCACCCCAGACTTTGTTTCTCGGGCCCGGTCTTCACCACACGCATGCCCCAGTCCCTGCCTGCCTCTCCATGTGTGGGGCGGACTGGGGCCAGTGCCCAGGCCCCAATTCCAACTGCCCTGGGCCTGCCTGGGGGCTGGAGTCTGCCCTGTCCTCCAGCCTGCTGGAGTCTGCCCTGTCCTCCAGCCTCCAGCCTTCCTGGATCTCCATGTGTCAGCACATCCCAGGAGGCTCGTCAGAAACCATCACTCCCCATCTCCCAACCCTGCCCCAGGCAGCGTGGGGTCAGCGAGAGAGGACTGGCTGGGGAGTCTGACGGATGTCAGTCTAAACACAGGCTCAAGTTGGTGTGGCCCAGGACATCAGGCTTCCTGGCAGGCGAGCAGGGTAGATTCAATGGAATCTCATCCCTGAAGGACTCACCAGCTCATTGGAGGTGCCCAGAAATGGCAGTTCTTCTTCCCTGACCCTCATGAAAGCAGCAGTGCCCAGCCCGGAGATTTTCTTGATTCCAGAAATGGAGCTTGGGTGGGAAGAGGATGACTGTCCTCTCAGCCCTGGCCAGGGATAGCAGCAGAGTCCAGGCTGCTCAGCCACTGTCCCCTGTGGAGGGGAGAGTGACCCACCAGACCTTCTCCCTCAACATCCCTCAACATCATCCAACTCCCACGACACCGTTTCTATAGTCACCAAATAGTCCAGTCATCTCCTGCTGCGTAACAAATGACCCCAAAACTTAGTGGCTTAAAACAATCATTTTATTATCTCTCATGATGTTGGGGGTCAGGAATTCAGGTGGGGCACAGCTGGGCAATTTTTCAGCAGCACCTGGCATTGACTGGGGTCACCTGGTGGCATTCATCTAGCGGCTGTGCTGTCTGGAGCACCCAAGATGGCTTCGCTCCCGTGCCTGGTGCCTTGGCAGGGGAACCTGGGAGGCTGGCTCAGCTGGGCCCCTCTCCCTGGCCGGGGGGCATCGTGACTTCTCCATGGGGTCTCTCCAGCAGCATGGTCCAGCTTCTGACATGGAGGCTTAGGGCCCCAAGAGACCAAGGTAAAAGCTGCCGGTCTTCATAAAGGCTAAGCCTGACACTGACACAGCATCACTTCTGCCATCCTCATTAGTCACAGCTGCCGGGCCCAGCTCAGAGGCCTGGGCTCCTGGGTAGGTCTGACTGCCTACCAGGCAGCTCTGTGCCCAGGGTCAGTCCCATGACTCACACCAGACTGAGCTTGCTATGGGCTGCATTGCGTCCTCCGCCTCCATAAATTCATATATTGAAGCCCTAACCCCCATTACCTCAGAATGTGACTGCATTTAGAGACAGGGCCTTTAAAGAGGTGATTAAGTTAAAATGGGGCTGTTAGGGTAGGCTTAAGCCAATATGACTTGTGTCCTTATAGGAAGAGGAAATGTGGACACACGGAGGGACACCAGCGATGTGAGCACAGAGGGAAACCCACGGGAGGACACAGTGAGAAGGCGGCCGTCCACAAGCCAAGGAGAGAGACCTCAAGAGAAACCAGCCCCCTGACACCTTGACCTTGGACTTCCAGCCTCCAGAACTATGAGAAAATAAATGTTTGTTGTTTAAGCCACCCAGTCGGTGGTATTTTGTTTGGCGGCCTGATATAAAGCTCCTCTAGGTAATCAACACATTGGCATTTTGGTAGCTACCACTCTTTAGCGAATTTGGTGAAGAGTCTACTGCTCCACTGCTTTGAGAGCGTGATTAGCATAGTTAAGTTCACAGAATGGGCAAAGGAATAGGGAACCCAGTTCCGATCCTGCCGTGATGAGTCTTGGACCAGGCCCCTCGGGGAGCCCTGTCAGGCGCAGCCAAGGTATGTGGCAGCCAGTCGGCGCCCACCTGTCCTCACCTCACCCACATTCCTGGGTCTGGGAAGGAGAAGTCAGCTTCAGCTGGGCCTCGGCCAAGATCCCATGAGCCTGTTGGAGAGATGCTGAAGGGACAGACAAAGGACGTGGGTCTGAAGTTGAATATTCCGAGTGTCTAGGCATCGGCAGGGATGACAGATGTTTGTCACGTGGGCCACAGCGGGCTCCTCTATGGCTTCTGTCCCCTTGGCACCTTCCATGGCTTCCCGCCCAGCTCTGTGCCTCAGTTTCCCCCCACCGCCCAATGGGATGGTGCCGCTCGAACCCAAGGGAAAGCGAGGGCCTCCAAGAGGCAATGTCCAGAGAGAGCTGGAGTTTCCTGGGTGCGAGAGGTGACCACCAAAGCGCTGATGACTGTCACTGCTGTCACTTCCAGCACTGGCACCTCTCAGAGCGATGCTCACCCGAGGCCCAGCTCGTCCGTCCCGCCCTCTCCCAGGCTGATTCCCAGTCAGCCTGCCTCACTGCCATCCAATGGACTTAGATCACCTGCTTAAGGTTTCCTGCAGCCAGAAAAACAAGCAGAGCCCCAAGAAGAAGGCAATAGCCCTGCTGGGAGCCCCGCCTACGAGGCACAGGACCCCACCCCCTGAGCCACCGGCCTAGGCCTTGGGCTTCTCCCAGAAGCCATCCATGCACTCACTCATGGTGGCCTGGGCTCCCGGGCTGGGGGAGGAGGGATCACTGAGCAATGGGGTCACACAGGGCTGGGAGAGGAGGACTTGGGCAGCTGGACACCCAGCAGAAGAGGAGCTTTCAGCTCACCCTTTCCAGAAGCATGACTGGTCTGCAACGGGTAGAAGCAGAAGAACGACAACCGTGAGAACGCACAGCAGAAGCCCCTGGTCCCCAAGCTCTGGCAGGGAGCTCAGCCCTGGCCGAGGGCCTCGCGGGCGGACCTGGGTTCCTCCTCAGTGACTTCAAAGGAGGATGCTTTATTGTATAACGTCAAACAGAGGCTCATCAGAGAGGGGAGGGGATAGATCTGACGTCACACAGCTGGTAAGAGGCAGAGCCCAGATTCAAAACCAGACCAGTCTGATGCAGTTTCCACGCCCTTAAATTCTACCCTGTGCTGTGGTCCCAGGCAGGGTAATGAAGCACAGTTGGTGGCTGTGTGTGTGCCTGTGCATGTGTGTGTGTGTCTGGAGTCACAGAAATAGATTTCAGCATGATACAAGTAACAAACACTTCACTATTTTAAAAATTCATCAGCGGTTCCTGGCGTTCAAGAATCTTCCCCTGGCCCCATTCACAGCCACACTCAAAAGCTTCTCTCCTTTGGTAACCTCTTCCCTCCCTGCCCCTTTGCTTCCCCACTTGCCGACCACCCCCCGCAAAATTCTTCCTAAGCTCTTAGGCAGAGCAATTCCGTCTTCACTTAGTCTCACCCACCCACCCAGACTGGGGAAAGGCCCAAGAAGTTTCATTGAAGTGTTGCGACAGTTTGACGCCAGTCAGAGGAAAACACTCCGGTCTCTGCCCATCCCAGCCTCTGCTGGCCTCCTTACTCTCCACATTTCGAGACACTTTCAGCTGGAAAAAGGCCAGCATATGCTAGACCAACCATCTCACTTTACAGATGGGGACACCGAGGCCCAGATTGGCGACATGGTTTGTCCAATGCCAAGGAGCATGTTTCTGGAGATTTGGGGCTAAAACCCAGGGACAGAGATGCCTAAATGTTACTTAGCCCAATACTTCTTCTTAATAGTCTGTGGGTTGTATCTGCAGGATTGGCTTTGGTTATTCCAGTGACAGGAAGTCTGTATTCATTATCTATTACTTGGTAACAAATTGCTCCAAAACTTAGCAGCTTGAAACAGCAAACATTTATTATCTCGCACAGTTTCTGAGGGTCAGGAATCTGGGAGCAGCCTGGCTGGGTGATTCTGGCTCAGGCTGCAGCCAAGTTGTCTGGAGCTGCAGTTTCTCAAGACTTCACTGGGGCAGGAGCATCCGCTTCCAAGCTCACTCACGTGGCTGTTGGCAGGAGGCCTCAGTTCCTTGCTACGTGGGCCTCTTCATAGGGCTACTCATGACATAGCTTTCCCAGAGCCCGTGATCCATGAGAGAGAGAGAGAACCTGAGACATAAGCAGCAGTCTTTTTATAAACAAATCTCAGAAGTGATATGCCATCACTTCTGCCATATGCTATTGGTCACACAAACCAGCCCTGCAACAATGTGGGAGGGGACTGTACCAAAGTAGGAACCCCAGGAGGCAGGCTCATTGAGGTAGATCTTAGAGGCGGCCTACCACAAAACCCAAGAACATAGTGGCTTAAACAAGAGAAAAATGCATTTCCCTTTCTCACAGATAAAGTCCATGGGAGCAGTCCAAAGTTGGTATAATATTCCATCTTCATGGGAGCTCCAGACCCCTTCCCTCTTGTTTTTTTGCCACCTTATTGTCCAAGATAGCTGCTCAAGCTCTAGCCATCACTACTGTTCTCCAGCCAGCAGGAAGAAAAAAAAAGGTCCCCTTCCCTTTAGGAACACTTCCTGGAACTTACACGTAACATGTCTGCTTATATCCTCTTGGCCAACAATTAATCACTTCTAGCCTGAAAGGAGGCTGGGAAACGTAGTCTTTATTTCACCTGGCCTATGTGCCGAAAAAGAATTCAGGGGCTCTATTATTGGGAAAAAAGAAAAAAACAGATATTGGAGGTCAACTGCCAATCTTTGTCTTTGACCACCCAATGAAGGCTATGAACTTTCCCTTTCACAGAATAAAAGAAATCACGTACATGCAAAATTGTGCATACAGCTCCGACGGCCTGTGAGCATCTGTGAAGTCACTTTATGGATGTCACATGAAGAACCTCTGCAGCTCTGGCCAGGCCCTCCCCCTATTCCTGTGTGTGAACAGTGTTGATGCAGACCCTTGGGGCAAGGTCCTATGAGAAGGACAAGCAGCGCTCCTTGGAATTCCAAATCAGCTGCTCTCAGCTGATATTTCAATGCCAAGTTACAAGCACACAGACACAGAGCAGCTGCCTTTGGAAAACGGTTCGGCAAGTTCTTACAAAATTATATATGCCTTTGCCACAAGACTCAGCTATCTCCCCACTGAGTACCTATTGCAAAAGAGATGAAAGTATTTGTCCATGAAAAGAGCTGAACTTGTATATTCATAGCAGCCCCAAACTGGAAACAACCCAAATGTCCACCAGTGAGAATGAATATACAAACTCTGGTATATCCATACAACGGAAAACTACTCAGGAATCAAGACGAGGAAACTCTTGATAGATAACAACAACTTGGGTGATCTCAAATGCATTATGCTGCAGGGAAAAAAAAGCCAAACATGAAAGAGCACACACCGTATGATTCCATTCATGTGAAATTCGAAAACAGGCAAAATTAACCTATGGTGATAGAAATCAGAAAAAGGAAGGAGCATGAGAGAGCGCTCTGGGGATGATGGAAATGAGCTATATCTTGATAGAAGGATGGGTTCCACAAGGGAAAACTTTTGCCAAAACTCCTCAAACCTTAGCACTTAAGATCGGTGCATTGCACTGGATGTAAGTTACACCTGAACTTAAAAAAAGACCAAAAAAAATCTGGCAAAAATGTGGGAGCTGGCACCCCACAGACAAAACCCCAGCTAGCTGCCTGCCCTCCTTGCAGGGCCAGGGTCCGTGCTCGGTCAGCCATGGTAGCACAAACTGAGAGCTACTGAGATCTGCCAGGGAAGGGGATTCTGTTCTAAGACAGCCCCAGCCAGGCAACCTGCAAGGAGTAATGATACCTACAGAGCTGCCTGAGATCCCGCCTGCCGGAGTTCTGCTTGCATCAAGGAGCTCCCACAAATGCACGAGGGACTCAGGCTGGCACCCGCTGCCCTAGCGCGTCTTTTCCATCCCCTTCAGCCTCGAAGAGGCCGCCAGCATGACCAGAATGGAGCGAGTAGAGACGCAGCCGATATCAGCTCCCATCTTCCAGAGAAGGAAACCGAGACACAGAGGGACAGCGCCTTGCCAACTGTCACCTAACCCCGTCCCTGGGCTCCCACGCCAGTGGTCACGCATCCACAAACAACTTCCTCTCTTGCTCAGAACTTTCACAGCAACATTTCCAAAGGCACCGAAATGAACAAGAAAGCCTGTTTTCCTTCGTCTTCTCTTCAAAGTTTATGCCCCCCCAACCCCCCAAAAAATCATTTCGTGTTGGGAGTGCGTTTCCCTACAGATGGATTACAGTCCGTTTGGGCCAGAATGTTACAAAAATAAAGAAGCGCAAAAGTTGCAGGGACCTTGGACTTCCCTGGTGACGCAGTGGTTAAGAATCCGCCTGCCAATGCGGGAGACACGGGTTCGAGCCCTGGTCCAGGAAGATCCCACACCCCACAGAGCAACTAAGCCCCGTGCGCCACAGCTACTGAACCGCGAGCCACAGCTGCTGAGACCCACGCGCCTGGAGCCCGTGCTCTGCAACGAGAAGCCACCGCAACGAGACACCCGTGCGCCACAATGAAGAGTAGCCCCCGCTCACCGCAACAAGAGAAAGCCCGTGCACAGCAACGAAGACCCAATGCAGCCAAAAATAAATAAATAAATAAATATAAATAAATAAATTTCTTTAAAAAAAAAAGTTTCACGGGCCTTAACTCAACCCACAAATCAAAAGCAGCTGGAGCGTCTACACATCCCTGTCCTACACAGTTAAGGCAGGTTTCAAACTGGCCGAGTCAGAGAGAAGCCTGTCAGAGAAGGCTTGCCTCCCCTCCTGCAGCTGGGGGATGAGAAGACGACCAATCCGGCGGTGTCCAGGGAGCCCAAGAAACCGTCTTCCCTCCCCAAAATGTAGGCACCTCTTGAATCTCTTCAGCTCACACTAGAAGGGGCCAAAATGCCAAATAAAAAGGGCCTTTCCCCCAGACTTGAGTGACAAATGACACTTGCGTGTCCAGGTATCTTGGAACTCCCCCTCTTCCTCCATGCCCTCTTGTAGCTAGCTGCACCCGTCTCCCTCCTACGCACGTGCGATCTAGAAGCCTCACCCTGTTCCCTCTCCCCATCCCTCGTGACTCTCTAGACACAATACTTCTAATACCAGAGCAGATGCCTTTCACTGAGCTCCTTCTACGTGCCAGGCGCTGTATCAGTTAGCTAGAGTTCCTGGATTGCAAGCAACAGAGACAGATTCTGACTAACTTGGGCAAAAAGGAATCTGCTGGAAGACGATTGGAGATTGGCATAATGGGTTGGAAATCTGGAGAAGAAAGCTTGGCATTGGTAGGGGTCAAGGCAGACCCAGAGATGGACAACCTCCTACAACTCAAGATTCAAATGCCAGGCAAGGGTATAAAATGACACGACTGCTTTGGAAAATAGTCTGGCAGCTTCTCACAAGGTCCAACCCCACGACTCCACTCCCGGGTACTTACCCAAGAGAAATAAGAGCATACATCCGAAAAAACACTTGCACGGGAGTGCTCATAGAAACTTTATTCGTAATAGCTCCAAACTGAAGTCAATTCAAATATCTATCAACTGGTGAACGGATAAACGAATTTTGATATAACCAAATAATGGAATACTACTCAGCAATAGAAAGGAAGGTGCTGGGCCTCCCTGTGGCGCCGTGGTTAAGAATCCGCCTGCCAATGCAGGGGACACAGGTTCGAGCCCTGGTCCGGGAAGAGGCCACGTGCCGCGGAGCAACTAAGCCACAACTACTGAGCCCACGAGCCACAGCTACTGAAGCCCGCACCCCTAGAGCCCGTGCTCCGCAACAAGAGAAGCCACTGCAATGAGAAGCCCGCGCACCACAACGAAGAGCAGCCCCCGCTCGCCGCAACTAAAGAGCGCCCGCGCCCAGCAACGAAGACCCAACGCAGCCAAGGACAAATAAATAAATAAAATTTAAAATAAAAAGAAAGAAAGGAAGGTGGTAGCAGCACTCACAACGGTGTGAGTGAATCTCACAGATGAATACGTCGAGCCAAAGAAGCCAAACACAAGAGAACACATGCTGTATGATCTACTTCTATAAAATGCAAGAAGAGACAAAACTAACCGACAGTGACAGAAATCAGAGCAGGAGCTGCCTTTGGTGACCCATAGGATTCGCTGGGAAGGGGACGAGGGGACTTTTGGGGAACGATGGAAATGTTCTATATCTTGACTGCGGTGGCGGTTCCACAGATGCATATATTTGCCAAAACTCATCAAACTGTACGCCTTCTGCGCGTTTCAATGTATGCAAATTAGGCTTTAATTTAAAAATTAAATTAAAAAGAATCGCAAGCAGGGCTTGTGCCAGGGGTGGAGATATGATAGTGAACAAGGCAGGCAGAGCCCCGTCCAGAGGGAACTTCTGTCTGGCCCCAAAGTCACAGAGCTGGGGGCGAACTGACATCCTTCTGCCTTCCAAGTCACCCGGTGATTCCTTCGGCGTGGCCCTGGGCAGCACACCCCAGAGCATGACGGGAGCCCCAGGGAGGTGGCGGGCAGCTGCCCCATAAGCCAGAGGCCAGTCCCCCAAAGGACTCCAGGCTTCCCAGCGCAGTCCGGCCCCTCAGGGAGGAAACATTCTCAGAGCCTGCCACTCCCACCGTGTGCAACGGGGCCAGGCCTCTCTCTGCCCTCCTGAAGACTTTTGGCCCCCAGAACCTCATGCAAGAGGGACATATCAAATCTTTCTTTCAGGACAGAAGAAATAGAAAATATGCAGGACCAGAAACCAGAATATCATTCGGAAAGCACCAAACTATTTAGAGATTTTCTTACCCATTCTGGCCAGTGAAGAGGTAGGCAGAGAGAGATATAAACAAAGAGTTGCACAGACCGTCGGAGACCAGGGTGATGGGACAGGTGAGGTGTTCGCTTTGGGGGGGTGTGGTTTGCCGGTGAACATCGGCCATCTCCTTGGCCTGAGGTCCTCAGAGCGTCACCAGAAAGCCGTCAGTTACTTAACGATTGTGCAGGCTTTTGTCACTCTGGCCCTTAAGGCCCTAGAGCCTGGAGTGGCCAGGATAGCCCACCACAGTAGAAATTGTCACCCACATAAGCCCCAGGTCCCCCGATCTTGGGGAATGTTCTCAAGACCACCAATGTAATTCCTTACGTCATTCAATCAGCCCTACCACTGAGAGGTCGGTATTGCTGTCCCTATGCTACAGATGGGGAAACTGACTCTTTGAGAGACTTTTGTCTTTGCTCTGAGAGCCAGACAGGAAACAGCAGAGGCAGGGCAAGAACCAAGATCCTTCAAGTCTTACGTTTGAAGCTCTTTTCTCCACAGTTATTGGTACTGATGGGAACTTTCTCAGGCCCAAGAACTTTCGAGGGTGGCGAGGCTGACCAAGGGCCTGACCCCTGTGGCAGGCAGCCTCTAGGAAGGCCCCCAGGGAGCCCCACCTCCTGGTATTCACACCCTCTGAGCATGGGCTGGACTCAGGGTCAAGCTTCTAACACATAGAACAGAGCAGAAGTGATAGGATGTCACTTCTGAGTTTAGGTTACAGAAAGACGGTGACTTCCAACTCCGGCTCTCTGGCTCACTCACTCTCCCTCAGGTCACCAGCTGACATGTCCTGAGAACACTCTGGCAGCCTATGGGAAGCCCCACGTGGTGAGGAACCCAGGCCTGACAGCATCACATGAGCGAGCTCAGAGATGGATCTTCTGAGGCCACCTGCCAACAGCCATGTGCGTGAGCCGTTCTGGAAGCGGGACCTCCAGCTCAGTTAAGCCTGGAGGCAACTGTAGCCCCGGCTGACATCTTGAGGGCATTTCATCAGAGACCCTGAGCTAGAACCACCCAGCTAAGCCACTCTGGAGTCCTGACCCTCAGAAACCACGGGAGATAATAGATGCTTGTTGCTTTAAGCTGCTAAGTTTGGGGGTCATTTGTTACACAGCAAAAGATAAATAATACGGCTCATAACTAAAAGTCCAATACCCCTGCACTAATAACTAATACCTCCTGCCCCACAAGGCTTCTCAGGCCAGGGCATGTGACCCTGACCTTCCTGGCCTGATACACACACACACACACACACACACACACCCTCTGATATCTTGGCATTATTTGACTTGCTTTCCTTTTCCCATTTTTCTCTCTCCCCCCTTTCCCTAAGAAGCATGACAAAGTCGATTCTCCTATACAGAGAACACTTGAAATTGCAGGTGTGTCACCCAGGAGCAAGCAAGCCTGGAGGTTCCACGCGCTGTACCAGTTACCTTGACCGCCTGGAATACGCCCGGTGCCTTCTGCATGAAAGCCTTCGTTTCAAGCACACCCTCAATTGCCACTGCGCTAAATGCTGAATGTGACCAGAAATGACACAGGATGGATAATGTGGCATATAATTATCACCACATTTCAGATGAGGGCAGCATGCATTTTTCTCGGAGCCGAAGGGATGCAATTTTATTTTGTAATACAAAATGCTCCATTTGGGGGTCACTTTCAGAGCAGCCCTTCATTCGGAAGCAATTTCACGTGAATAAAACCATTTGCATTCATGTGCTGCGTACCGCACATTATCGCAGCCCCGCTCCTGCTGTATACTTCTCCACACGACTCCAGCTCTTTGCAGTGATCCAGCCCCACATTCGAATGTGAGAAGGTGACAATGAAGATGTTTTTGACTTATTCCGGGTCTCTGGATCTTTGTCTCCTTCTCTGCCCAATGGGGACGAGCCAGCATCTCTACAAACTGCTCTCAGACTCCACCTTGGTGACTGGGCTGTAGCATTCAAACAAGAGCATACACCTTCATGGAACAGCGACCTTCTGTGCCTGGATGACGACGTCCTAAATTTTTTCCCCCAGAAAAGCAGACTGTGAGCCAGGGACGTGAGGGCAGGTGGTTTCTTTGGGAGGTATATTCATCTACTTGGGCTGCTGTAACAAAATACCACAGGCCAGCAGATTAAGCAACAGATTTCTTCCCCGTTGTTCTGGAGGCTGGAAGTCCAATATCAAGGTGCTGGCAGGGATGGATTCCACCGGAGCTTCTCTCCTTAGCTCAGCGGTCCCCAACCTCTTTGGCACCAGGGACCGGTTTTGTGGAAGACAAACGCCCGGTGGCAGGGGTTGGGGTGGGGGAGGGTTCAGGCGGTAATGCAAGCAATGGGGAGCCCCAGATGAAGCTTTGCTCGCTCTCTGCTCACCTCCTGCTGCGCGGCCCCGTTCCTAACAGGCCGCGGACCCGTGCCTTAGCTTGCAAATGGTCACCCTCTTGCTTCCCCTGCACCTTTTGACGCGCCCTATCTCCAAATGCAGTCACATTCTGAGGTACCGAGGTTTAGGGCTGCAACATACGATTGGGCCTATGACAGGAGGTGACCCAGGAAGCATGGTGAGGGGCGGAAAGTGAGATGGGAAGGGAGGATGTGTTGATGAGCAGGGTTTTGTTGTGGGCAACTGGGGCCCAGGTCCTCAGAGGACCTCTGGGGGAGAGCATAGAGCACACCACAGAGTTGTCCCACCAAAGGATGAGGGAGGCAGGGCACTGATGCACCAGATGGATTCCGTGTCGGTTAAGAGTTCTCCCCTGGAGACATTTCCCCCTCTCGGCATTCTCAGACCGAGCGCTCTCCCACGAGTGGAGAACCCTCTCAGGCAGAGCCACAGGAGGCCTTGGATGTACCCAGGAACGGTCTGCAAAGGAGATGCCTCAGAAATTCAGAGCAATCACCTTGAAAAGGGAAGAGAACATCAACAGGATTTTGATTTCCAGGTTTGAAACGATTCTCGTGGAAAAGTTGCAAGTATAAATTGACACCAGAGGAGTTCCCTGGTGATCCAGTGGTTAGGAGTCCAGGCTTTCACTGCCGTGGCCCAGGTTCAATCCCTGGTTGGGGAACTGAGATCCCGCAAGCAGCATGGCGCAGCCAGTAAGTAAATAAATACATACATAAAATGACACCAGCTCAGAACTGGACCGGCTACTTGAAGCTCCTTGCACAGACAGACAGCTGGGGCCCAGCAAGATAACCTGACAGGCCCGAAGTTGACAAAGTGGAGGAGAGAAATGAGGAGACCGCTCACTTCCAGACGCCCAGGCCAGCTCTCTCCCCACGCCAAGCGGCTTCTTCCTCACGTAGCTTTCCTTCTCACTCAGCCAGGGAAGGCTTGGGTCTGCCAGTCCCTTTGCTGGCTAATAAACTCTCAGCTCACCAGAAAATGCACACAGAAAAATCTAAGAAAGGTCAGAGGTCATCTCCTTCCCAACACATGCCGTTTCCACCTCCAAAGCAGCCAGATAGAGACCCTAGGAGCCCAGCTAAAAAGAGAGGCGACCCTCCAGTCACAGAAGGCTGCACCTCAAGCCAAGCCCAAGCCCCAGGTGTGAGCAGAAGAGGTTCGCGAGCTGCAGGATCTTGCCAAAACTCACCAAATTCTTCCAGGGTCCCACAGAGTCCCCCCACCCTACAGAGTAGCGGGCTCTCCCTAGAGAGTCTGCCCCACCGATAACAATAAAACCAGACGCTTTTATGGATTTCCCAATTTATTCTTCACACAACTGTGTGAGGTCAGTATCACTGGCCCCATTTTATGGATGCAGAAGGTGAGCTCCCTGGCCCAGTGAATGTCATCTAAGATCACACCTTCAGGTAAATTACATACTTCTTCTTGAAGTTGGAATGGAAATTGGAATGCTCGCTTGGTGAGACAAGTTTCCTCCGAGGGAGCTTGAAAGGGCTGATGGGAAAGTGGGGCTCTCTCGTTTTCATCTCTAAGGGGCACCAAGGGCTACTGGTACCCACAATGCAGTGAAAACTCATGCATCTCTCTCCAGGGCCCATGAGGTTTCTAGAATGTTCCAAAAGCAACATCCCAGCAGTAAGTCATGTAGAACCGCTGCCGGTTATGAGCTACAGCAGAGCAAGGAAAAGCCACAAATACTCACTTGCAGCCTCTGCCGAAAAGGAAGTGGCAGATGGTCACCCCTCTGTCCACATCAAGAGCATCAGAATTCGGCTGAGGAGGAAGAAATCGAATCCCAGGACAGATGACCACTGAGTTTTTGGAGTCTGTTCACTCCCAGACCTAGGAATGGTGGGCAGGCTTCCTCCAGGGGCCAACCAACATCCTTGGTCTTCAGACATTGCTCGTACGACGGAAATCAGTGGGACATTTATCTGACTGCCATCCGTCCACCCATCCATCCATCCATTCGTCTTTTATCCAACAAATATTGAATAAGTGCCTGCTATGTGCCAGGCGATGTTCTAGGTGCTAAGGATACAGCAGTGAACCAAACAAATGAAATCTCTGCTCTAGTGAAGGCTTACGTCCCGACAGGAGAGGAATAGACAATAATCAAGATCAATGAGAAAGAAAGATGCATGATCTCTCAGGTGGTAAGTGCTAGGGAGGAAAATAAAGCAGGGACGGGGTGCTGGGAGAAGGCGTCACTGAGGAGACGTGAAGGAAGGGAGGGAGGCAGCCCTGCCGATGACTGGGGGACAAGCCTTCTAGGCGGAGGGAACGGCAAGTGCAAAGGACCTGAGGCTGGGTGTGTCCAGGGAGTGGGAGGGATGGCAAGGAAGCCAGTTGGTTGGGGTGGAGGGAGTGAGGGAGAAGTGACAGGTGATGAGGTCAGAGAGGTGACAGGGACCATTCTGTAGATAGTTGCAGGCCACGGGGAGGACTGGAAGCCACCTTGAAGGCGATGCCAAGCCACCAAGCGTTCTGAGCAAGGAGCGCCGTGACCTCACTTCGGTTTTAACAAGATCGCCTGGCTGCTGTGTTGAGAGTGGAATGAAGAAGCGCCGAAAGGGGAATCAGGGGGACCAGTACGGGGGAGGGGGAGGGTGCTGCAGTAATTCAGATGTGACAAAGTGGAGAGTGGAGGCTGCCCCAGGGTGGGAGAGAGGCTGGGAGGCAGTTGGATGTAGGACTCAGGGGTTCAGGGGAGAGGTCCAGGCTGGAGTTAGACATTAGGGAGTCTTCAGCATACAGGGGCATTTAGAGCCTGGAGACTAAACAAGGAGGGGAGGGGAGGGGTGAGGAGAGGGGAAGGGAGGGGAGAGGAGGAACGATTCAAGGGCCTGAGAAAGACCGGGCTACAAGCCACACTGTAGCAGGTGACCACAGGCTTCGAGAAGGTCCCAGCGAAGGTCCCAATTGGAAACCTCTCAGCCTCACTCAAGGAACCCCAACGGTGGCCAGACCTCAAGGACCAGGAGACCAGGCCTAAAGGAGAAGACAAGTTCACCTCTGCTCAAGGTGATGTGCACTCTTCGGCCCTGTTGGAAAACAAGGCACAGCCCTCGCTCTTGGCAAACAAGACTCCTTATGCCCGGGGTTGGGGGCAAGGAATCTGCTGGCGTGCGAAAAGCAGGGTTGGGAGGGATGGGCAGGGCCCCTGGCATGAAGGACCCCTTTCTGGTTTTGCAATTGCCTGGCTCCGGGCGAGGCATGAGCGCTAAGACAGGGTGATCCTCAGTACTTGCCAGTTACATATGTCTCTGATTGACTAAAAAACAATTAAATGAATGAATTCATGGCTTAACAATTTATAGCCAGACTCAGGAGGTGACACCTGAGCTGCCTCCTGACAGGGTAATCCGGGAGGGGCTGGAGAGAATTGTTCTAGAAAGAGGGAAAACAAAGTCCCGGGGACAGTAGCTTGGGGCTGCCGAGACGCCAAATTTGAGTCAGAGGGCGAGGAGAATCGAGGCTGGAGAGGTGGATGCGAGAGGGGGTGATAAACCACTGAAAGAAACTTGGCCCTTCATCTCCAAGCGCTGGAAACCCCACAAAGGGTTTTCAGGAGGGAATAACAGAGTCCAATGTGCATTTTAAAGAGATCATTCAGGCAGTTCTGCAGAGAGAAGACTTGAAAAGGATGGAGCAGGCAGCCCAGAAGCCTGGGGATGGGGGCGGGCAGGGGAGGTGAGATCCTCTGACGGAATCAGTGGCTTTCCCACGTCCCCCTCCTCCCCATGGAATCCAGTGGGTCAGGAATCTCTCTCGCCTTCCCCACGTAGCCACTGTCAACCTGGGAGCCCTGGGAGAGACATCGTGGAAGGGACCCTGGCGGAGAAGCGGGGCAACCTACTGGCCGGGAACGTCATACAGTAGCCCCCCAGCAGCTGGTGACAGCGGGCCCCTTGGGAATACTGGTGCCAAGTAGTCCCCAGGCCAGGCAGGCGGCGGGGAGCTGAGGCGGGAAGGTGTCCAGTTCTCAACTCTGCCTCCGCCGGCCCAGAAAACAATCCCGGGGCCATGGGGGAGGAGGGTTAGTTAGTGGCAGAAGTGGGTCACTGGAGAGGGAGGGGGCACCCTGATTCCAACCTTGGTCCCCTAAAAAGGAAGAAGGGTGGTCCAGAGCACCCTGGGGGTGCACCCCCTCACCCCATCCCACCTCCAGGTTCTGCGAGCCGAGAAGACGTGTGCTACGTTCCCCATCAACATACTGCAGCCTGCTGGGTGGGAGAAGGCAAATCAGGTAAGCCCAGGCCTAACCACCCAGCTGGACTCAATGCCGAGAGTCCCCATCTAGCCCCGCCCTCAGCAGAACCACTCCTCCCACCAACACCTCCCCCCTCAGGTCCCCCTCCCTCCTGGATCACTATTATTCCTTGTTCCCCCACCAGGATTCCTCATCCCGGTTCTGCGAAGGCCCCGGTACTCTGGTGTGCACTGCAGGCCTGGGAGATTAGAGACCTTTTCCCCAAATCCCCCAGCAAATCACAGCAGTGCTGGGGCAGCCCCGATTCCCAAGCAGGAAGCAGAGAGCAAATCCTGGCCAGGCACCAGGGAACCCTCTCTCCCGTCTTGCAAGGCCTCCGAAAGCCATGGGCCGGCCAGTCCGAGATTTCATTAAAAACCGCTCGGTGGCCTGCGTTTGCTGCAAACCCATTAAACAGCCGACATAATCCATTCATACATAAAAATAAGGGAAGGGGAAGAAGCAGCGCAGTCCCACAGGATGTGTGTCTGGGAGAAACAGTTTCCATGAAAATCCAAACAGAAACAATGTTCACGGGGAGGTTTTGGCCGTAGTCACTTTTGGCTTCTGGAAATTCTAGCTGAGGAAAGATTCCCTTTGTGGCCCGTTTGGAAGCCCTCTGATTCGGAGTCACAGAAACAAGGGAAGGGGAGGGGCTCCCCAGTCCCTATGCTGACCACCCTACAGCTGAGGGATTCTTCTAGAAACCTGGGTATTTGGGGGTTCCGGAGACAGCAAATCACAGGTTCACACAGGCCGATCTCAGCCACCGCAAAGCCAGGCCACTGAGCTGAGTGTCCACAACAGCTGTGGCCATGGAGACACTCCCAGAGCTTTGGAAAAGGGAGGAAGACTCCAAGATTTAAATAACTCAGGCAGCAGGATCCCTGCTCCTTCCCATGGGAAACTGGTTCACAGGCCAAGAAACCCCACGGAAGAGACCCCTCTCTCCAGCTCTCGCCGAAGCCAGCGGGCCCGCCGTGTGTACACATGCACAAACACACGTCGCCTTGCAGAAGAGAAGGTCAGGAGTTGCTGGATTATGTTTTTAATAAGCTGGTAAACCAGTATTTTTATTCTCTGTCATCTTTAAAAGAGAAGAAAAAAAACACAGAAGAATGCAGCTAGTTTCTTAAATTAGAGATCTGTTGTGTAATTAGTCCATTTTATCTTCTGCGAGTTGTTGCTGTTTTCTCTCTGTGGTTTCCAGAAATGTCATTGGCTAGGCTTAAAAGTAGGGGTTTTTTTCCTTCTAGAGAAAAATTCTATAAATATTTTCTCCCTTTTAGCATGTTTTAAATTTGAACGACATATTGTAAAGATAGCAAGAGTTATGAAAGTCTCTCTTGGCCACCAGTGAAATGCAGTGGGAAAACTGATTAGAGAGGGAACTTGTGTCCACAGAGAACGCCACTGGGCTGCTCCCCCAAGGAGTTCAGGAGCCAGGGTACCCCAGCTGCCTCTGCTCGCTGGCACTTGGGCTTGGGAGCTGGAGAGAGGGGAGGGCCACTCTCAGGGTGAGCAGGCCGACTTTACTCAGGGAACCGGTCTCCCTTGCTGATGGTCAGAATTCCACCCTTAGTGATTCATTTCTTTGGATGAGATTTAAGCATGGATTTTACATAGTTAGATATGCCTTAAAGGTTTTTCACGTTAAAAAACAGGATGTACAGAACTTTATCATATGTTTACAGTATGCCGTCATTGGTCTTTTTTTTTTTTTTTTTTTTTGTGGTACGTGGGCCTCTCACTGTTATGGCCTCTCCCGTTGCGGAGCACAGGCTCCAGACGCGCAGGCTCAGTGGCCATGGCTCACGGGCCCAGCCGCTCCGCGGCATGTGGGATCTTCCCCGACCGGGGCACGAACCCGTGTCCCCTGCATCGGCAGGCGGACTCTCAACCACTGTGCCACCAGGGAAGCCCAGTCACTGGTTTTTTTAAAAAGAATATTAACCCTGTATTAGAAGCTGGTAGCAGGAATGGCCTTCAGGAAGGGGAATAGAGTCAGGAGGGTGACTCGCTTTTATATATAGATATAAATGATATAGATACAGATATCCTATTGAACTGTTTGCTTATAGCATGCTGTCATTTGCAGTATTTGAAAAGGTTACATTTAGATACAATCATATACATATTCCAATATGCCCCAACTATCTCTGGAAGGATACTAAGAAGTCAGGAGGGGCTTCCCTAGTGGCGCAGTGGTTAAGAATCTGCCTGCCAGTGCAGGGGACACAGGTTCGAACCCTGGCCCGGGAAGATCCCACATGCCACAGAGCAACTAAGCCCGTGTGCCACAACTACTGAGCCTGCGCTCTAGAGCCCGCAAGCCACAACTACTGAGCCCAAGTGCTGCAACTACTGAAGCCCGTGCGCCTAGAGCCCGTGCTCCGCAACAAGAGAAGCCACCGCAACGAGAAGCCCAAGCACTGCAAGGAAGAGTAGGCCCTGCTTGCCGCAACTAGAGAAAGCCTGTGCGCAGCAACAAAGACCCAACCCAGCCAAAAATAAATAAATAAATTTTTAAAAAAACAACAACAAAAAAGTCAGGGGCCACACGGGGGGAACATCTTTTGATTCCAATGTACGCCCTTGAAGTAATTTGACATTTTAAAGAGGCTGCTCTCCCAGGCTGGGGTGGGGCTGATTCCAAGCAGGTGGGTTGGGCCCTCGGGAGGTGGGGGAATAAACTTTATGCTCTTCTGTGTGGCTTCAGATCCACACAGGAAAGCATTAACATGCGTTAACACTGGGAATTTCCTGGTGGTCCAGTGTTTGGGACTCGGCGCTTCCACTGCAGGAACCTCAGGTTGGATCCCTGATAGGGGAACTAAGATCCCACAAGGCTGCAGCGCAGCCAAAAAAATAAAACAAAAAAAGTGCGTTAACATTGCCAGCCCCATGCTCCCCAATGCCCCCAGCTGCCCCTAGTCCGTGCCCCACATTACCCCATGCCTACTGCCATCACTGCATGTTGCTGATCTGATTTCTTTGTCTGTCTCCACCCCTGGACAGGGTGCTCCCTGCAGCCGAGGATGAATTTATTCCTCTTTACAGCCCCAGGGCCCAGCACAGTGCCTGCACCTTAGAAAAAGATGCTCGAGCCAGTTAAACCAGGGCACGGCTTGGGCAAGTGCCTTAATCCCTCAGAACCTGTTTCCTCATCTGTAAAATGGGAATGATACTAACTTTTTTTCTTTTGGGGCCGTGCCACACAGCTTGTGGGATTTCAGTTCGCCGATCAGGGATTGAACCGGGGCCACCACAGTGAAAGCACTGAATCCTAACCACTAGGCCATCAGGGAACTCCCCCTAATAGCTTCCTCATAGTGCTGGTACAAAGATGAAGCTGGATAACAAAGGTGCCTGGTACGTGGTGGGTGCACAGCGATAATAACTGTTTAGTAGAGGATAGGATAGGATCTCAGAAAATGCTTATTGAATGAATCAATTCACCCCACGAGGCTGAGACTGGTTAAAATGCAAATATTCCTGATGCTAACACCGTCAGGTCCCGTCGCCAGGTAGGGGAGTTTATCACATAACTTCTTGTCAAGGCCCCTTTGACTGCCTGAGAACACGTAGTACCTGAAGAAAGAGGGTGGGTCCCCGAGGAAAAAGGATGCTTGCCGAGGACAAGGGAGGCGATGTTCCGATAAGCACCTGCTACGTGACCAGCATCACGACCGGCTCTTACGAGCGTTATTTGATTGAACTCTCACAGTTACCTCGAAGGAATATATTAGTGTCCCCATTTTATAGACCAGGAAACTAGGGCTCAGGGAAGGAAAATCACTCACCCGAGTTCCCGTCATGGAGTCGGGATTTGAACCCAGTTAGTTCTATCTGACTCCAAAACTCCTGCCATCGACCAGCCCGCCGGTCCACCTGCCCCTGGGCCTCCAGGTGGCTCTGTGTAGCCCCGGCCTCGCGGATGCCAGCTGCCTCCGTCTGTCACACCCCAGAGCGCCGGTTCACCAAGTGCCAGGGAAATCTTCCTGCCAGAGGAGCCTGAAAACCCCTCAGTCACACAGACGGAAAAACAAATCTGTGTTCTGGGCCTGTGCGCTCGGTGGTGGCCAAGCCCTGGGGTTGCTCCTCCTTGAAGCCATCACCTGGAAGGCGGGCGGCCTCTTCCACGGCTCTCGCCCCCTCACTCCCAGCAGCCTGCTGGCCGCTGACCATTTGGGAACCACTGAGCTCTGATAGGAAATCAACCTGGGTGGTGGGGAACGTGCGGGGGCGGGCAGAAGGGACTCCGGGCTGCGTTTCCTTTCCCCCTCTAGCCCGGCTCAAGAACATTCCAGAAGTCCTGGAAGAAAACTCAGAACTCCCCAAGGAGGAATGAACTAAACTGCAGGGTATCTGGCAACTTGTCCTCAGCCAGGCCTTCTTAAGAAGCTCCTGTATGTAGCTGGGCAACCCTCGGCCTCCCCACGGTCCACCCCCACGCCATCTTGCCAATGTTCCACTCCACGTGGACCAGGTAAATGGGCAAAAGGAGATGCCCAGTCAGGAGCCCCTGCCTGCACCCCGCACCCTCACACACTCAGAGGACTTTGCTGGGTCCACGGGAGAGAACGCTGATACTCTGCTGAGGGATCCACGTGGCCGGGGAATAGCCTTCCTGGGCAGCCAGACAGCCTGCCAGTGGTGCCAGGTCTCCGCCAGCCTGCCAGCACTGGCAGGATACTCTCTCGGCCTGTCCCAGTGAGCCCACAGCGCTAGCAGAAGGGAAGTAAAGGGCATTGGAATTTGAGACTACATTTCAATTTGGGCTGGTTTTGTGTTTCCCTCAAGCTAAAGTTGTGCGGTTTCCAGCACCTGAGCTCCTACAGGAAGGGGAAACGTTTCTGTTAGGTGCCTGCTTTCAGAGGGAGGGCAACTGGTGGGAGTGGAGGGCAGAATGGCCACCCATGGCCAGGAGAACCATGTGCCTATTCACTGTCAGCCCAACAAATGGCCAAAAAAGCTGAGCTTCTGAGTGACCCCGACAGCTGAGGGTGGCCAAGGCCAAAGTCCATGGTGGGGAGCCAGAACTTCAACACCCAGGTCAGTGTCGCTCTCTCCCCCTCTGTCGTCGGCAATAGTACTCGAGGCCAACCAGCCAGATAGAGTTAGTCCGGAAGTCAAAGTTTCAGAAAGAAAAACTTCTCAGTCTTCAAGGTACATACGCAGATTGCCCAACAGCAAAAGATCCGGAGGCCATAGTGGACCCCAGACTTCAGAAACAGTCTGCTATTCTAAAGTGGTCTAGGTTCACTCTGGAGGGCTTCTGGGGATTTGGCTTCCGTGTCCCTCTTGGGGTACCCCCGGGCCTGCCCCTCAGCAAGCCCGTCCTTTAAGCATTGAGGTACACTCCGTTTCCTTGGTTCTGAAGATAGGCTTATATCTTAGTTCTTCCACCTACTGGCTGTGGTCTTTGTGAAGTCATTTGAGCCCTTGAGCTTCACCCTTTCCTTTTCTGCCAAATGAAGCTAGTAACAATATTATGTCAGGGTAGCATCATGAAGCTTAAAGAATGTAAATAAGATTTCGAAATTTAGCCCAGTACCTAGTACATAGTAGGCCCTCAAGAGATGTTAGTACTTCTGGCTCCCCAGAATGCTAACTTCGCACAGCCTAGGGCAGGCTTGCTAAAGCTCAAAGGAACAAGACAGCTGCCAAAGTGAATCCCACTCACTGGCTGATTTTCCAAAAGGCCTTCTGAGTCTATGCATCTCACACTCTGTCCCAAAGAAGAAGCCAGACCCACTGCTCACCAGCTCATCTTGCTGCACCTTCTAGTCCTTGCTGGCACATTTTCCCACTGTCCTTTATATCAGGGAGCGGGGAGGTGCCTCTCCCTGGGCCCCCAGCAGGGAGGGAGGAGCATTCATCAGCCGGGCACAGATGATCTGGGCTCCCGAGCCCAGACAGGCCGTGGCTGTAGCCATAGCACACACAGGTGATGCTCCAAGGGCGCCACGCTCAGACACATCTTGAGGGGAACTGCAAGACTGCACCGTTGTGCTTACTGGCGCCATACATCACCAACTCTTCGCGTCTTGCTGCACCTCCCTCCCTCCCACCACCCTTCCAGCCAATCTGTCCCCAGGGGGTCCCCCACTGCCACACACCCAGCAGGACTCCCCCATTCAGGGGCCAGAGCCGATAGCTCATTCACAAGCAAGAGTTCGGCTGAGTTTATTTTTTCTCCTTCTTGTTCACAAATCTGAACTGCCTTTGTTCCTGCACAATGAGGAGGGTACAGCCTTAGAAGGTGGAAGGGGCCTGGGGCCAGGGATGGGGCAGGGTGGGATGGGGTCAGGACCAGGGCTTGGCTGCTCTGAGAGCCTCAGACCAGCACCCTGCTGAACCCTGACTCCTGGTCAGCCCTCCTCCAAGCTGGCTTCTGTATCCAGAACATTTTCTCTATTACACAGTTCACAGCCCTTTTTCAAAATCAGCCTAACCAGACACAGACTCAGCTCCTGCGGGCATTTGGGAAACCAGCGTAGAGTCTTTGGCCCTATCACCCGCTGAGTCCCACGGCCTGCCAGCCTACCTGCTCCCCATGGGCAGAGCGAGTGTCACCTCTGGGAGTCCCTTCCCTCCAAAGACGCTGCTACCAGGTGGTCTTCCGGATTTTCTTCTGCTTCCACAGAAAAGACCTGGCAGGCAGAGGCCTTCTCTTTGGTTTCATGACCTGGACAGAGGGGACTCTCCAGATGTATCCTAGAAACGCCCCCCCCCCAAAAGTAGAGAAAAAATCCCAAATCAGAGCCAAAAGAAGGAAGAGGGAAAGGATGAAGGAGATTGTCAGGGCACGAGATTTCGTCACATATGTGGAATTGAAGGCCCTCTCGTGTGCACGCATGTGCAAGCACGCACACACACACACACACACACACACGTAACACAGTTAGGAAATTCTCAAAGAAGACCTTAACATATCCCAGCTCCCCTTGACTAGCTGTGTGATTTAGGGAAAGTTACCTGTGCTCAGTTTCCTCATCTGTAAAATGGGGTCGCAATAATCCATGTGTCAGTGTGCTGTTGTGAGGTGTCCATGAGGTCATCCAAATCAAGATCTGAGAGCAGCGTCAGGCATATATAGTCACAGATTCAATAACTACAGCTATTAAAATCTTTTAACCCTATTTCCTTGGCCCACATTGTTGCTTTTTAAATTTCATTTTAAAAATATATGTATATACACATGTGTGTGTGTGTATACATAGTTTGAATTCAAAAAGTAACATGTGCTTATAAGATTTCAAACAATTCCCAGGAAAAAAAGGTGAACCTCTCCTCTCACCATCCTTCCTGATACTGCTTTCCTCCCCAGAGGGACCCACCAGCCCCAGTCTGGCCAGATAGCTCAAGGCCTTTCTCTCTGCATTGATAAATACATACACGGGTTGTTGTGTATAAAGGAACTCATGCTGGATTTGCAATTTACTTCTCATTTCATATTTCTTGGAGAACATTCTGTATCAGTACACACTAGTCTTTTTAAATGATATACTGTATTTCATGGCATAGATGCTCCTTATTTATTTAACCAAATACTGTATTTCATGGCATAGATGCTCCTTATTTATTTAACCAGCCCCTCCTGTTGGGCATTTAGGTTATTCTCAAATTTTTGCCATAAAATGACGATGCTGTGAATATCCCAGGATATAGGTTGGCCTGCTCATGTAGGTTTGAAAAAATGAGACTTAAAAGGAGAAACTCTGGGCCAAAGGCTATGACCACGCTTGAATGTGCGTAGATAACAACCGAATTATTCTCCAAATTTAAATCCCCTCCAGCATCCCGCTGGAGCTCTGATTTGCATTTCTTTAATTATAAGTGAGTATAATATAAGCATATTCTCACAGGTTGTTGGTTATTTGTATTGGGAGAGGCCTTCCTACCCTACAATTAGTAAACAGTCCACAATGAGATTTCATCAGGTTTTTATAGTTCTTTGAAACGTTTGGATTTTTAATCCACCTGGTATTTCTTTTTGTATAGGGTGTGAGATTAGGTCCTAATCTTATGATAATATTGCTTATAAATAATTTTTAAGAAGCTACTTAAAAAGAAAGGCTCTACATGGAGACATCACACACACACACACACACACACACACACACACCAGCTATGTGTGTGAAGCAGACAACCAGCTTAGTCAGTATCTGGAGAGCAAAGTGCAGGGGGCCCCTGGGTTGGACGTCCAGGCCAAGAAGCCTGTGGCCCCCAAGACAGAGCTGGGCCCCCAGGCCCCTGCAGCAGCCCCGGCAAAGTGGGCGCAGGCTTCTACCTTCTGCCCTGCAGGGTAGGACGGGTTTTCTGACCCTCAGCATTTAGGAAATTGTGGACATAGTTCTGGCGGCTCACCCTGCCCCCAGCGTGCTGCCTGGGGACCCCACAGATAGACCAGGGCTCCACAGAAGACCTGTCCCCAGACCGGCGTTCCAGGGCACAGACAGAGAGGCAAGGTAAACCCAGACACCAGGAATGCAGTCCGTCCCTGCAAAATAATGCCGCTGGCCGCCCAGATCCCCATCGTAAAAGCTTAATGTAATTACACAGGAACGGGGAACTTCCGGCTGGAGTCAGGATGAAGAAGGCATTCTAATAAGGCCTGGCCCCCCGCCGAGGCAGCCCAAATGGAGGAACAGCTTGGCTTCCAGACCCTCACGCACCCCCGACTCCCCACCTAGCCCAGCCAGGGTCAGCAGGTTCCACACACCCCAGAGCATGAGGCGCTTAGCCTGAGCGCCACCAGGCAGTGTGGCCTGTCACCCACCATTTATGGGGGCCCATGGACCCAGGCCTTACCCTCAAGAAACCCTCAGGCTGTCGGCGGGGAGGGGACACGACAAGGACACTGATGGTAAAGTAACAGTGGTGTCCACTCTGTGTTGAGGATGTGCAGGAAGAGTTAGGGAAGGAAGGAGCAGGGCGGCCTCCTGCAGCCTTGGGAGCTCAGGGAAGGTTCTGGAAAAGATGATCTGGAGGGGTGTGGCTCTCAGGAGATCTGATGGCTGCAAAGGCATGGTGTGCCAGGGAGGGGGCCAAGGGACAAGGCAGGCGGCTGGTGTTGGCAGGACCATCCCAAGGGAGGAACCAGAAATTGCCTCTCTTGTGGACATCTCCTTGTCAGCTCGCCCTTCCCACCGCCAGCCCCCGCCAAAATTCTCCATCTCCTCTGAGATAGGCCACTGCTGACAGATCCTCATAACCATTCCTAGCCTGTAGACAGTTGTTCTCTGAAACAGGCCTGAAAATGCTAAAGGCTTCTTCTCTGGGTGCCCGTCCCCAGGCTCTGCTCTGGAGATACCGCAGCAAGCCAAGCCAGGGGAGGGCCACTTGGCAGAGACCATTTTCCAAAGTCCGCTCTCCTACAATATGACTTTGGCATCCTTACCATGGAGAGATGGGGTCTACGTCCCCTTCCCTTGAATCTGGTGGACTTCCGACTGGCTCGTAATCAAAGAATGTGGCAGAAGTGACACCGCGTGACTTTGGAGGCTGGGTCAGAAAAGGGGAATCAGCTCGCGCCTTGTTCATTACAACACAGGTCCCGGAGCTGCCACAGAGGAAATTTAACTCCCCTGAAGCCACCATGCTGTGAGGAAGCCCAAGCCATATGGAGAGACCAGGGTAGGTACTCCAGCCAGCAGCCCTAGGTCTTCAAGTCTTCCCAAGTGCCCAACATGTGTTGCACAAGCCTTCAGACGGTCCACCCCTCCAGGCTTCCAGGCTTCCAGCTGAGCCCCCAGACATCGTGGAGCAGTGACTAACCATCCCTTCTGTGCCCCTTTCAAATTCCTAACCCGTAGAATCTGTGAGCATAAAAAATGGTTGTTGTTTTATGCCCCTAAGTTTGGAGTGGTTGGCTCTAAAGCTATAGTAACTGGAGACAGGCTGGAGATGAGATTGAAAGGGCAGAAGGGACCAGCGCCTCTAGATTATGGGCCACGTCAAGGGTTGGGAATGTTGTGCGTGTGCGCTTACTGAAGGGCCATAAGCAGGAGAGTGGGTGATCAGATTTGTCAGAATGGACTGCAGGGGGTTGAATGTGGGAGACTGGGTAGGAGGCATCTCAGCGGTCCAGGAGACAGGGGAGGGGGGTTAGGTGAGGGAGGGCCGTGGCCATGGGCATGATGCCTTGGAAGACTTGCTGGAGGTAAGGTGGTCAGGGCCAGGAGTTGAGTTGGATGTGGGGTGTGAGGTATCGAGGATGGCTCCCAGGCTTCTGGAAAGAGCCATTGGAGGAGCCATTGACTAAGGTGGGAAGTGCTGAAGGAGCAGAAGGTTTGGGCTGGGGAGGTGAGGGGCAGAGATCAGACATTCTGCTTTGGACGCACTGGGTTTAAGGTACCAATGGAACTGCCACTTGGGACGCCAGCCGCAGGCGGGCTTGGATGTCTGGAGATCTGGAAAGAGGTCTGGTCTCAAGTTATCAGTACATGGACGGTATTTTAAAAGCCATGAGAGGAAATGAGATCATCCGGGGAGAAGGGGCCGGGGGAGACGCGGAGAGTCCGAGGACTGAGCCCTGAGGCAGCCGACACATGGAGGGCGGCCGAGGAGGAGACCTGGGAAAAGGGAATGAGAAGGGACCCCACAGGGCCTGGGGAAAATCCTCCTGCAGGGGAAGCCAAGCCAAGAGGCAGTTTCAAAACAGAGAGGGTGGTCAACCACGCCATAGGCATCCTACCGACATTCCGCGTGCAGGACCTTCAAGTAGAAACGCAAAATAATATCAGTCAACTTATTATGGAATAATCTTCGCATAGAGTTATTCTGGATCCTAGAAAGAGCCGCTCTGCATTTAAAGTCACCAGCAATGGGCTTCCCTGGTGGCGCAGTGGTTGAGGGTCCGCCTGCCGATGCAGGGGACACGGGTTCGTGCCCCGGTCCGGGAAGATCCCACGTGCCGCGGAGCGGCTGGGCCCGTGGGCCATGGCCGCTGAGCCTGCTCGTCCGGAGCCTGTGCTCCTCAACGCGAGAGGCCACAACAGTGAGAGGCCCGCGTACCGCAACAAAAAAAAAAAAAAAAAAAAAAAAAAAAA
>NW_021703779.1:35280584-35333625 GCF_005190385.1 Monodon monoceros
CAGGGCCGCCGGGCCTCCCCGCCCGGGGCCCGCCCCCCCAAACAGGGAAGGCCAAAAAAAACAGAGACGCCCCCGCGCCAAAAAAAAAAAAAAAAAAAAAAAAAAAAAAAAAGTCACCAGCAAAACAAGGAGACCATTTCCCACTCAGGGCCCCATGAGAAGCTTTCTGGGGAACCAAGTCCCCACTCTCAAGAAGCCCGTGGTCTAATCGAATTAACAAGTCAAATAACAGGACCGTGAAGTGAACAGTAATAACTGCTGGGGCTCCTTGCAGACCCCCAAGATCTGTTCGCCCCTCTTCCTCAGCAGTCAAACTTGCCACTTTTTACTGCCTGGAGCAAAGACTATATTCCCCAGCCTCCCTTGCAGGTAGGTATGATCATGTGCTTAAATTCTGGCCAATGGGCTGTAAGAGGAGGGAGGGTGTACAGAGACCAGGAAGTGGGGGAGCCCAAAAACAGAGGGCTTAGGAGAAGCTGAATGAGCCTGCCTGAGTCCAAATCTTGCTTCAGTCACTTCCTAGCTGTGTGACCTTGCACAAGTTACTTAACCTCTCTGTGTCTCCATTTCCTCATTTGTAAAAGGAAGCTACTAATAGTTCTTACCTCATAGAGTTATATGAAAAATAAATGCACTTGGAACAGTGTTTGGCACGTGGTAAATGATGCATAAGTGTTTACTGCTTTTACTGTTATTATTACTAACCCTAAAGAGAGGTGGCATGCCCTTCTCCTTCCCTTTCCTCCTTTCTACTTGCTGGAATGCAGTCATGATGGCTGGAGCTGAAGCAGGCATCTTGGTCCATGAAATGACTTTGGCAACCAAGGCTCCACACAGTAGGCTGGGCTAGCTGGGAACCTCCTTGGGGAGGTAGGCTAGAAAAGAGTGTCTCCTAAAATCGATAGGGCAGAGAGAGAACTACATCACACCAGCTGGCACATCCCCAGTTAGGAGTCCCAGCTACTCAAAAAGGGAGGTAGCATCTGCCCAGGAGCTGTGGCAGACTAGGAAGGAGGAGTCAGCTGGTTCAGTCAGGGGAGCTTCTTAATTAAATGTCAGGAGAGGAGTGCCGACTTGAGCAGGCAGTGGGGAGCCACTGAAGGTCTGTGAGCAGAGGAGTGGCAGGATAAGCCCAGGCCCTGACGGCTGTGAGCTGATAAATCAGAGGGCCACCGTGCACCGGGGCGGCCAGTCAGGGGCCACCACACAAATCCAGGAAGGAGAAGAAAAGGCTGCGCTGTGCTGTGCCAGAAGACACCAGACCTCAGTGACGTTTCTCTTCTGCTGCCGTCGGCATGTTTGCAAATCGCAACTTATTATTTCCAAGCCCCACCCCACATCTGGGGCTGCTCCAGTTTCCTCCTGCAGCCCTAGGAGGTTTCCAAGCCGAGGTGAGGTTACTGGCCCAGTAGCCTGGAATAAACAGGGAACCCGATGCCTGAGGCTGCACTGGCCTCAGGAGCTGGGCTGTGGCAGCAACAGCACTGCGGCATCCCGCAGTTGGGAGCGAAGGTGCCCACTGGGAGTGCTACCTCCCAGGCTGCAGAAGGGAGCAAAACGGGATATTCAAGCTGTTGGCTTTACACCCCCGCAGGGTCCCAACAGACAGGAGGGGAACCGTTGCTACACACAGCATGGCTCACGCGCATCCACATATTAGGTAAAAGAAGAAGCCAGACACCGAAGGGGACAATGCTGGTTGCTTCCCTTTTACAGGTAAAAAGCAGGCGATCAATCTCCAGTGATAAAGGTCAGGATAGAGGTTGCCTCTGTGAGAGGGGGTACTAACTGGGAGGGGCATTACGGAAACTTCTGGAGCCATGGGGAAGTTCTATATCTTTTTTTTTTCTTTTTCTCTTCGGATTTTTTAAAAATTGAAGCACCGTTAATTTACAATGTTGTGTTAGTTTCAAGTGTATCCATATCTTGGTAGTGGCACGGTGTAGACATACGTAAAAATCCATCAAGCCGCACACAGCGCACTAGGCGCTCTTTACCGTATCTATTTTATACCTCAAGGAAGAAGAAAAAAATACAAAAAGGAGAGGGATCCACTCTGAGGGGTAGGGAGTATTGGTATGCAAAATGAACCTTTTTATCAAAGCCCTATGGGGAAGCTGCAGCCACTTTGCCAAGCTCTGCCAGGCCACTCTCCTACGGTCCCCTCTCTGAGCGTGGCTCCCCTCGGCTGAAATGCAATTAGGAAAAAAACAAAAACAAAAACGATGTCTGTGTCCCAGATGCCACTGCGGAAGTGACCAGGAGGAACAGCGGGGGATCTGGAGGGAGTCGGGAGCTGTGGGGAGAAGAGAAAGCAGACATGTGGCCCAGCCGTATCAGTCAAATATTCCTACATCCACAGTTGCATCTTCTTCCTGGAGGCCAGGCCTTGCAGGGGAGGACGAGGCAGAAACCATGCCCTCATTTACTCTCCAGCCACTCAGCTGAGGTAGCGACACAGGACGTGTTTAAACATGAATAAACGGGAACGGCAAAAGGAGAGAGAAGAAAGGCAGAGGGGAAAGGCAAACAAGACCAACAGCTGGGAACCAAGCCCAGCTCTCACTGCAATCTGAAGGGCTCCCGGCTCCTGTCTATCCACAGACACTCTGGACCCTGGGCACGGGGGGGCCAACGCCAGTACCTCCCCACGTGCCACACTGAGGCAACCCCAGATTGCCCAAATGCTCCAACCCCATTTGTCCCATCAATTTCCATTTCAAAATGGCTGCTTCACCTCCGTGGGGTCTCGGACCCCTGCCATATCCGCCCTGCTGTCTTCACCCCACCTGCCCAGTTCTCCTGTGGTCCTCACATGCGCCGCGTGGGGAGTATTGAACTCACAAAATTGCTAAGGCTGAGAACCTTGCAGTTTCAGTCTTTCCCATTATGATAAGTATCTCCAGATCTGTCAACTCCAGAAGATCAAAATGCCATCTATTGATGTCCTAGTTTTAGATTTTTCCTGCAAAGCAGCCCCTGAGATAAGGATTTGGGGACAGGTAGTTTATCTGGGAGGTGACCCCAAGAATCATGAGTGAGAGAGAGAGTGGGGAAAGAGACAGGGCACAGAGGGAAGCTGATTAAGGGTCCTTTATTGAGAGGGTTCTCACTCTGGGCTACTGGGGTGCAGTTCTGCCGGGGACCCTCAAAGAAACTGTGTAGAAGACACCTCCAGATTGTCCTCTCAAGGAGCAAGGGAGCCCAGGTACGCTCTCACTGGAAGAGGGCTACTCCTGAGGCATTAATTCCCTGACATTTTAGAACTGTCTCCCTCTCCCCGTGTGTACACCATACACACACACACACACACACACACACACACACACACACACACACACGCACACACAGGCCAAGCATGGTCCTGAGGCCAGAGGACCTCAGACAGAGAGATGCAGGAGGCCACTGGCCTGTAAGCAAACAGTCTGTCATGACCTCCAGCATAGGCCAGCAGGACATCACCAGCTACTACTACATTTAGTCACCATAGAGAGGAGCTATGCTCTACTGCTCCAAGATGCTAAAAGCAGCTCCCAAGTTTGCCCACTGCACTGCAGGCAACACAGACCCAATTCAAATTAGCTGAGACCAAAAAAAAGGGAATTTACTGACTCTTGGAACTGGACAGTCCAGGGAGAAGAATGGCTTCAGGCATAGCTGGATCCAGGGGCTCAAGTGGGTCCAGAGTTCTGCCTCCCTTCATGGCTTGGCTCGACCTGACTCTGTAGACAGGCAGGCCTGCCAGTCCCAAAGGCACCAGATCCACAGCCTCCCAGCTCAGCAACCCCAGAAGAAAGAAAGAGCCGTTCTCTCCGTTGGCTGTGGCAGAGATGCTCTGTGGAATATTTGGATTAGCCTGGATGGAATCGCATGCCCATTCCTTAACAAATCGCTGTGGTCAGGGGAATGGATCCCTCTCACTGACCAGGCCAGGCTCCATTCCCGGTGCCACAGGAGAGTGTGCCACCATGATCGACAGCCCCCCCAGGCTACAAGGAATGGTACAGGGGCCCTTTCACAAAGAAAAAAGGCCCCCACCGGGTAGTCTCTTGCGAGAGCCTATGCAATTAGTCAGAAACAAGGCCAGGCCCTTGACTTAGATGCTTTATTCCGAAGCAGAGGCAGCCTGCTAAAGAAACACAGATTTAGTGCCCCAATGACCAGGCTTCTTGTGTAATCTTGAGCAAGGGTCTTAACATATGTGAGCCTCAGTATTCTTATCTAGAAAATGGGACTAGTAATACTTTCCCACAGGACGGCTGAGGTGATTAGATGACATAACCAACGGAAAGTTCTCAGCATGTATGCCCACAGTATCACTGCCCTTCTCCCAAACTACACATTCTTCTTTTCCAGTTTCCAACATCCTTATAAGCCAGGAAAAAAAGGAAAGGCATCATGAATTCTTTCAAATGACACTTTGCAGGACAAGGAGAGGGGTCTGTACAAGTTATCTATTGCTACATAACAAGTTACCTCAAAACTTAGCAGCTTAAAACAACACGCGTTTATTATGTCAGAGTTTCTGTGGGTCAGGAGTTTGGGAGCATCTAGGCTCACTGTTTCTGACCCAGGGTCCCTCCTGGGGTTGTAGTCATCCAAAGGTTCGACCGGGGCTGGAAGCTCCGCTCCCCAGATGGCTCACTCACATGGCTGTGGGCAGGAGGCCTCAGCCCTCTCACCGCACAGGGCTCTCCACAAGCCACCCCACCGGGTCCTCACCACACAGCAGCCGGCCTCCCTCCGGAGGGGAAGAGTGTCAGCAAACGGGTGGACATATCTTGCAAAGCACCACGGTGTCCAATCTAGGGTGGAGTTTCCACCAGCTGTTTCCTCCCCTCCTCACACCTGTCCAGCTGGGCTCCCAACCCCTCTCTCACTGTGCAGGGAGGAGTCACATCATCCATGAAAGCGAGTTTCAGAAGCAGACATGGCTTTTGTCTCAGAAGTGGCCACACAGGTCACGCAGAGGAACTGGGGAGAGCAGAGTGTTACTGGGTGTGAGCGCTGGCCCGGGGTGGGGAGCCTGAGGCATTGGTACTACCGTGCCTCAGATGTCTAACAGCCCAGGGCACGTTGTGACCGCATTTCTGCACTGTACATCTGAGCGGCCTCCATGCTTTCAGCGCCCACGGTTGCTTTCACAGGATAAACACTGTTAAACTGCCCTGTGGCCACAATGGGTTCCGCCAGAGGCTGAAAACACTGAGTAGTTTCTCTGCCAGGGGCAGCCCCCCGAGATGTCAGTGGGAGCACATGAGTGGCAGGCCTGGTCCTGTAAGGAAGGAGCTGCTATCAGTCTCATTTTACAGAGGAAGAGACTGAGGCTCAGAGAGGTTGAGCCACTCGCCCTAAATCACACAGCTAGTAACTAGCAGAGCCAGGTCTTGAACTCCAGCCTTGTCCCTCGCACTAAACCATTTCTACATTGCGTTTAGCATTTTATCTAGGGCAGGGCTTCTTAAACTTTGTCGCCAAAGGGCCCAAACAGCCTTCTGGGGGGGGTCTCGAGTTAGAGTTCAAAGTGGCACTTCAGCAAGCTGGGCTTTCCCCATCCCATTCCTGGCCATCTGCGTTGGATTCCATTAGACAGCACTGTGCTTGTTTTAATATAAAAGCAACATTGACAGTCACTTAAAATCAAATACAGTTGATCCTCCAGGAAACGCTTCCACCCTGACTCCACAGTTTCAAGTACCCCAGCACCCCTGCAGAGACGGCGGAGTACAGGGACCCCCATCTAAAATCACAGGCGAAAGCTCCCACCAGCGGGCTGCCCCCCGCCCCCCGGCTCCCACGGCCTGAGTCCTGCCCAATGTCATCACAGCTTCTTTCTCTTTGTCACCCCCATCCACGCCGGGATTCCCAGCAGCTTGAAACTGAGGCAGGAACATGGAAGGGGAGGGTCGAGGCGGGGGATTTCTCCCACCTGGCTGCTTCACTCACACCCCGCACCCCTCCTCCTCTGCTCCCAGCCGCAGGTCAGCCCAGAACAGAACTTTGCACGTTCTGGAACTGAGCAGTTGCAGCCTCCACCGATGCCCGAGAGGAAGGGGTTAAAAACATCTTTCATCTCTCAGCAGCCCTTTATAGAGTCTACGTGTGACTCTGAATGGTTATGGCTTTATATAGAGCGTGCTCTGTGCAGAGGGAGAAACCACCGTAGTTAAGGGAACAAAGACAGCTCTAGTCTAACGACCTGCTTTTATTTGTAGGGACCGCATCTCCAAAGGGCGTTCTTCAGGTGACATCTGCCATGTTGAGTCTGCGCCTGAAGAATTACACCAATAAACCCCAGAGATGCAAATACAAGAGGGATAGGAACGCACACAAATAAACGAAAGCCACTCCTGTTTATTGTTTCTAGGGAAAAAAAGAGAGAGAGAGAGAGAGAGAGAGAGAGAGAGAGAGAAATCACACACTTCCCTTTGGATGTTTTCACACAGAGCCGAACCTTCAAATGTCAAGTTCTGCAGGGTGTTTGACCTAAAAATAGTATAATTTCTGTGTCATTTGAAAAGCTGTTTAAAATGACAGACCTAAGCCTGATTTTTTCAAACAGACATCTAGAATGAGAAACTGAAGTTGCATTATTTAGGGGCACAGTCTCGCAGAAAAAGCGAATAGGCCTTCATTTTACTAAAATGTGCCCGTTCCTGTGGTTTCCGTAGGTAATATCTGCGTGGGATGTTTTTAGCGGCCAGATCTCCTCTTTGTCCCTTGGTGATTAAGAGAAACGGGGAGGGAAAAAAAAAAAAAAAAGAAAGGAACAGCTTGGGGGAGGTGGAGGGAGCTGGCAGTGATGTGCTGGGGCCTCCACTCACCTTTTGCATCTCTGCTCACTCTGGGGAACCAGAGGACGCAGACCTGCATTTTCTCTGCCCAGCTCTCAAAATGAGCAAAGCCGGAATCCTAACCCGGCGCACCTCTCGGGCCAGAGGATGTCACACACACCCTGGCAGGCGGGCCGCCAGAAGCTCGCGGTTTGTTTAGAGAGCTCAGGTCATTCCTGTCCACACCCCAAGCTGACGCGGCTTTATAAACACGGAGCAGGGGATGCGGTCTCTGAAGTAACCGGGCCAGAGATAGCCAGAGATACGCGCTGCACACAGGGCGGGGTTCGGGTGGGAGGGGACTGACCAGTTCTGCTCAGAGGGAGACGCATCTCTCCCCCACCCCGGCCAGAAGGACCCCTGGCTGGATGCAAGTGACTCTCCCAGTGCCGAATCAGCCACAAGAGGCAGTCACCATCCTTGAAAATTACTCCAAATGTGACCTTCAGGCCCTATATCCGCAGGACTGGACCATGTCTGATGGCAGGGGCGGGCTGGACTCCTCTCGGCAGCCCTCGCAAACCCTGGGAGCTCCCGGCTGGGAGGCAAAAGACTAAGGTTCAAATCTTCCACTGCTCAGAACTGGCTGTGTAACCCTGAGCGAGTCACTTAACCTTTCCAAACCTTCATTTGCCAAATACGGAACTTAGACTAGCTCCAAAGGTCTCACCATTCTGGTGTCTCCTAAATTCACACCTTCATTCTATGTAGGAGAGAACAAATGAATTCATGAATAAACAGCCTACAACAGGGGCCCCAAGCCCGAGCCATCTCTGCCCTGGGTCCAACTTCACACCTGCATCCTTTCCCTGAGGACCTTTCATCCCGGAAAAGGTAAACCCTTGACAAATGCTTCGTACAAACATGAATTCACAGACACATCTTCAATGCTCCAGCGCCCAAGCCTCCCCCAACCTGGAGCATTTACCCAAGGCGGTGCTCACCACCCGTTCTCCGAGTCTGCTTCCCGAGACGGAGCCCCAGGGAGCCCGGGCCGCGAGCCGCAGCACCAAACCGTGGGGAAGAAAAAAAAACCCGCCGCCCTCTCCCTGCTTGCACTTCACCAGTGGGTTCGTTTCAGAACCTGTGGGTGTATTTCAATGAGAACAACATGAAAACATGGGCGGATTCTTTTCTCTTGAAAAGAAAAAACCTGAAACAATAAGCTGAAGTAATAACAAGGCAGAATGTGGACATCTGCTCCCCGCCCGGAACGACTCCCCAGTTTGCTTCTTCCCGGGCCTGTCACACCCCTCCCCCTCAAGGCATGGATTGCTAAAGAGCCCAAATTAATTCACCTGCACTGACTAGGTATTGCTACCTGCTGCTGTGTTGCTTGCTACTTATTTGTTCATTCATTAAACTAAAAGGCAATGCGCCCTTCCTAGGCGCGGGGTACTGCGTGTCGGGGGCTGTGGAGGCTTCATTTTCAACAAGCCTTTAAGGAAGCCTGCAGTCTAATGGGGGAGCTGAGACAAGCCCATTAATAACTATGATACAGGGAGAAACGAGGCGAGGCAGAGATGCAGGAAGCACCGGGGAAGAAAAAAAAAGAACGTTTGTTTGTGTGTGCTGGAGGCTAGAAGTGATGGCCCGGAAGTCTTCATGAAGGAGGTGGCTTCCACCTGGGCGCTAAAGTCTGGGTGAGGTTACACCAGCATGGCTGGAAAGGAAAGCCTTCTGGGCCAAGGATACTGAGTGAGGAAGGGTACAGAGGTGGCAGGCATGGAAGCAGGGGTCCCCACATCAGCCACGTTCAGTGTGAGTGTGCAGGGACAATGGCAGAGAAGGCCAGCAAATGGACGGAAGAGGACCCAAAGCACGTAGAAAGACTGAGGAGCTTGGAGTTTATTCGGTGAGCTCTTTGCCAGGGAGTGTGTATAGTCATTTTTCTGTCTCAGATCCATTCTCTTCCTTGCAGCGTAGCAGGAAACTACATTTCCCAGGCTACTTTGCAACTGGCCTCAAGATTCAGCCAATGGGAGATACCAGAGGGAGATAGGTGGGCAGAAAGAGGGAGAAGCCAGGGTATTTCTCCCCACTCTCTTCTCCTTGGGCAGCATCCCCAGCATCAGTTACTTCTCCCGCATCTCCTCCACGGTTCGAGTTCCTGTTAGCTGACTCTGGCTTCCGGGTTCCTATAACACTCCCTCTTCCTTTGTCCCTCCAGCCCGAGGGATGCCAGCAGCTTCCTACTGTTACTACTCTCTGGGTTGCTAACCTCTGCATTACCTCCCTGTGCCCTGTTTGGCTTTTTGGCTCCTCCAGAGCCTATGAAGTCAGTTTCCTGGATTAAATACCTTATGTTTCAATACCTAGAGAGGTTTCTGTTTTCTTGGCTAGACCCTCACCGATACAGGGTAATTGTATCCCATTTGGCTTCAGAAGGCTCACGTTGGCTGCAGAGGACCCGATTCACAGTTTCTGCAACCTCCCAGGGGAAATGTGAGGGAGGCCTGAAGCAGGGACGTGGCATGAGGATAGACAAGGGAAGACACTGAAAGAGCCCCAGAAGAGGTGACGCAGCAGAACCTCACAGAAGCGTGGGACGTGGGCACCAAAGATGATGCTGAGCTTAGCTTGAACATCCAAGGGAGTGGCTGGGCCACCAACAGAGTTGGGAAGAGCAGGGGAGAAGCTGAACTGCAAAGGAGCCGATGAGCTGGATTTTTCTTTATGCTTTCTCTCCTTTTTTATTGCTTTTTTTCTTTAACTAATCCATGCACTTGGCCCTTGGGCTTTCCCTCGTTGATTTTGGATTGAGGAGATCGATGGAGGAGACCTCTAAAGGTAGCGAGCACCCAGAGGCAAGAGTAGGAGGCAGAGAGCACCTTTGGGCCCAAGGAGGAAGTGTGAAGAGAAGTGGGGAGGGGACACACGAGAGCGTGGAGAAGGGCCGCAAGGGCTGGAGGGTCTGAGCAGTGGGCAGGAGTCAAGGGAACGAGGTGGGAGAGCAGCGGACGGGACACGTGGGCTGTCGGAGCCAAGAGGAAGCAGCGTCAGGGGCACGATGAAAGTCACCATGTGAGGGCAGCAAGCCCAGAGGGCTGACGACACGCAGTCTGGTGGAGAGAGACGGGGAGGGAAGGCAAGGGGAGGCTTGCTCTGGGACAAGGTAGATCTGTGCATGTGGGAAAGGGCCCAACGAAGAGCAAGGGCCCAAAGGTGCCAGGGTGAGTGCGTTCATTCATTCATTCATTCATTCATTCATTCACTCAACAAGTATTTACCACATGTCTCTATGTGCCAAGCACTGTTTTGAGCTCCAGGGGCGGAACAGTGAATGGAAGAAGTGAAAAGTCCCTGCCTGCTTAGAGTTTCTATTTGAACAAAGGGAGATAGACAATAAACAAAAACACATCGAATATGTCACACTGCACATAGTGGTAATGGGTATGAGGTGAGGGGCAGTGGTCGTGCAGGAAACAGGATTGTGGGGAGGGGTCATTGTGATTTCAGTAGGGTGGTTGGGGAAGGCCTGTCTGGAAAGGAGACCTGAGGAGGTGAGGAAGCAAGCCGGGGGGAATGTCTGGAGGGAGTGCACGCCAGGCAGAGGGAATAGTCAGTGCAAAGGCCCTGAGGTAGGAGTGTGCTGGTGTGTTCCAGAAATGACAACGAGGCCAGTGTGGCTGGAGCGGGGTGGGGGAGGGGGCATGGGTAGCAGGACCTGAGGTCGGGGAGGTAGGGTGGAAGGGCCAGACCAGGGAGGCCTTGACTATTAGAGTAAGAACTTGAGCTTTTATCTGAGGGAAATGGGGAGCCACGGGAGGGCTTTGAGCTAGAGCATGACGTGATCTGACTCAGGGCAGTGACCAAGGAAGGGAGCTGAGTCATCTGAAGATTGGAACGCTGCAGTGGTGAGCTACATCCCTGTGGGAACCACTGCCCCTGAGGCCCTTATGCACTGGGAGATGGGTGGCTTCCCTGAGAGCAGGTGGGGCGGGGACAGGGCCAAGGGAAACCTCAGGCCTTTGCCGCGACTGCAGCCAGGGTACACTGGTATTGGCTAGCACACGGTAAGACCCTAACGACCCATGAACAGCCCCTGAGTCCCACGTTCACAATTCCACAGCACAAAGTGTTTATGAGCCCCCTCCCCAGAATCCTTGAGCAGGGGTCTTTACTGTTCATCCTTGGTGTCCACTTGAGCGGGTGGGAACCATGACCCTCCGGTCATCTGGACTCCTCGGCTCCCAGAACCCCTTACACTGAGGCCTGCACTCACACGGGCCACCAGGGTCCCCAGGCTCCCAACTGGCCTGTCAGAGGGGCAGTCTGCAGACTGGGGTAACATCAGTGTACCACCCACGGCCTGGCCTTACGCCCGGAGCCGTCCTCTTTCCCCCTACACCCACACGTCACCATTCGTGGGACTCAACGAAGACACCTGTCACCCCTCCCTCCTAAGGTGGCCTGCCTCTGGGAAGGCCCTGGTTGTGGCTTCTACAAACTTCCCACTGACAATGGAACCCCCAGAGCCAGGGCAGTCAAGCTTACAACCTTGGCTGGCTGTGTTTCATTCTAGAGCTTTGGCCTAACCTCTTCTCCCCAGTCTTTTTGGGCATCCACAAGACTATGTATCTCTGCGCCCACGTACACAGACCTACTGGACAGCTCCTTTAGAAGAGTGGCTTCTCACAGCCTGAGATAGCGATTCCCCCTCAGAACTCTGAGAACGACAGCAGTCCCTGGTGGGCACTCAGCGGCACTAATGGCTGGTGGCCATGTTGAAACTGGTGGTCATGTTGGACCTGGCAGCCATGTTAGAACTAGTGGCCCTGTTGGAAAGGGTACATCCAAAAACAGGCATTGAAATCTCATCACTGTGGACTGAGCTCTTTGTCGAAATGGTGCTGCCATTCTCTGCCCTCACAGCCCCAAACTTTCAGTCTCAGGGTATGAAAGTCACCACCTTCAGATCTAGAGCCTGTTCCTAAATCCTCTGAAACAATAAAGTTTAGTCTCCCTGGTTGCCTTATGAAAGTTGACACTTTTGTACTCTACATAAAGTTGAACGTTAAAAATAATAGCTTTTGTGTTGGAGTATACACTGCTTTCACATCCTCTGTGAGTTGCTAATAATCTTGCTGTTATCCTGACATTATGGTCAAGAGATATTGCTTTTAGTTATTTGGATAGAATGTACCAAAGAAAATGGGTTTTTTGAAAGGGAAGAGGGGAGAATATGATTTTATTGGAGTGGGTGTGATGTCTTTTTATGCTTTTTATTATGAAGAGTCTCAAAAGTATGCAAAAGTCGAGGGAATCTTGTGAGGAACTGCTGGGACCCATGGCCAGCTTCAACAACCTGCAACCCAGGGTCGGTCCTGCCCTGTTCATCCCAACCCCGGGATGCTTTGAAGCAAACCCCAGACACCCACGCTTCATTCCCACAATACTGGGTTTTGTTAATAATGTCAAGGATTACTGTCAAGGGGTAGGAACTCTCTCAGCAGCCTTCCCTATCTACTTCAGTGAAACTGAGAGATGAACTTCAGCCTAATCCATCCCCAGGAGGCCTGGGACGCAAGTCAGTTTCCAGACCTGGGCCGCCTGGACCTTTGCTACAGCCAGAACAGAAGGCGTGTCTGCGGCTTAATGAGGGGAGCAGGAATGAAAGGCTACCTGCAAGGCTCTGGTCAGCTGTCCCAGATAAACTGAGGGTTTGAGCCTTCCCAACACAGGTGCCAGGAGTCTCCAGATAAATCCAGTGCCTAGTTGCAGGTCACCCCCAGTCTTTCTGCTTCTCACTCGTGGTGCAGCGGAAGCAAGCCATCTGCTGTGCCCTGTCTGAACTCTTGACTCCCAGAATCCATGAGCACAATAAAATCCTTGTTTTATGTCCTTAAGTTTTACAGTGGTTTGTTATGCAGCAACAGTAACACTGAATCTTGAATGATGAGAAAAGACAGACACGCAAAGAGCTGCGTGTGACGAGCACAGCAAGTGCAAATGTCCTGAGGCAAGACCAAGCTCGGCCTCTTGTGAAAGAGGTAGGACCTTGTTATAGACCTTGTGAAGAGGGAGGATTTTATTCTAAGTGTTACAGGAAACCATTGGAGGCTTCTGAGCAGGACAACGACATGACCTGATTTATGCTTTAAAAAGATCCTTCAACCATATCGTGTTGACAGGATGTGGAGGAACTGGAACTTTCATCCACTGCTGATGGGGCCATACAGTCTCTAAGAAAGGAATGCTATTCACGGTCAGATAGATAGTCCAGTGTCCCCAGAAGACACTGTCTGTGAGGGGCAGGCTGCCATCCACGGCTCCTTCCTAGTGTTCACGGGGCCTCTCCCACTGCCCTTGGAACCTCTGAACACCCCCGCCAGCCCATCAGTGGGGCTAAGCGGTCTGCCTTTTCCTCACCTTCCTGGCCCGCGCGCCTAGAGCCCGTGCTCCCCAACAAGAGAAGCCACTGCAGTGAGAAACCCGCGCACCACAACGAAGAGTAGCCCCCGCTCGTCGCAACCAGAGAAAGCCCGCGCACAGCAACGAAGACCCAACGCAGCCAACAAAATAAATAAATAATAAATAAATTTATTTTTTTAAAAAAAGAAGTCAAAGAGCATGACCAACACTCCAGAAGCCCCCTGGGGACACTTCCGGTGGCTACCCTGAGCCCCCAAGGCTATTTTCCTGGCTTTCAACGGCATAAGCTAGTTCTGCCTGGCTTTGAGCTTTATAATCACTGAAATCTACAATATGTGTTCTTTTGTCTAGGGTTTCTTTTGCTCAACATCATGTTTCTGAAAGTTTCCATGTTGTTGCATGGTGCAGAGTTTGCTCTTTTTCATTGCTGTCTACAATCCTGTTGTATGAATATGCCACAATGTATTGATCCATTCTACTGCTAGTAGCCACTTGTGTAGTTTTCAGGTTACTGTGTTTGTTTGTTTTACAAGTAGTGCTGTAATCATATATTGATCATGAGGGAAGCTTTCTTGAGGAGCAAGGTGACATACACAGCAGAAAAGAGCCGAGAGATTGGCAGATAAATGGATGTGGGGCCCTGATCATACCATTCCTGAAGCTCACACAGCTGCTGGATTTTTCAGTTACTTAAGCCATTACATCCCTTTACTGTTTAAGCTTACTGAGCCGGATTTTCTGTTACATGAAGTTGAAATCATTCTAATTGGTGCAGAAGGCTAGGAAGGAATGGACCTTGAAGAGGTAGAAGGAATGCTCCAAAAGCATACACAGGGCAGGAAGAAATGAGAAGCCTTGGGTCAAGGCAAATAGGAAAGAAAATATGTGAGTTCATTCCAAAGCCAGAGCTCCTCTAAGAAGGGTGATAATTAGAATTATAGTTTAGTAAATATCCATCCCCTTCCCCCACCTCTATGGGCCAGAATATAATGCTGCCCGCCTCCCATCATTGAGGTTGTGCTGGACCACATGACCTAGTTTAGTCAAAAAATGTTAGCAGACTCTAGTGTGAGCGAAGGTTAGAAATGTGCTGCTGTGGCTGACTTTGGCCTCTTGTGCTTCTGCCATCACCGTGAGAAGAAAGTGCCCCAGGTAGCCCGATGGTCCAATGAGGATGAGAAATACACGGAGCAGACCTGAATCCAACCTGCAACCTGCAGCCAAACTCAGCTGACCAGCAGATGCATGAGTATAAACAAAGGCTTGTGGTTATACACCACAGATTCTGGGCTGGCTTGTTACACAGCATGATTACAATAGCTGACTGATACATGAGGCAAGAGGAAGGATCGAGAACAGGAGAACTTCTGTTCTGGAGCCTGGAAGTCCAAGATCAAAGTGTCAGCAGGGTTGGTTCCTTCTGAGGGCTGTGAGGGAAGATCTGTCCAGGCTTCTTTCCTGGGTTTATAGATGGCCATCTTCTCCCTTTGTCTCTTCACATCATCTTCCCTCTATGAGTATCTGTGTCCAAACTTTCTCTTCTTATAAAAACACTAGTCATAGTGAATTAGGGCCCACCCTAATGACCTCACTGTAACTTTATAACCTTCGTAAGGATCCTATCTCCAAATAAGATTACATTCTGAGGTCCTGGGGGTTAGGACTTCAACATATGCATGAGGGTGGGGGGGAAGGGGGGACACAATTCAACCCATAACAGAGAACATGTTTGTGACCGTGGCAAAAACACTCACGATAATAATAGGGAAAATTCTCACTGCTACTCATGAACCTCATACCAAACTTCTGCATCCCACTCCAGACCTGAGGTGGGTTTCTACCATGGCGTTGATGTGGCGGGTTCTCTACCACATGGAAGGAGGTAGTATAGGAAAGGTTTGGAGCCACACAGTCCTGCGTTCAGACCCTAACTCTGCAACTAACTAGCTGTCTGACCTTGATTAGTTGACCTTCCGAGCTTTGGTGTCCTCATCTGTGAAACAGAGATGTCAGTTTTGTCCCATTGGATTATTCTGAAGACAAAATCATCTGTCATTTAGATTCCCATTTGGTAAGTTTCAGAAAACCCAGCAAACCATGGCTTGAACAAGTTACAGATGTGTTTGCTTCACATGGAAAGAAATGAAGAGAATGGCTATGTAGGACTAGTATGGCAGCCCCAAAATATCCCTGAAGACCAAATCTCTTCCGCCTTCTCTAGCATCCTCAGCATGCGGTCCTCATGACCACAATATGGCTTCTGCACCTCCAGGCATGAGCCTGCATTCCAGACAGGAAGTGGGGAGGAGGACAAAGGGCTAAGGGGCCATGCCAGCTGAAACGGCCCTTTGCCAAAAACTTCCTCTTACGGCCATTGGCTGGATCTGAGTCACATGGGTACCACCAGCTGCAAGGAAGCCTGGGAGATCACAGAATCGTGCTTTCCGGCCTCTAAAGTAGAGGAAAATAAGGGAGAAGGCAGTGTATAGCCAGTCCACCGTGTCCGCCGTTTCAGATAGGCCAAAACTTCAAGCAGAGCCCAGTTTAAAAAAAAAAAAAAAAGAGAGAGAGAGTATTTAATAAATGTTTTCCCAAGTTCATTTTGTGGAAGAAAACGTTTCGGACAAAGCATGGGATCTTATGTGTATCCCCACCCACTTGAGTTACTGTGATTGCTCTAAAGCCTACACCGGCATTTCCCCACCCCTGGTTAGATTGGAGAGTTGCAGAGACAAGTGTGAGCATCCTTGAATCTGATTCCACCCCCTCCTCCCCTTCGAGGCTGGGGTCACAAGCAGAGGCTCCAGATCCTACAAGGGGAGTTGTGAAACCCCGTCCCAGCATACCAGGAGAGCATTCAAAATCTACAGTTGCCAGCCAAGAGCTGGGGACATTCGAAGGTGTTGGACTGTAGCAGAAGTGGCCCCGGCCACAAAGAACCAACTGGCATCTCTGAACACCCTCCCAGACCACAGCTGTTGGCTGACCTGACACGCAGGCTCACAAAAGTGGTTCAGTCCCCGTGCAAAAGGGGTCAGCTCTCAGAACCATGCTGCCCAAACTTCTCATACACCAGGCCCACTTTCGAAAAGGTCCCAAAAGTTCTCCTTTTGCTGCGCTTTCAGTATCTCTCAAAAACAGCACATAATGACATAAAGCAACGAGGAGTTCTGTAAAGCTTCGTAATGCGGTATTTTCCTCATCACAGCAGCACTGTAGACATTTGGAAAATAGTATTACCACGTGTAAGAGAGAATATTTGTCCAAGTCTACGTATGCAGACTACCTGGCCCAGATATGGATTGGAGGACACAGTACTATAACCAGACAGCCTAGGTATTAAGTAACAGAAGTCAGATGCCACAGAATTCCAGGAGCTGAGGGAGGGAGAAGTCTCACGGGGTAATAGCTGAGAAAGACAGAGTAGCCATCAGAGAGAAGCCAACACTGCAGCCAGGGGTCAGGTTGGAGAAAATGGCCTCCAAAAGCCCTCTTGGGAGAGGTGTGAGATTGCACTTAATCTGTCCAAAAAGGTCCAAAAGCAGGTAATGAGGCTGTGGCATGATGCATTTTATAGTCTCTTGATTAATGAACGTCCCCTTCTTAAAGGTGCTCTGTCCTCACCCCATCCTCCACACCTCCCCAGCACACACTCGCGTGCGCACACACGCACACACACACGCACACGTTCTCAGGGCCTACAGCTCAGACGAGCTTCCATGCTGCAGGGCGCTTCTTCTGCTCAGATCAGCTAGGGCTGAGTTGGGCCTGGCCATTGAGCCACCAAGAGAGAACCAGGTCACCGGTCACCAGTGTCAGCAAAACATCCCTGGGCACACATCCACCAACCACTCGGAAGCCCCTTTGCACGTGGAAATGCAGCCGGGTCTCCAGACCCCGCATACCACTGCCTTCCCTCCCAACCCTGGTCCAGGCCTCAGAGGCCTCCTAACAGATCTCTGTGCTTTCTGTCTTCCTTTTCCAAACTGTTGTCCTGAAAAGGGCCCTGAGACCCTGGCAGGATAGGCTCTACCCCACTCCAGGCCCCTCCATCCAGCCACAGGGCCTTAGCAGGATCCCTCCAGCCTGGAAATCCATTCCCACAGGGCTCATCTAGTTAACCCCTTCTTACTCTTTCAATTTCAATTCAAATGTGGCTTCTGCAGGACAGACTTCTTGGATGGCTCAGACCAAGTCAGGGCGGTTATACCCTCTCAGACATCCCAATGTCATGGTCGCATGGCAGATGGCAACCTTGTACACTCATAGGTTACCTGGTGACTGTGTCTCCCTTAGGTTTTCAGTTCCAGGAACCCAGGGACAGGGTCTGTTTGCTTCATCTGTGTAGGCCCAGTGCCATTCACTACCACCTACCTGGTAGGTGCCCGATACATATTTATTGAGGGAATAAAGGTAGAAATAAAAATATTTTCATTTTCAATTACTTTTTCCTAATTTTAAAACATAATACATTCTTTTAGAAGATGTTAAAATTAAATCAGTCATATTTCTAGAGATAAGCACTGATAAAAGTTTTCTGTCTTTCCTTTCCACCCCTTATACTTTTCTGTTTTACTAAACGGAGAGTCTATTGAATATACAGTACAAAGAAATATTGTATATAGAACAATTATTTCTCAAAAAACTTGAATATACCATTCCCTCTATTCTTTTTTCCGTCATTTTTTGTTCGGATTTAACAATAACTTGTAGTCACTGTAGAAAATTTGGAAATTACCAAAAAAAGTATAAAAAAGAAATGTAAATTACCTATAATTGCAAGCTAAGGATTTTCCAGTGGTAACATAGCCCTGTGTTTTCTTTCGGTATTTTTTCCTATGCATAAATTTCACTGCATTTATTTCTGATAAAATCACAAGCTCACCACACTTCCAGATGCTCTCCACCCAGAGAGGGAAACTGGGTGTTTCTGGTGGGATTTTACCTGGGCCCCTGCCCTTCCGATCTGCTTAAGATGAAGGCTGTCCTCTGGGTGGGCGGGCCCTTTTAGGGCCTATCGAGGAGGCTGGCTCGGCCTCAGCTCCTCCCCCACCTAACCCACCCCAGGCCCCGGGGCTTTTTGTGTGCCCCAGGCCTCCCGTGAAGCCATCGGGGGCCTGGTGTGCTTTTGTAACCTGATCACCTTCATCCCCGCATCCCTGCAGCTTTCCTTAACAAGGCCAAATTTCTGTGCCCCAAAGGGAGCCCGAGCCCACCTACCACCACCCCCAAAAGCCACAGGGCATTTACAAGGGGGTCGGGTGAGCTTTGATAAAACTGAAGCAGTCCCTGGTGTCAGGTCGGAAACTCCACCTCTCTGAGCTCTGGGGACACAAGACAGGGAGTCATAAACAGGAAGCATTTCCACCGCGCCTACTGGAAGGCAGGCGGGGCTGCTGGATGGATTCAAGTCTGAAAAATAAAAGACGCACTGGTGAGCGCTCAGGGTCACCTCAGCCATAGCGCTGTCACCCTGCAGCGTTCTGGTTGTCGTTGCTAAGTTGCTACTTGGACTTGGCAGTTGAGTGAAGTCCAGGGCAGTTATCATGCTCAGGGCTCAGCAGAGAGGGGACAGGCAGACACCCCAGCCCCAGCCCAGGGAGTTTGTAAGTGGGTAGCGCGGGCATCCAGATACTTTGTGGAGGAGAGTAGTCCCAGCTCTCAAAGCCCTGACTCTTCGATGGCAGGAACCTGGCCTCCAGCCTAGAGCCACAGGGAAAGGCCAGAGGCCGCGTGCCCATGACCAGGAAGGCTGTCCCTCACTCAAGCCTCCGGGCAGTGTCTTCCCGGAGCAACAGAACACAGGAAAAATGAATTTCCCGGCCCGGCCATACAGTTCCTAAAACTACACCTCTCAGGAAGTAATGCCTCCGGGAGGGTTCTGCTCATCCCCAGCAGAGGCTGGACAAAAGACTGGTTGGGTAGAGGAGGTGAAGGTGAAGCAGAACGGCATCATGGGAACAGCTGGTAGGGATGCCTTCTGATTGAGACTTCCCCGCTGGAGTGTGGTTCCCAGGTACCCGCCTCTAGCCACGCCTTCTGCTGCTTCTGGTCAAATCCCATCTACTGGGCATGATCCAGATTTGCTATCAACTCCTTCCTGAAGCCAGAGTGCAGAATCAGGGCATCAGAATCGCAAGATTTTAAGCATTGCTACTCAGGTATTTCCCAAAGTGTGTGCTGTGAAAGCCAGTGGGATGTACAAAGGAGTTCCTTGGTCAGGTGACTTTGGGAAACACTGTGTGGTAGAGGGCCTCAGTGACCCCTATTCTTGACCTCTCCTGAAATCCACACCCTTTGCCATGGAGCTTCACAGTGTCCCCCCCTGGCAGGCAGGTGACCTGCTCGGCCCTCGGTCAGCTGGCCAATAGGATGCTAGCAGACCTGAGGGAAGCAGAGGCTTGCAGTGAAGCTGGGACTTTGCTCCCTTGAGCCTCTGCAACCACCACGAGAACATGCGCAGGTAGGCTGCTGGAGGATGAGATACAGGTGGGACAGGGCAGACCTGCCCCAAAGAGAACTCGAGCCCACCTACCACCACCCCCAAAAGCCAAGAGTCATCCCAACCAGGACCAGCTCAGATGGCCCTCCAGCCAGCCCCCACGGGACACATGAGGGTGCCCAGCCAATCCCCAGCTGATTCAAGACACTTGAGCAAGAAATATGTATCACTGTAGGCCATTGAGGTTTTGTAGCATTGTTTTGTTTTGTTTCTTTATTTATTTATTTTTGGCTGTGTTGGATTTTTGTTGCTGCGCGCAGGCTTTCTTTAGTTGCGGCGAGCGGGGGCTACTCTTCGTTGTGGTGCACGGGCTTCTCATCGTGGTGACTTCTCTTGTTGCGGAGCACGGGCTCTAGGCGCACGGGCTTCAGTAGTTGCAGCGTGTGGGCTCAGCAGTTGTGGCTCGTGGGCTCTAGAGCGCAGGCTCAGTAGCTGTGGCGCACAGGCTAAGTTGCTCCGCAGCATGTGGGATCTTCCCGGACCAGGGCTCGAACCCGTGTCCCCTGCATTGGTAGGCGGACTCGTAACCACCGCACCACCAGGGAAGCCCCTTGTAGCATTGTTGAAGCAAAAGAAAACTGAGATATGGGGATATATGTATACGTATAGCTGATTCACTTTGTTATAAAGCAGAAACTAACACACCGTTGTAAAGCAATTATACTCCAATAAAGACGTTAAAAAAAAAAAAAGGAAAACTGATACAACACTGCATACTAGAATTTTCCAGAGTCACAACGCACTCTAGCATATTAAAGGCCCTGGGAAATTCTGTAGTAGCGAAACCTGTTTAATTTTGCTGAACCCAACATTTCCCAAACTCATTTGCTCATGGAACCCTTGTCTCCCAGGTAACACCTTAAGGAAGTCACGTTCAGAGGAATGCACAGCAGGAAACACTAATGAACTCTCACCCCTCGCTTTATAGATGAGGAAACCAGACCCAGAAAGGAGGATCTCCTGGCTTCTGGGTCACAATTTCTTCCCCTCGGTGATATTCCCTCTTCCTCTAGGCAATGGTGGTCTCTCCCTTTGCTGAATTGAAGTCTGAACCACACAACTTCACATTTGACTATGTGCTGTATGTTGTTTTCTTCCTTCCTTCCTTTCTTTCTTTCTTTCTTTTTTTGAAGTATAGTTGATTTACAATGTTGTGTTAATTACTGCTGTACAACAAAGTGACTTAGTTATACATATATATTTATCTAAATCTATTCTTTTTCGGCTTCTTTTCCATTATAGGTTATTACAAGATATTAAGTATTGGGGACTTCCCTGGCGGTCCAGTGGTTAAGACTCCCCACTTCCACTACAGAGCGCACAGGTTCGATCCCTGGTCGGGGAACTAAGATCCCACATGGCCAAAAAGAAAAAAAAAAGATATTAAGTATAGTTCCCCGTGCTATACAATAGGACATTGTTGTTTATCTATTTTATATACAGTAGTGTGTATCTGTTAATCCCAAGCTCCTAATTTATCCTTCCCCTCTCCCCTTCCCCTTTGGTAACCATAAGTTTGTTTCCTATGTCTGTGAGTCTGTTTCTGTTTTGTAAATGAGTCCATTTGTAGCATTTTTTTAGATTCCACATATAAGTGACATCATATGATATTTGCCTTTCTCTGTCTGGCTTCCTTCACTTAGTATCATGACCCCCTAGGTCCAGTATGTTGTTTTCTAATTCAACAAAAAATGTTTTCTTGAGCACCTACTACATGCAAGGACCTGTGCTAGGCACGAGGTACCTCAAGAAAAGACAGTCCTTAGCTTCAAGCGGCTCACAGTCCAGTGGGGGAGGAAGGCAAAGAAAAAGAGGCTGTGAAGGGAAGCATTGGGGGTGCTATGGGGCAAGAAGGATGTAGAGGTGACATACATATCAAGGAAAGCTTCGTGGAGGAGGTGATATCTAAACTGAGCCTTGAAGAATGAGTAGGAGTCACCTGCATAAGAAAGATGAGATGGACTGGGATGGGATGGGATGGTGGGGGAGGCGTGGGGGAGGAACTGGAAGGCAGTGACAGTGGAAGCCTGAGTGAGTCAGGGGTCAGTTGCAGAGAATAGGATCCCCTCCAGCTACTTGCAACAGAAGGATTCCTTGTAGGGTATTAAGAGGCTAACAAGCTTATTTGGAGGGCTGAAGAGACCCACTCAATGCTGAGTTTTCAGGAAAGTCCCCCAAAGCCACACCACAGAGCTGAGCTGTCATGATCAGGAAGCCATTACATAACCAGAAGCCCCCACTACCAGTTTGAGAACAATGTGGCCTCAGCCATGGTCCTCATCAGTACTGAGACCCAAAGCCAAGTTCCACACATGAATGTCTGATTGGCTGAACCTCATCGTACCTGGAACCCTAGCTGCAAGGGAGTCTGGGAAATGTCCTATTTAGCTCTCTAACAGAGGTTGAAACGGATGCCACACCTCAGTTCATCGCATCTTTCTCAAAAGTGCACTTAAGGAAAGCCAGTTCAGCATGTATTTAGGGCTTATCTTCCCAGAAAATATTCTCAGCTCTTACAGCTTCTTTTTATTGTCTCCCTCGTGGCACCTCCCCCCACTTCTGGGCATGCCATAGGCGCTCATTAAAGACCTCCAAAAGGCCTAAGCTCATTAACCGGCCTCCTCGCTGCTTGATCTCTGAGGTGGGCAGGTATCAAGATGAATAAAAACCTCCTTTTTTTTTTTTTTTTTCCAGTCTTGCCTGGAATAAATTGCTACTTTCTTGAATGCAGAGAAAGATGTATTATTATGAAGGGGCTCTGTATTATTACTGAGAACAATTATTCAGAAGCCAGAAGACTAGAGCTGACGAGGTTATATTCTCTGAGGAGAAATTCCAGAAACCATTACTCATTAACTTTTTTGCTTGGGAGAAGAACCTTTTCCTCCTCCTGCATGGCTTGCCACCCAGAGAAGGGCTCTACCCTCCATGTTTGCACTGCATTGGTGAGTCGGGGACTGGGAAGGTAGTAGCCTCCATTCGGATGCCAAAGCCAGCAGGCGATCACTGGATGAGGCCTAATTGTAGCACTCCACAGAGGACTCTGGGAATGAAGTTTTAGCTTGAGAATGCCAAACAACTCTGTTTCCAGTGAATTCCCACCTGCCCAGCCTTCCCTGGCAGGGACGGGTCAGGTGGCACGGTGCTTTTGTCACCGTCCAACCAAACTCCTCATGCTCTGCCCTGAAGATGCGGAAGGCAGGGCCTCTGGAATCGAACATCTGTCCAAACCCCACGGGAGGCGCGGGAGGTCTAATTAATTCATGTCTGTGGAGCACCTGTACAGCCTCAAATGAGAGGTGTAAGGCGACCACAAGCCCAATGAATTACCACCATTGATGGAGGCTTCTGGCCCCACCCCCTCTTTTATTTCAGCTGCCTGGCCCTATCTCAGGGCAAAGGCAGGCAAGCTCTGACTGAGGTGGGGGCGGGGGGGGGGGGTGAAAAGCCAGCGGGTGAGCCAGAGATCCTGGCCAGGGCCTCGGCTCCCCATGGCAGGGCGCCATGATCAATCAGAGTCACTGAAGGTTTTCTGGATCTCACCATTTTCCTCAGAGAAAATGGCTCTAGTATGAGTCTTCCTCAGATTATATGCCTTTTCCCTCAGAGTGAGATACTAGTGCCAAGCTGAGACACTTCTCAAACTCTGGCCTCTGCTTTAAAGTGGACTTGGATCCCCCAAGAATGTCTGCAAAGACCAACCACTCCAAGGACCGTATTTAAACTCACCACAATCAAACGCAGGGCGGGGAGGAAAAGGAGAGAATGTACATACAGGAGGACGTGGTCTTATTAAAGCAAAGTGAACGTGCAATCATCCATAAATGGGTGGTGGCAAATGGGGGCTATTTCACATTTGATTCCTTGTACATTTTATGGCATAAGAGCTCACTGGGTGTTTCATTTTCCAGCTCCAAGCATGGGCTCCCTGGACGTCAGTTCAAGGCTGCCTTGGCATCCGTGCCTTTGGACACAGGTCACCAGAGCTAAGCCAGCCCGGAGGCTAGCGCGTCTGAGCCCCTGGAGCAGACGGGGAAAGCTGGGGTAGCCCGGCAAGTTTACGCGGCCTGTGTCTGCAAGACGGGGTTCTGCGTGGCCCGGGTTTGCATAGCCCAGGTCTACCTGGCCAGGTTCTTTCTGGCCAAGATCTGCATCATCAGAGCCTGTGTGGCCTGGGTCTGTGTGGCACCCACGTTGCCACCCCTTTAACTAGTCTGAGGCCTCCTGACCCAGAAGAGGGAGTCACTGCTCAGCTTCTAACAAAGCCCTCAGGCGGTGGGAGTGGAGACCACGCTGGGGAGGTGTGGGGATGGATCTGAGCGCTCCCCCGGGGTGACAGGTCCATCCGGGACCTCTGAGCAGGAAGGCAGTTGCCTCCTCCTCCCCGGGGGTGCCCCCACCCCAGGTCCGTTCCACTTCCCGCGTCCACCTCCTGCTTTTCCTTTCGCCACCAGCTGCTTTCCTGTCGCAAGGGAGGACACGGAGCCCGGAGCTGTGCGCAGCAGCCCGGGAAGGCAATCCTGCCTCTGTGGGTGACAACACAGGGTTGTTTACCTTACCTCTCCTGACCTCAGAGAGCAGGGGGCTCCAGCCACATTGCTCGGGCAGGGGAAGGGCCCGGGCCTGCTGGCCTTGCGCGCTGGGGAGAGACACGCTCAGAAACAGCACTGCGAAAAGAACTGTCAGCCTTCATTATTAATACCCAGTGTTAATATTTAATGTCAGAAAACTGCAGCTCCCTTCTCTTCATCATCACCAGACCAGCACGGGTCACGCCAACCAGAACTTTTCCATCTCGGCACCCCTCTAGCTGCGTGTGAAGATCCGCAGAGAGGTTTAGGTTTGCTTAAAATACCGGATGCCCAATGAATCCTAAAAACAGAAAATTAAAATTAAGTAAGACTCAGAGGGACTTCCCTGGCGATCCAGCGGTAAAGAATCCGCCTTCCGATGCAGGGGACGAGGTTCGATCCCTGGATTGGGGAACTAAGATCCCACATGCTGCGGAGCAACTAAGCCCGTGCACCTCAACGAGAAAGTCCGCGTGCCGCAAACTACAGAACCCACGCGCGCCAAAACTAGAGAGAGAAAACCCACATGCCACAACTAGAGAGAAGTCCGCACACCTCAACGAAAGATCCCACACGCTGCAACTAAGACCCGACTCGGCCAAAAATAAATAAATAAAATAAAGATCTTAAAAATAAAAATAAGACTCAGAAAGGATGTTATTGCTTTGAAATCAACCCTGTTCCTTAAACGTCTCTAATACTCTGTGCTCAGATGCCAGGAAGTTTAAAAGTAGGGTAAGGCAGAAGCGTAACCTTTAAGATAAGGAAGAGTGGGGGAATTCCCTGGCGGTCCAGTGGTTAGGACTCCGTGCTTTCACTGCCAGGGGCCCGGGTTCCATCCCTGGTCGGGGAACTAAAGATCCCACAGGCCGTACAGCATGGTGAAAAAAAAAAAAAAGATAGGAAAGAGTGGGCCTCTGCAGAGTATTTTGTGTGTTGTTGAGAGTCCGGATGTATTTCTTGATCAGCAGCAGCATTACAGTATTGACGTAACCAACAAAATCTGGAGGATCCAATGGACACCCCAAGGTGAATTCAGGGTATTGAATGAACAAGAAATCTAGCGCTTAAGCAATCAACTAATTTTTAACTACCAGAACCAACTCATTTCTCAACCTGGGGCACTCTGTTAGCTTTTGGGGTGGGACAGTCCTTCATTGCACAGAGCTGTCCCACACACTGTCCCTGCCCATTCACCCCATGCAGCCCCCTACAGCTGTGACCATCAAAAACACACGGACTGGACTTCCCTGGTGGCGCAGTGGTTAAGGATCCGCCTGCCAATGCAGGGGACATGGGTTCGAGCCGTGGTCCGGGAAGATCCCACATGCCGCAGAGCAACTGAGCCCGCGCCACAACTACTGAGCCCGCGTGCCACAACTACTGAAGCCCTCGAGCCTAGAGCCCGTGCTCCACAACAGGAGAAGCCACCGCAGTGAGAAGCCCGCAGGCCGCAACGAAGAGAAGCCCCCGCTCGCCGCAACTAGAGAAAGCCCGCGCGCAGCAACGAAGACCCAACGCAGCCACAAATAAATAAGTAAATAATTTATTTTTTAAAACATTGACGTATAGTTGACATACAATATAATGTTAGTTTAAAAAAAAACAAAACAACAACAAAACGCGAGGACCCATTTCCAAACCCGCCCCCCGCCAGGGGGCTGGGTGGCTCAGCCCCAGGACTGGGAACCCCCAGTCCAGTTGCACGGGGCCACCGACGTGAGGCAGGTGCAGAGGCGCAAAGGAAACTCAGAAATGACGCAGGCGCCAGGCCAGGCCAGCAGAGCCGGGCCACACTCACACTGGGGCGTTTGGGAAGGCAACAGAGTCTGGGACTGGCTTCCACAGAGTGAGCCAAAGGGATAACCTGCCCCCGCCCCTACCCCACCCCCACCCCAGGGCATCGGCCTGCACTGCCCTTCTCAACCCTCCTCTGCTGGGAGTGGGCTGCCACCTCCAGCTGCGGAGGGAGGGGCCATGGCTTGTAAAGCTTTCATCTTTTCGACATCAAAGAACTGCCTCACCAAAAAGCCCCGGGCACAGTTTTCCAGGCTCCAGGAAACCGGATGACTCACCTGTGCTGGCACCGACCTGGGGTTCCTTGACCTGAACCACGGTTACTAGGCCCTAAACCTCACCTCACCGCCAGCAACTAGCAGGCATTCTTAAAGGAGCGGTTAGTTACCAGAGCTGGGTCCCTGACTCGGTTGGGAAAGCCACTTAGAGGAACGTAAATAGAGGACGATTTAACTTCCAGGGAATCTTCTCCCTATAAAGTTTTTTATAGTATTTTATTGAGAAATAATTTATATCCAGGAAAATGCAGAAATCTTAAGTGTACAACTTGAATTTTTACATATGTATGCACTCATGTGCCTTATAAAATTTTAAGGAGCATAGAAAAGAAATTTTAATTAAAACACACACACTAGCTGGAATAGCTAAAATGAAAAAGAATGATAATACCAAATGTTGGCAAGGAGGTAGAACAATGGGGATTCCCATCCATCTCCGATAGGAGTGGAAAATGGTACAACCACTTGGGAAAATGATTTGGCAGTCTCTTATAAAGTTAAACAGATACCTGCCACATGACCTAGCCTGGTATTTACCCAAGAGAAATGAAAGTATATGTACGTGAAAGTTCATCACAGCTTTATCTGTCATAGCCCCAAACTGGAAACAACCCAATTATCCACCAGCAGGTGAACGGATAAACAAATTGTGGTGCATCCACGCAGTAGAAGACGACTCATACACACGACATGGATGAATCTCAAAATAATCATGCCGAAAGAAGCCAGAGAGTACTTATGGCATGATTCCATTTATATTAAACTGTAGAAAACAAAAACCATTCTACAGTGACAGGAAGCAAATCAGTGGTTGCCAGGGGATGGGGGCCAGGGAGAGGCAGCCAGGAGGGATGACGAGAGGTGGGGGGAGAATGAGGGAAGCCTTGGGGAGCAACGGATATATTCACGATCTTGATTATGGTGACGGTTTCGCGGGTGGATGCATAAGTCAAAGCGTATCAAATTGTATAATTTAAATAAATGCAGTTTATTGTATGTCAATTATACCTCGATAAAGCTGTATTTTTTAAAAGATGTGTGTTTCACTGCATGAAAATCGTACTTCAAGATTTTTTTTTTAATGCTGGAATTCACCACCACTCCCTCCTCCCCCCAAAAAGAAAAAAAAAAAAACAAACTCATACAACAAATATGGGTTCTTGGAATTCTACGTATCCTCTCACCTTTGGGATCAAGCAAGAGAAATCCTACTTTAAGCCCAAGGCAGTGTGACAGAAGCGTGGCCACCGCGCCACAGCAGAGGCAGGAGAGCAAATCGACATGTCTGAGCCCAGACCTGCCTTCCCGAGACATGGCTCCAGCACCTGCTTGTATTGTAAGCTGAGGGGCACGTTATAACAAGACGATTATTCCCGGGGTTAGCCACGTATAAGGCATGCATTTCCACCTTTTCCCCTTTCTGCTTCTTCCTTCTCGGGTGGCTATTCACGGCTGGGGCACGGCAGGAACTCCACACCAGCAACCAAAATCCTGCACCGTGACAACTTCATCTCTTAATTACAGTAAACATTTACATAATGCTCGGGCCCAGCCAGTGCAGAAAGATTCGTTAATACAGAAACATGCCCTTTAACCATCCCGTTTTATTACACAAACCCCCTGGGGACCTAAGCAGCCCAAGATTTGCAAAAGATGATGGAGAAATTGGCTGAGATATTAAGCCCCTTTCCAGGTGCAATTAAAAGTGGGCTGGAGACGCTCCTGCTTTCCCAGATATGCATTTTTTCTCATTCTGAATTCACATGGTAAGGATTCCAGGTAGCTAGTTGCCATCAGAATTCTAACATTTGCTGGAGATGGGCTTTTGTTTTTATTCTCATTTTTCTCCTCTCCATTTCTGAATTGACAACCCTGCAGGTTTTGCCGGGAGGTCTAATATTTCCACGGCTGCCCAAGCACAGGGCCAGTTGGAAATAAACCCGGCAGCAAAGACCGCCATGAAAATTATGAACATTCCTCTCGCTTCAAGGCTTTGATTCTTTAAAACAGACCCTCTCTGGAGAGACCAACTTTAATCACACTTTCTTGAGCAAAACCCAGCTGGCCTGGGAAGGGACGGCCCAGGCCAGGCTTGGAGCCAGTGAGGGGGTGCCGGGGTGCCACGGTGGGCTCCCCACTTTCAGGAGGATTCGGACCAGTGGACAAGGAAGGTCTCTACAGGAGGGGGAGGAAAACCTGAGCTTCCTCCAACTTCCCATGCCCCCTCTGTGCCTCGCTTCCATCATCTTTAAAGCAGGGATAATGGTCCCTACTCTGCAGGGGTCTCGACTGGCTTTGGTGACGTAGCTCTGTACAGAGTCTCTGGCCAGGGCCGGCAGGTCAGCGCTACACATGCCATACTCAGGGGCTGCTCGAAGGTACCATTATCATCTTCTTACTATCACTAGTGTTATCACCATCCTTCTCAAACCTCAGGCAGCCAGAAGGATCCCTCATGCCACCTGCCCAGCAATGAAACGGTGCTCAAGGGCTCTTGCAGCCCTTTTTCTCCCCTTGTGACTGAAAAGATGAGTTGTACACTAAATCAGCTTGTGAAAGCCACCTCTGGGGTTCCCACCCAGATGGGCGGGAAAGGCCCCTGGGCTGAGGCTGAGGGTAGGAGGGGCAGCTTTGAGCAGTGAGCAATCAGGGGGTGGGCACGGCTACCTGGTGGGAGAGCAGCCAGTTGGAAGCGGGTCGGGGAGGCAGGCTGAGGACAAGGCCAGCCAGGAACCTAGAGGAAAGTTCAAGATCTGGGAAGAGTGAGATCCAAGGCCAGTCCTGGGGAGAGGCTGGTGCCCTGGCACGGGCTCACGAGCAGACACATGCAATAGCAAATACCCTACCCGATGACAACTTTCAGTTATTTATTTCACAGACACTTATAAAGCATTTTGGCTAGGCCGGGCACTGTTCCAACAGTTTACAACCATGACTTCATTTAATCCTCATAACCACCCCATGAGGCAGAAACCGTAATGATCCCCATTTTACCGGTGAGGCAAGTGAGGCTCCGAGAGGTTCATTAACTTGTCCAAGGTCACAGAGCAAGGGAGTGGCAGAATGAGAACTCAAACCCAGGGAGTGGGGCTGCAGAGCCCACACTCCTACCCACTGCAGATAATACTTGCCAGGGGCTTCACAGAAGGAAGGGACTCAGTTGGACCGGACTCGAAGGATCTGATCGGGCAGGTGGGGGGAGTGGGAGAGAGGGAAAGGGCTTTGCAGGCGGGGGCAAGAATGTGAATGAAGACTTAGGGCAGAAATGAGTACCACGTGGCTTGTTGGGAAGGACAGAGAGAAAAGAGTTTGTGAGAATATAAAAAAGGATATATATATAAAACTGAATCACTTTGCTGTACACCTGAAACTAACACAGCAGTGTAAGCAACTATACTTCAATAAAGAGATAAAATATTTTAAAAAAAGGAAAGAGTTTGTGTCAAGTGGGGGATGGAAAAAGAGGGTGTCGTGGATACTTCTGACTACAAGTTACAGAAAACCTCAACTCAAACTGGCTTCAGCCAGTGGCTTTAGAACTCTTTGCCCACGGTCCACAGTAAGAAATACCCTTTCCATCTTGGCTCTGTACACACACGTCCATGTCACCAGACAAAGTTTCACAAAGCACTACGGCATGGGATGCACTCTGATATTTTCGATTCTGCTCCTCCCTACTGGAACTCATTTTTTTCGTTATTGGTTGTGACCCACTCAATTGATTCCATGGCCCGCTAAGGGGTTCTGATCCACAGTTGGAAAAATACTGGCTTAAACACTATGGGAACTGGTGATGTCAGTAACAGGGAGTGCAGAGGTAGGGCTGGCTCCAGGTCAGGGACACTCAGCTGGCCTCATGTCAGCCGCACGCTGAGACTAGTTTCTCTGGGGGTCGTAAGGAGCTCCTGGCTGTCCCAGATGACACATCTAGGCAGACACCAAGTCCAGAGGAAGAAAAAAGCAGGCTACACTCTGAGCACCTTTCTTAGGAGTAAGTCAATATTCCCCGGAAGCCCCCAGCAGACATCCCTTCAGACCTCATTGGTCAGGACTGAGCCACAAGTCCGTTCCTGACCCAATCCCTAGCCAGGGAAATAGACTGACCACCCAGTGGAGTGACAGAGAGCGGGGATCAGCCACTGTAGCCTCCGCCAGCCCAGAGGGGCAGGCCCTCATTATGGATACCAGCCAAGAAACACAAAATTGATGTCTTGAGGTTTGCAGCAGAGGTGACAGGGCTACATGTGACAAAGAACAGGGACCCAGAATGGCCACCCCAGGAGGATGCTGGGCTGTGGGGATGGGAAGCATGCTGAGAAGGGCTATAAACCAGAAAGGGCAGAGACCAACTTCCCCCAGGGGCACCCTGACCAGTCCACGGAGGCTGGCTCCCCAGGGCAGCCGGGAGGGCTAAGGATGGTGTACATGTTGGGGAAGGGGGCGAGGGTAACCGGGTCCTAGCCCTACCTTTGGGAAAGACCTGCAGGGGACACCTAGTATCAGGCAAGGGAGCCAGGTGTCAGTATTCGGGCAGTTGAGTGCAGGAGCGCTCTCCAGAGGGCCTGGAAAAGTGAATGATAAGAACCAGATTGAGGGACTTCCCTGGCGGGCCAGTAGTTAGGACCCCACGCTTTCACTGCCAAGGGCCAGGATTCGATCCCTGGTCGGAGAACTAAGATCACACAAGCTGCACAGCGCGGCCAAAAAAAAAAAGACCAAATTGTGTTTGAAGTGGGGCTCAGTCTGCCAGAAGGAAGATAGAAGATGGTTTGTTTGGGTGGTTCCCCCACAGGTAGATTTTTAAGACAAGCCTCCCAGGGCCAGAGGTTCACGTGTGTTTCAGGTATCTACAGCCGGGCAACGAACCACCTCCATATTCGGTTGCTTAAAATAAATAACAATCATTTATTTGCTCACAGTCTTGTAATCTGAGGATCAGCTGGAAGACCCATTTCCTAAAGAGCCGGCAAGTTGATACAGCCTGCTGTCTGCCAGCTCAGAAATTCATCATCTCACAGCCTTGAAGCCCAGAAGTCCAAAATCAATGTCTCGGCAGAGTTCGTTCCTTCTTGGAGGCTCAGAGGGAAAAATCTGTACCAGGCCCCTCTCCTGGCTTCTGGGGGTTGCCGGCAATCCTTGGTGTTCTTTGTCATGTGCTACATCCTCTTGATCTCTACCTCTGCTGTGACATGGCATGCCTGTCTGTCTGTCTCTGTGTCTTCATTCCCTCTTCTTAAAAGGACACTTGTCATTGGATCTGGGGCCCACCCTAATCCAGTGTGGCCTCATTTCTTTTTTTGGCCACGCCACGCAGCTTGTGGGATCTTAGCTCCCCGACCAGGGATTGAACTCGGGCCACAGCAGTGAAAATACCAAGTCCTAACCACTGGACTGCCAGGGAATTCTGTCCTCATCTTAACCTGATTACATCTGCAAGCACCCTGCTTCCAAACAAGGTCGCATTCATAGGTATTGGGGGTTGGGACTTTAACAGGTCTCTGGTGCGGGGTAGGGAGAAGTTCACAGTTCAATCTGTAACAATACCCCACCTCTTGATAGGGGGAATGACAAGAGCTTCGCAGCCATCTTTAACCCTCCCACAATCTGAGTGATGACAACGGGAAGGGAAATGAGGCAGCGAGCCGGAAGGGAAAGAAGCCATAACGTTTATGTTATCACAGCAGCTGTTACTGTGGGCAACGGGGGGGATGGGGCGGGGGGTGGGGATTCAATCCCACTGAGGACCTTGGGGGACAGCGTAGGAGAAGCCTCAAAGTTTCCCGGGACTTCCCTGGTGACGCATGGTTAAGACTCTGCATTCCCAATGCAGGGGGCCCAGGTTCGATCCCGGGTCAGGGAACTAGATCCCACATGCATGCCGCAACTAAGGAGCCCACGAGCTGCAACTGAGACCCGGTGCAACCAAATAAATAAATAAATATTTTTTTAAAAAAAGCCTCCCTCAGGAACTTCTCTGCTGGTCCTGTGGTTAGGACTCTGCGCTTCCACTGCAGGGGGCACGGGTTCAATCCCTGGTCGGGGAACTAAGATCCCGCAGGCCAGGCAGCAGGGCTGAAAAAAGAAAAAACCAAAAAAGTCCCTCGGGCAGAGTCGGAGGTGTTGGCAGTAAGCAGTCTTCTGAGCTTCGAGGTGAGGCTGCAGGCAGGTGGGTACGTGGGGCCCTGAAAGTGGCTGCCACACGGGACAGGCCAAGGCGAGCCAGTGGGAGTAGCCGAGCTGCCCAGTGACAGAATTCCAACCCCCCCCCGCCCGGTTTAGCCACTAGTAAAGGTCTGCGAGGCACTCGGACTACATAGATGAACCCCAGGGGCCACCCGTCACCATTCGAAACAGAACAAAGGGAGCCCGTGAGGGCAGAACACGGGATCCCCATGGAGGGGCCGCTGGAGGGCAGAATGGGGACACATTTACCCCTGCCACTGGGCAGAAGAGGAGCCCGGACTGTGGCCTCGGCCAGGAACCGGGGCAGGCCCCAGGCTCCAGGCTGAGCCTTGGGGAAGCAGCTTCTGAGCCTGGTAAGCAGGGGGGGCCATGGGGAGGGGCGGCAGCGTGCTTCCCATCTAAGCATGGCCGGGTCTCAGCCTTCACCCAAGCAGCTTTTCCTGCCCCGAACGGCAGCTCTTCTGTCCCAGGCCTCAGGAAACACTGGGAGGGGAGAGGCGATGGGCAAGCAGGCAGAATGTTCTGCCCTCTCTGTTTTGCACCTTCCCTACCAGACGCTGGTGGCCTGCAAAGCCACCTGCAGAACGCACAGCCGCGAGTTTCTCGTGAATGATTTTCGATGATTCTCGCTCTGTCCTTGGGGGGAAGTCACGTATCGAAAATCCAGCAAAAGCGTAGGCAGCCCAGGACTGCTCCGGATGGCTGCTGAAAAGCCGACAGCCTGGCCACTGGCCTTCAGACCGCAAGGGGTCCTGGGAAAGAAACAGGCTCCCCAGGCCAAGGCCGGCATGAGCCTGAGGTGATACCCTCTGCAAGTCAGGTCCCTGTGCACCCACTCTGGGTCTCACACTCGTGGCCCCACTTAATCCTCCCAACCTGTCATTCGCTCGCTCATTCGTTCATTATGCAACGAATAATCACTAAGCACTCGCCATATGTCACTCGCTGTTCTAGGCCCTGGGAAACTGTTGTGAACACAACAGATTTTTAAAAAATCCCTGTAGTCATGGAGCTTACATTCTTGTGGGGGAGAAAGGTAGAAAACAAATAAATAAGCAAAACAGGCAGTGTATTTTATGGTGGGAAGTGGGAAGGAGAAAAATTGGGCAGGGAAGGGAATGGGGAACCTAGGGCCAGGGGCAGGGGGAAGGTTGCAGGTTTCAAAAGAGTACATGCTGAGAAGTGGACACTTCTACAAAGACCTTGGGGAGGGACAGGAGGGAGCACTGTGGACAATGGCGAAAGAGCAGACCGTGGGAACAGCTGATGCAAAGGCCCTGAGGTGGCAGTGGCTTGGTGTATTCCAGAACCTGCAAAGAGGCCAGAGTGGCTGGAGTGGAGAAGGGGGAAGCAACAGGCCAGGAGCTCAGAGCAGTGAGGCGGGCGGTTACCATACCAAGCAAGGCCTTCCTGGCACCCTCGGCTTTCACTCTTGGTACCGTAGGAAGGCTCTGGAGGATTCTGTGCCAAAAGGGACAAGATCTGACTGAGGTTTTAGAGGATTCCTCTTGGTTGTTGTTTTCAGAGCAGACTGTAGACATGTGAGGGCAGAAGGGGGCACACCAGGGAAAATACTACACAATCAGTGATTCTCCATATCCAAATACTGAGGACCACAAATGTAGTAAATATTATTTCAGTAGGAATTGATTTCAACCTCGTCAACAACGTTCTGCAAAACCCACCTTGTTCGTTATTCCCACTTCAAAGATAAAGAAGGAGACTCAGAGAAGTTAAGTAACTTATTCAGGTTACCCAGTTGGTAAGCTCTTTGACCAGGAACCACCTGATACAGAGCTCCCATGAGGCCTAGCCATGTTAAAACTCAAATTTATCTAACTCCTTCTTTCTGCCACTCCCTCCTTCCTTTGGGTAAAATGAAAAGTGGGCAAAAAGCCGTATGTCGGGCTTCCCTGGTGGCGCAGTGGTTGAGAGTCCGCCTGCCAATGCAGGGGACACGGGTTCGTGCCCCGGTCCGGGAAGATCCCACATGCCGCGGAGCGGCTGGGCCCGTGAGCCATGGCCGCTGAGCCTGCGCGTCCGGAGACTGTGCTCCGCAACGGGAGAGGCCACGACAGTGAGAGGCCCGCGTACCGCAAAAAAAAAAAAAAAAAAAAGCCCTATGTCATCTGCTGGTCTTTGGGTTGATGTCTGATCCTTTCTGGGACTTCTCAAGCTTCTGGTCTTTTCTTTAGGAAGCAACGTAGCATCAGTCTGGGTCGAAGAGTCGGATGGGCTGGGCTGAGCCCAGGCTCTGACACCCACCCATGGGCAGGGCATTTTCCACAAGCACAAATCCGGGATTTACCTACTCCTGGGGTAGATTTCTTTCCCCTCCATGGCCCAGACAGTAGCCAGGCCTTGGCGTCCCCAGCCTTCGGGCTTTTGTGGGCAGAGCCACGGCTGAAGTTGCCAGGCACCCAGGGGCCAACCCCCTCCCAGGCTTTTGTCTTCAACTGAAGCCAAAGCTGTGGAAGGATTATATGGGATCAGCTGTTCCCAGAGCCTGTTTTGTATACCGCTGGAGGTACACAGACCCGTATTTTTTTAAACAATTATGGTTATGTATTTTGATGTGCTAGGAAAAAGAAAACTGGCACAGCCAACCCATGGCTTCATGAATATTATTGCTCAGGAGAAGGCTAAAACATTTAGGGTGTTTTTTTTTAAAAAAGAGAAAAAGGATGATTTAAATTTAAAATATTATGTTAATAATAACATAAGTGGTACAAAATACTGTGAATATCATGGAAGAGATACAGAATAATGCCGTGGTAGGTTGTCTCAGATGGAGAGGAAATGAAGGGAAGGGCTTTCCCCCACCCCAGCAATCCAAAAGGGTTTTTGTTAAATATCCTCTTTTTTTTTTTGCGGTACGCGGGCCTCTCACTGTTGTGGCCTCTCCCATTGCAGAGCACATGCTCCGGACACGCAGGCTCAGCGGCCATGGCTCACGAGCCCAGCCGCTCCGCGGCATGTGGGATCTTCCCGGACCGGGGCACGAACCCGTGTCCCCTGCATCGGCAGGTGGACTCTAAACCACTGCGCCACCAGGGAAGCCCTAAATATCCTCTTAATACAATGGACGGAACAGGCACGCTGTAGAACATTGGAAAATACAGACCACCAAAAATGTTAAAAATCTCACACTCTCACCTTCCAGATATCACCACCATTAACACGTAAGTGCGTATCTATCTTGGTTTTCTACTGCTGTGCAGCATATCACCACAAATTTAGCAGCTTAAAGCACCCCATTTATCACCCACCACTTCTGCAGCTCAGAAGTCCAGGTGGACTTGGTTCTCTGCTCTGGGTCTCCCAAAGCTAAAGTCAAGGTGTCAGCCAGGCTGGGCTTTTATCTAGAAGGTCTGGGGGAGAATCCACTTCCAAGCTCATTCAGGTTATTACAAGAATCTAAGTCCTTGTGGTTATAGGACTGAGGTCCCCATTTCCTCGCGGGCTGTTCTCTGGTTCCTGTACATCTTCAAGCCAGGAACAGCACATCTAACCCTTCTCGTGGTTCAAATCTCTCTGACTTCGCCTGCCTGTCTCTTTTGCCACCAGTCAGGGAAAACACTCTGCTCTTAAAGAGCTTGTGTGATTAGATTAGGCCCACCCAGATAATCTCCCTACTTTATGGTCACCTGTGCCAGGTAACATGACACAATCACATGAGTGAAATCTCATCACATGTGATGTGATTCACAGGTTCCAAGATTAAGGCATGAAATCTTGAGGGACCATGTGTTTAGAACTCTGCCTACCACAATATCTTTCTGGATCATTCTCTGTACAAATATTTATAAAGACATATTTGGGGCTTCCCTGGTGGTGCAGTCGTTAAGAATCCGCCTGCCTATGCAGGGGACACGGGTTTCAGCCCTGGTCCGGGAAGATCCCGCATGCCATGGAGCGACTAGGCCCGTGCACCACAACTACTGAGCCTGCACTCTAGAGCCCACGAGCCACAACTACTGAGCCTGCGTGCCTAGAGCCCGTGCTCTGCAACAAGAGAAGCCACCACAGTGAGAAGCCCACGCACCACAACGAAGAGTAGACCCCCCCGACCCGCCGCAACTAGAGAAAGCCCACGCACGACAACAAAGACCCAACTCAGCCAAAAAATTAATTAATTAATTAATTTTTTTAAAAGAAGACATATTCGTATTGTAGATACAATAAGCAGCCTACTTTTTCCAGTCAAAGATCTCCACCTTTCCGTTTCAGTAAATATTCATCTCAACCAATACCCAGAACGTATTCAGATTCCTTCAATGGGCTCAAAAATGTCTTTACAAACCAATATCCAGTCCAGGCCCAACACTGCAATGCTGTTCTGAAAAATGTCCCACCTTCTAGATTTATCAAGTGGCTTCCTTGTGATGTCACTAGCTTGTTTCTCTATCCCCTGTATTTCCTCTCAATTGGAAGTTATACACTGGTGCGGTGGCAAATGTTTAACACCTGGCTCTCTGGGGGAAAAGCTGGGATCTGGGGCATTGGCCAATATCCGTGGTGTAAATACTTCCACTATGGCTGATTTCAAGCCACCAATGCGATATCCCTGAATTCAGAGTTAGAAAGAGATGAGCACAGTCTGCCAACTCAAACCAGGACGAACCAGTTCCAGTACACACTGCTTGATGGATGGGATGAGGCTTTTCAAGGGGAGGAGGTAGAGGAGACTATAAGGAAAAAGACTTAAAGAACCTCCCCACTCTCATCCCCAAGAGTGTGGAGGAGACAGGATGATACGTGCTCCAGGAGTGGAAGTGACCGGCACCCTCTCGCCTCCAAGAGGAATGTCCAGGGGTGAAGTGAAACATACAAGCTGTGGTCTTGGGAGCCATGGCAAAGTTCCCTGTCTCAGAGCCCAGCCGGGAAGCAAGCATGGTAGTGAAATCCCCCAGCAGCCTGGCTCCTTGGGAGGGTCACTCTCCACTGACTCCCAGAGGTCCCCAGTGTGATTAAGCCCCAGCCGCCCACAGGAATAACTTGCTTGATAACTATCCCTTTATTAGTTTTCTTCCCTTCCCTCCCCTGGCTCATCTCTGCACCCCTCTCCTGGGGCTTCCTGGGACCACCTCCCAAATAAAGGACTGGCCCCCACTTCCCTGTGTCAGGGCCTGCTTCCAGGATCCAAGCTGAGACAGAAAGAGGTGGCTGATGGGAAGCGACATGAAGTTGTTTCAGGTTTTAGGCTTTTTACAAAGGGATGTACTCATTTATTATTAATGCAATTAATAATCAATTTTAAATAAGAAAATTTGGGGGCTCCCCTAGTGGCGCAGTGGTTGAGAATCCGCCTGCCAATGCAGGGGACACGGGTTCGAGCCTTGGTTCCGGGAAGATCCCACGTGCCGCGGAGCAACTAAGCCCGTGCGCCACAACTACTGAGCCTGCGCTCTAGAGCCCTCAAGCCACAACTACTGAGCCCGCGTGCCACAACTACTGAAGCCCTCGAGCCTAGAGCCCGTGCTCCGCAGCAAGAGAAGCCACCGCAATGAGAAGTCCGCACACCGCAACGAAGAGTAGCCCCCGCTCGCCGCAACTAGGGAACGCCCACGCACAGCAACGAAGACCCAAAGCAGTCAAAGATAAATAAATTTTAAAAAAAAATAAGAAAAATTTTAAAAGGAAAAACCACAATTAGAAGATTCACTGAGAAAGACCACGGACAAACTCTCCCACGCCCCATCACTGTCCACTGACCCCCAAACCTCTCCCCACACGCCCCAAGACGCGACATCAGCAGGTGATCATTTTAAGAGGAGCTGACATTTGTTGAGCAGATACTAGGCAGAATGCTTTGTGTAGATTATCTGTTTTACATACTTCGAGCACGTGTACTTATCTCCCCTTCCTCCCAAGCTCCCTTTCATATGATGGTGAAGGAACAAAAAAAGGTATAAACCCATAATAAGGAAGGGGGGCAGGGTGTCAGCAGATGAGGGATTTCAACACATTTCTGAAAGACAGAGAGCAGAAGGCAGGGTGGTGACAGGTGACGCAGAGCAGAGGGGCCACAGCTGGAACCCTCCCAGGCAAGGAGGCCCAAGGAAAAGGCTCCAGGCTGAGACTGGGGTGGGGGGTGGGGGTCCCTCAGGGCAGGAGGGGAAAATGTGGCTGGAAATGGGATTGACTGAGGGTCAGCAGCCGGACAACTGCCCCCCCACCGCCACTCTCCCCGCCTCTGTGGGTAGAAGAGCCAAGGGCACACTTCTTGGTTTCTTAGAGTTGACACTGGCCTCATGCCTGCATTTCTTAACAACCAGAACAACAAAAGGGGGGAAAGTGTCTTCTGAAGAGATGGAACACATTTTCTGAGGAGAACCGGAGCAGCTTGTGTGGATATTAGTGCCTCAGAAGTAAAGCCCGCACTCCGCGATTCAGCATTTGGGAGACCTCAGCTCCCCCCTGCTCGCCTAAAAGGGAGCTCACCCACCACGCAAACGACACTGATGGTCCACGTGCCTCCACTCACTATGCAGGAAGAGACGCCCTTCCTGGTAGTTCATCTAAAGAAGACCTGCACCATCGAAGAGAACGATGGAAAAGAACAACAGAAAAATGGATCCTGGAGGAAAGCGAGATCATTTAGTCAACAGAGGAGAAGAAGAAGGAAGAGTTAGAGGAGGAGGAGAAAGCTTTACCCTCAGAGAGATGCGAGAATCGGTTGCATCCATAAAACAAGAAAGCGATACTAACGATTACCGAAAGTAAGAGAACTTGGAAACTGAAAATAAGGGGACAGAATGAAAGAAATCAATTGAAGTGCTGAAAGAAAAAAAGCAAGAGCCTCTTCCAGGACGTAAAGCAGGATGAAAGAGACAGAAAATATAAGAGAGAAGATAAGAGATATTAAGAATCAGTCTGGGAAGTCCAACATGTGAGGAATAACAGGATTTTCAGACAGAAAGACTGGAGAAGGCAGAGGGAAAGAGCCTGGCAACCACCCCAGCCCTTGTGGCTTAGGACTGTGCTGGGAAGGGCAGGCTCCCTGAGGCTGGGTGGGCCCCCCCACTTTGTAACCCAGGCTGCCATGTTTTGTGTATTCCCTGTCAATTTCCCTTTTGTCCTCCCTTGTATTTAGAGGTCTCAGCTGAGCACAGAGGAGCCAAGCGGGGGAAGAGTGTGTCCATGCAGGGGACTCGCATGTAAAATGAAGAGGGGACAACACTGTGGACTAATATAATGGAATCAGCAGGCCTCGAAGTGAGGGTCCCCCAAGGGAAGGAGACTCCGGGCCGGGGGCGGGGGCACAAGGTCAGAGCTGCTCACTTCTCATCCCGCTAAGAGAGTCTTTCCAGACTTATATCCTAGAGGCCCTAGGTTTTGTTTGAAAAAGGAGTGGGGTTTTCCCTTACAGCTTATCTTGTGGATGGGGAAATCAACTTGTCCAAGATGTCTTCTATCCAGACGGCAGTACTAAGGTCAGGAGATGGGAGCTGATTGGGGCGGAAGTTGTAATAAACATCTGTTGAGGGCTTCCCTGGTGGCGCAGTGGTTGACAGTCCGCCTGCCGATGCGGGGGACACGGGTTCATGCCCCGGTCCGGGAAGATCCCACATGCCGCGGAGCGGCTGGGCCCGTGAGCCATGGCCGCTGAGCCTGCGCGTCCGGAGCCTGTGCTCCGCAACGGGAGAGGCCCCAACAGTGAGAGGCCCGCGTACCGCAAAAAAAAAAAAAAATCTGTTGAGAAAACTATAAAAGGAACTGGAACCCTAAGACAGGTAAATTCACAGAGATGGAAAGTAGAAGAAAGGTTACCAGGGGTTGGGGGTGGGGTGATGAGGAGTAGTACCTAACGGGTACAGAGTTTTTGTTTAGGATGATGCAAAAGTTCTGGAAATAGATAGTGGTGATGGTTATACAACACTGTCAGTATACTTAATGCCACTGATTATACACTTAAAATGGTTAAAATGGTAAAGTTTATGTTATGTATTTTTTTACCACAATTTATAAAATCAAAAAGGGAATTCCCTGGTGGTCCAGTGGTTAGGACTCCACCCTTCCACTGCAGGGAGCCTGGGTTTGATCCCTGGTCGGGGAACTAAGATCCCACAAGCCGAGCAGCACGGCCCCCCAAAATTTTTTAATTAAAAATAAAATAAAATAAACAAAAAGGGAATTGGAACCCAATACACTGCTGGTGGGGATATAAAATGGTGCAGCCACTGTGGAAAACAGTCTGACAGTTTCTCAGTAAAGTTGAACACAGAGTTACCATATGACCCAGCAATTCCAATGAAAACATATGTCCACGAGTGTTCACGACAGCATAATTCATAACAGCCAAAAGGTGGAACCAGCCCAAATGTCCATCAACAGATGAATGGAGAAACAAAATGTGGTCTATCCAGACACTGGAATATTAGTCGGCAATAAAAACAATGAATTACTACACCTGCTACAACATGGATGAATCTTGAAAACGTAATGCTGAGTGAAGAAGCCAGTCACAAAAGACCACATATTGTATGATTCCATTTATATAAACTATCCACAATGGGCAAACCTGTAGAAACAGAAAGGAGATTCATGGTTGCCAGGGCTGAGGGGTGGGGTTAGAGGGAAATGGGGAGTGACTGTTAAGGGGTACAGTGTTTCTTTGGGGGATGATAAAAAGCGGTGATGGCTGCATTTCTCTGTGAATGTACTAAAAACTACTGAATTGTACACTTTAAATGGGTGAATTTTATGGTATGTGAATTGTATCTCAATAAAGCTGGTTGTTTTGTTTTGTTTTAATAAAAAAGGAATAGAGGCTTGGGAACTGGGGCCAGATGACCTCCTTCCATTCTGAGGTTGGGTGGTTTCCATTGAAAACTTGGGGATCTTCTGATGCCTCCCCCACTCAAGGTTTGGGCCCAAGGAGGGCTTTCTCAGCAGTGCCCAGACACACGCCCCGGTCATGGTGCCTGCTAGAGGCTGAGTCAGAAGCTTCGGGCAGTGCCGAGAAGGCACCCCCTGCATCACACTGTCAGCCTGGCCCCCTGGGTTGGTTTGTTTTTCCAGGGCATAAACATATTTTATGGGGAAATAAAATGCACAATAATAAAAAGGGGGAGGGGAGAGTTTCCACAGGCTCACATTTTATCCAAAGGGGCCATAATTTGGCATCCCTGGCTCGAATATGAAATTATTACACAAGAATTGACTCTCGGTGTCTCCGATGCTCCCTGGGATGATTGCTTCTATAACTTATGGAGACAGCTGAGCGTTTGCATTCAAGTGATCACATAAATTAATATCCATATGCGGAAATGGTGTGCTGGGAGCCGGCCTGGTTTAAGAATGCATTCCTTGTAATAATCCTTGCACCTGAAGAAAAATGTCCATCCCAGGCTCTGAGTGCAGGTCTGGAATGCTCTAGTCATGGGTCATAAGGGTTTGAAGCCAAATACGGCATGCAAACTGTTCCCCCTTTACAGTGGTGAAGAGCTCTGTGCTGTGTTCAGCTGTGATGTCATCAGAGGGAATGAAGGGAACTGCTGTTTTGGAAAAAAAATTTTTTTTTAATAAACAAATCAAAAAGCATGTGCCTTAAAATGAAATGTTTTGCTCCTCAGGGATGGGTTTAGCCCAAAGTTCTAATTATACGTGTGGCAGTAAAGGCCTCCCAGGCTTCGTGCTTGCCAAAAGATTTTATTTTGCTACGTGACAGGAGACAAAATTATCCCTTTCTCCTTCAGAGATTGCCAACACCATGCCAAAGGGGCGACGGGGGCGGCCGCACCAGCAGGAATTAATGATGGGGTTCGTGTGGGCAGGGCAGGGGATCAGGAGGTAGAAAACCCAGACCCAGCCCTCAGATCACAGATCAAGTAGCTGAGGCCACAAGCCACGCTGAGTCTTGGGGACATGGTGCCCTGCACAAGTTGGGTGCTCAAAACATATTTGCTGAAGGAAAATACAGAAGGAAAGGAGCAGAGGCATGAAAAACAACTTCCGCCTTCACTCACTCATTCATTCATTCACTCCTTCATTCAGTAAATGTCTCTTGAGCTCTCAAAGCCCTCAACATCCGACGCAAGATGAAGGGGAGTCCGCCAGCCGAGCCCTCTCACGTGGCACACATTTAATTCCACTCAGTTCTTTCTGGGGCTTTTCAACACTGGGTAGATTTATAACCTTTTCAGGTGATGGATGACAGGCGTGTGCTCGATGAGAAAGGATAGACCTGGGCGGCCCCTGCAGATTCGGCCACTTCCTCCCATCCGTCCCACCGCGGGTCCGCCTCTGTCCAGGTGGCAGCCCATCAGCCTCGTGCAGGACTGGCTGAATTTAAAAATAAAATGTTTGAAGGCTCCTTTTCTATTTTAAGAGCTGAACAAACACGGGAGAGCACAACTCCATTTCTACACACACCCGCACACGTGCGTGCGCACGCACACACACATACACACACACACACACACACACACACACCCCTTGGTTCTCCTATATCTATCCCCAACCCCTATCTCACAAACTTTCCTTTTGCCTTTACCAGGAGGACAGTGGACTTCCGAGAAACCTCGAGAAAGATCCATCTAAGGTGCAATGGCCTGGACTTTTCCTCAGCAGCAGTGATATGCAGGTAAATGTTTAACAACTGGCTCTCCAGGAAAAAAGAAAAAAACCTGCTTGCAGTGTTTGCCGATTTCTGTAGTGTTAATACTCCCACCCTGGTCGATTTCAAGCTACCACCTTTCCATCACGGACAGGAGAGTTGGGAAGGGATGCGTAACATTGGTTCTCTTCGGTTGTTGAGCACCAGCTCCTGCATTCCCCTTGAGAAGCAAGCCTGCAACAAATGCATCGGGCAAAGCTAAGGGGGAGGGTGGGAGTGTGCTCTCCAGCTGTCGGGGGCCAAGTCTCTCTAAGAGGTGGGAACACGCTGGGTCTCCCTGCTCCCCACCTAGAATCTGTTCCCACGAGGAACAGCGAGTAGAACCTGGAGAGCTTCCCGTCAAACCGCAGCTCTTCCCCCTCATCTAGAAAAGATTCCCAGCTTCTCTCTCTTCTGGCTTTCGAAGGACTCCAACAGCAGACACCTGAGAGAAGAGACTCCCCGTTCCAGAAGCTTAACTGCAATTGCTTTGAAAAGGTTATGCCTTCCCACCGTCCGATATTTCATAATAAGAAAATGGGAATCCAAATTCTTCCCCACTAAGGATGAATGGTGGAAGGAGAGGCGGAAAAATCACTGAGGGGGAATAATTGATTTGCGATGTCCACAGCAGATTCAATGTCCTTACGTGCACCTGGATGAGTCCTCCACTTCTGCCGGATTGGATTTTTTTCAGAGCTGTGCGCACTGCGAGCACTTTAAACGCAAGCCGTAAAGCACACGTGGCGGGTTCTGATACCAGCCTCCAGCTGAGAACCCGGTGAGAGCCCCTCCCTAGCCCTGCTTCCTCCTGGATCTTTTTGTGTGGTCCCAAGTGGCTCAGTTCCACCCCTCCGGCTTCAGGCCTTTGTAGCTGGGCCCTCGGTCTTTGTTCGTGCACTGTATACACTATGCTAGACAGTAGCATCGCTCAGCAAATATTCACTCCCCTTCCCCACTCCAACCCCTCTCTGCACTCCCTCCAGGGCAGGAATATACTTCCGGGCCCCACTGATGTCAGTTCGGCCATGTGACTCGCTGTGGTCAATGGCATACAAGTAAATGCGACACAAGCAGAGGTTTGAAATGTGCTTACTTGGTTTGGCCTGGCCTCCTGCACTCCCGCCATCACCAGGAGAAGAACATGCCTCCAGGTAGCTGCTGCTGCTTCAACCTGACACCCTGGAATGAGAGATGCGTGGAGCTGACCTAAATCCAACCCCTAGCCTGGAGCAGAGAAGCCACAGCCATCCATGGGTGAGAAATAAGTGTTTGTGGTAAGTCACTGGGATTTGGGGGCTGTTTGTTATGCAGCTGGGTTGTAGCGATAGTTATAACACCCACTTCAGGTTATGTTTAAATATAGAGCCTTTATCAACTTATTTCTGCAGAAGACTTAGCTTCCCACCAATATGATGTCAGAGACCTTCTTGCAAATCAACTTCCAAGTGTACCCATACTTAAAGGATGCATGCGTACTTTTGGCCACCTGTAATTCCACACACCTGTGCCTTCCTGAATTAGCGATGGAGTTTGGTTTATTCTTTTTCTCCAACAGTGAGCCATTTGCTAAGTACCTATCGTATACCGGCAGTGTGTGTGTCAGGGACCTGGAACCCATAATCAAGAAGGCTACGGTTACACATGGGAACACAAATACGTAAAAAGGATAACATTTTAAAGCCCGAGTAAATGATACAGATAAAGAGTGCTGGGAACTCAAGAGGGAAAGAATGATCACTTTTAAGATTGGAGTGAGGGGCTTCCCTGGTGGCACAGTGGTTAAGAGTCCACCTGCCAATGCAGGGGATGCAGGTTCGTGCCCCGGTCCGGGAAGACCCCACGTGCCGCGGAGCGGCTGGGCCCGTGAGCCATGGCCGCTGAGCCTGCGCGTCCAGAGGCTGTGCTCCGCAACGGGAGAGGCCACAACAGTGAGAGGCCCGCGTACCGCAAGAAAAAAAAAAAAGATTGGAGTGAGGAGCAGTGGGAACCAAGAAAGTTTTCAGGAAAAAGGAAGAAACTGAGGGAAATCTTAAAGGAAGAGTTGGTCTCAGACGCAGGCTGGAGCCCAACATTCCAGGCAGGCAACAAAGAGTTCAAGTGTGCTCATGTGTGTAAGGGACAGTGCACAGAGCAGACTGGTTAGAGGGAACGGTAAACTGAGTCAGCTCACAGAGGCTTTCAAGTTCAAAAGACTCTGAGTTCTCGCTCCATCTGATATGAGGGCTTACTATACAGCTACCATCATCAAGATTGTGTGGTGTTGATGGAGGGCCAGATGCATACATCAAAGGGAAAGAATACAGAACCCAAAATAGACCCACACTTTTATTGTGTAAAAGCTTTCTTTATTCTTATGTTGAAACATAGCATTTTGTTCTTGTCATTTTCTATGAAGTCCACTTTACCCTCCTGTAGATGTTATAAATATGCTTCTATTTTCTTCTAAGTTTTTTTTTGTTATATTGTTCACTTTTTTGTTATGTTTTTATATTTAACTCTAACCCATCCAGAATCTCTCTTTTTTGGGGGGGTGGGAGCAGGGTCTGGTGTGAGATCCAAATCCAAGTTAGTTCTTCTCTAGACCAATAATTTGTGCTAATGGCATTTCTGAAATAAGTATTAAATATTAAATAATGTGATTCGGTTGCTTTGTTTGTCATGGATTAAGTTCTCGTGCTGTTTTCAATCTCCTTCTACAATCTTCCCTATGCAGTTGATCAGTTCTCTGTTTTAGAGCCAATTACATAGGATCTTCGTTATCACGGTAGTATATTCACCCCTTGACATTTGTAGGGAATTTTTTAAAAGGACTCAGTATTCTACTTTGTGGGTAAGAAGAACCATGAGCAATTTTCAAGCATAACAAAGCAGTCTTCCTATAATTTGGGTTAATCAGGGGGTAGTGTGTGAAATTTAGAAATGAAGCAATACATAAACAACAAGGACTTACTGTATAGCACGTGGAACTATATTCAATATCTTGTAACAAACTATTATGGAAAAGAATCAAAAAAAAGAATACAGATATATAAATATATATATATTTAATATATATAAAACCGAATCACTTTGCTGTACACCTAAAACTAACACAATATTATAAATCAACTATACTTCAATTTAAAAGAAAAAAAGAAAGTGGAGCAGACCTGGAAGTCAGGAGGCGAGGTAGCAGTCTGAGAAGATAAGACCTAAACACAGGCAGAGAAAACAGAAAAAGACACAAAGCTACATTCATAAAATCAGAATCTGTTAGTTATAAAAAATCTTCTGGGACTTCCCTGGTGGTCCAGTGGTTAAGAATCTGCCTTCCAATTCAGGGGACAAGGGTTTGATCCCTGGTTGGGGAACTAAGATCCCACATGCAGTGGGGCAACTAAGCCCTCAAGCCACAACTACTCAGCCCATGTGCCACAACTAGAGAGCCCGTGTGCTGCAACTACTGAGCCCGCACACCACAACTAGAGAGAACCCCATGCGCCACAACGAAGAGCCCAGACACCGCAACGAAAAGATCCCGCATGCCGCAACTAAGACCTGACGAAGCCAAAAATAATAAATAAATATTTTTAAAAAATAAAAACATAAAAATAAAAGAAATCCACACCTAAGCACATCATAATGTCATAGCTAAAATAAGAGTCTTGTGGAGATATACATATTATATATACACATATAAAAAAAATCTTCTAAAGCATGTACTCACAAATATTCATTTTCCAAATAAGGAAACAGAGGCCCAGAGAGGTGAAGTCACTTTCCCAAGACCACACAGTTAATTAGAGCAGAGCTGGGAACAGAGCCCAGCTGTGTCAATTATAAGAATGCTACGAGGGACTTCCCTGGTGGCACAGTGGTTAAGAATCCGCCTGCAAGTGCAGGGGACACGGGTTCAAGCCCTGGCCCGGGAAGATCCCACATGCTGCAGAGCAACAAAGCCCGTGCGCCACACCTACTGAGCCTTCACTCTAGAGCCAGAGAGCCACAACTACTGAGCCCGTGCACCACAACTACTGAAGCCTGCGTGCCTAGAGCCCGTGCTCCGCAACAAGAGAAGCCACCACAATGAGAAGCCCGTGCACCTCAATGAAGAGTAGCCCCCACTCACCACAACTAGAGAAGGCCTGCGTGCAGCAACAAAGACCCAACGCAGCCAAAAATTAATTAATTAATTAATTAAAAAAATGAATGCCACGAGTAACAGAAATCCTGACAAACAGTGGCTTGAGTAAGGGGTTAAGTTTTCTCTTGTAAGGGAAGTCCAGAGGAACATACAGTATCCAGGGCTCATGCATCTGCTCCAGTTATCCAGGACCCAGACCCTTCCTGTCTTCCTGCACTGCATGCGGGTTTCATCCCCACGGTCCCAAGATGGTTGCTGCACCTCCGGGCACAGGATCTGAGTTCCAGACAGGAAGAAGACGGAGGGATTAAAATTCTTCTCTGTTCAAGGTTTTGCCCTATTTGGGAAGGGAAACCCTTCCCAGAGATTTCTGCTTACCTCTCCTTGACCAGAACTGAGTCACATGGCCACCACTAGCTCTAAAGCAGCCTGCAATTTGAGAACGTCACTATCTAGCCTCTATGGTCGAGAATAAGAAAGCAGAAGAGAGTTGGAATGGGTGTGAGTAAGACTAACTAGGGTTATGCCTGACGCCGGGTCTCCTCTTATCTCCTAGTCCAGGGCTCTTGGTATTTTACACTGTGACAGGGCTGGGGTAGGGAGGAAAGGGGGCCACACACGTTTATCTAGGCTAGAGCCAGGGAAGATGGCCACCTCTTTCTCGGATATTGCTAAGGCTTCATGAAAGACTTGGGGCCTTAGGAACTGTTCAAAAGAAGGGAGACAAAGTATCAATGCCCGGTGGAAAAGGGGAAAGGAAGCAATGTCATTGAAGCCACAGCAAACTAACAATTACCAGGCACTTACTACTATGTGCTAAGAACTGTTTCCAGACCCAGGCCTGGGAAGTGTCTTTAAAGTAGAATATATAGAAAATCCGATTAAGGGAATGGATGGGAGTCAAGAAAATGTCCTTGGAACAAGGAAAAGAAAGCAAAACCGAAAACCAAAAGAAAGGAAGTTAATCTCGGGAGAGGGTTTGAGAGCAAAGCATGAAACCCTGGACAGGCTCCACCAGACATAAAAGCAAACATTCTCCCCTGGCACCAACCACGATGAAGATGCCCCAGCATACTAGGGTCACTTCTGGGTGGGTCCTTTGGAAAGATGTAAAGAGGGCAGAAAAAGAGAAAACTACAATGTTGATAAAGTTCCTTGGGCCAAGCACTGTGGTGGAGGGAGATCTGAGTTCCCATCCTGGTTCCGTACCTCTTGGATTTAACTTTTCTGAACCTGTCAGGGGGTAGTGACCTTTATGCTTCCCCAGGGTGGCAGGTAAATTAAGACTCTCTCAACTACAAGTGACAGAAAACCCAGGTCCAAGTGAGTTAAGCAAAGAAAGGGAATTTATTGGCACATATAACTGAAATATCCTGGGGCAGGGCTGGCTTCAGGTTCAACGGGATCCAGGGCTTCAAACAATGAAGACTCTGTCACTTGGCTCTGCTCTGTCTTTGTTGGCTCCTTCCTCAGGCTGCCAGCCAGCCCAGGCTTATAGCCTATCTTTTTGGTAACCCCAGTAGAAAGCATGATTCTCTTTTCCACTAGAAACAGCAAGTTCTGAAACTGTCTCTCTGGGACCCACTCAGGTCACATACCCATCTCTGAACCAATCACTGTGACCAAAGTGGGGTGAGGGGGCAGGTTCAAATGCCCCGCTCATCCCACTTGTGCAGCTGGGAAATGGAGCCAATCCCCTCCCACAAAGCACTCGTACTTAGAAAGAAGCGGTTCCTCCAAACAAAGTGTGGGTTCTGAATCTAGAAGCGAGACCAAGTGTTGAGCAGACAAGCCAAAGCTATCTACCACATCTGAGGATCGGCCAACAAAGACATAAACACCAAAACCTCCCCATCAATCAAAACTTGCCTTTTCCCTGTATCGTGTCTTAAGGATGCGAACCCTACCTCCTTCCAGCCTTGTCAAAGAAATTACCAGAATGTCTGAGCTGAAAAGCCCCTTTGAAATCATCTCCCCCCCACACCAGGGCGCAGAGCAGGGGAGGCCTGCCTAAGCATGTAGGGCTAGATCAGCTGCAGAATGGACTAGAAAAGACCTATAAAAATTCAGCCAAGCATTCTTTCACTTCCTCCTGCAGCCTCTCTGGGAATGGTGTATAAAGGACGAAACAAAACCCTGGAGAATGTCACCAGAAATGGGAACAGGCCTGGTCAGCGTGCTGTGATAGCTCAATGAAGAAGTTCGGGGGTGGGGGGGCAGTAATCCTCGCAGACTGAAGGCAGCCAGGCTGCATAAAGAGCTAGGACGTCCGAGGCCCGAGGCCCTGGATCAGGGACAGTGTGGCTAGGGACAGAGGTGGTGGCATGGCATTTTTCCATGACAGGCTGATCTGGGCTGCAGAGGGCAGGTCCAGGGCTGGAGGACCCCTTAGGGACAATCATGCAACAAACACCAATGAAAAGAGTTGGCTGAAGGCGCTCCGAGAAACCACACACCTTTTTTTTTTTTAATTAATTTATTTTTGGCTGGGTTGGGTCTTCGTTGCTGTGCGCGGGCTTTCTCTAGTTGCAGTGAGCGGGGGCTACTCTTTGTTGCGGTGCGCAGGCTTCTCATTGCAGTGGCTTCTCTTGTTGCGGAGCACGGGCTCTAGGCGCACAGGCTTCAGTAGTTGTGGTGCACGGGCTCTAGAGCGCAGGCTCAGTAGTTGTGGCGCACGGGCTTAGTTGCTCCGCAGCATGTGGGATCTTCCCGGACCAGGGCTCGAACCCGTGTCCCCTGCATTGGCAGGCAGATTCTTAACCACTGCCCCACCAGGGAAGTCCAACACACACCTTCTTTCTGATTCCAACAGCACGTCTTATCAGCAGCACCTCAAACTCTGACCTGCTCCCCACAATGCGATATGCTTCCCCCAGCTCCCCAAGGAGGTCAAGTGTCCCCTTCATGTTTTCACCAAAAGGGAAACTATGGCCCCCTCACCTGGTTTCCCTTTGATCTTCCCCTTTGCCGCCAACATCCAGACCTGGCAGTACCATTTCTCAGAAACCTAGGGACCCACTTAGGAAGCTTATCTGGGCAAAAAAGCCATGTCGGGGGGGTAGTTTTCAGAGCGATATGTTGCAATGTTCTTTATTACAGGCTGCCTTCTTCTCTCCTTGTCTTTTTTTTTTCCTTAAACAGGACTCAAGTAGGAACACCAAATGGCCTCAGACCCTAAGGAATTTGAAAGGATTATCATGATTACTTAAGCAAGGGTTTTCTGAAATTCCCAGCCAAGCGGGAGAGAGAATGAAACTTCTAAAGTTATACCCTTTCAGTGATTGGTTAGATAAGTGTGGGGCCTGAGCAAACAGACAAACCAGGAACAACATTTCTCCCATTAACTCTTTCAAGGCCTAGAAAATACACGCTGGAGGCCTCCCTGTTCCCTCAAGGCCCTGGAGCTCTGTAATTTACCAAGACAAGCCTTGGTTCCCTCTATAAAAGTTCATGATCCAATCCTTTCTTTGCTTTTACTCCTCCCATACCCCCTAAGCACTACAGCTCCGGCCCTTCCAGACCATCACATTCTTCCAGGTGGAAAGCAGTCCCTTTGGGAGGAGAGCCCTCATTTCCCAGGGGGGTGAGCAGCCAGCTCTGGACTGGATCCCAGGAATGCCCAGCCTTACCTCATTCCCTCCTCAGCCACCACAGGGCTGGGCAGAGACTGTCAGAGAGTCCTCACATCTGGTGGCCACAAAAGGCATCCCACCTGCCAGTCGCTCTGGCCACAGAACCAGATGGAAAAGCTCGGCCTGGTGGCTGCTGGGTGCAGCTTCCCCAAGATGGCATCACGTGCCTCACCTGGGTCTAAGGAGCACCCGAGAGGGAGCCTCAGGCCACATACATCACCAGAAGCTTTTGCTGGAAAAAGAAAACTGCAGGAAACAATACTGAGGTGAGAGCTGGCCTGTACACAGGCATGGTGGCACAGAGCAGGGAGCCCCAATGTCAGAGCAAAAAGACAGGGAGTCTCTGCTTTCCATTTCCCCGCGAATTTGCAAAAGAAGAAAAGAATCCTACAAAAAGTGAGCTGAATCTGTACAAACCTGAGGGTTGAGGATCCAGATTCCAGGCCTGCCTGGGCCTGGGGGCCCCTGGCTGCTCCAAGGGATGGGTTCATGTTCAGTGAGGGCAGACCCAACACTTGCAGCTTGGACAAATGAAGGGAAATGGGTTTAAAAAATCAAAAAATAGTTGCTTTTGAATTCTGGAAACAACCCCTAAAACGCGTGAGCGTATCAGGACAGGAAGAAGCAGTAAGTTTCCCAGAAATTGGCAACCCCTGTGGGCCTTGCCAATCCCGGACCCCAGAAAGGGGGAAAGAGTTTAATCAGCCCCTCCTGTGAATGCGCCCACCCAAAATCAGCCCTCATTCGCCACAGACCACCACCCGCCCCGCGAGAGAGGCGAGAAGGGCCTCAAGCCCCCGGAACCCATCCCCGCCCCCGCGCCATTTCCAGTCCTACGGGCGAGGGGGGTCAATGTCGTTCAAGTAATTTCTCTGCGAACACAAGATGGCAGCCTTAAATAAATGCAACCCTGCGCAGCTTTTAATCTTACACATCATTAAATTCCTAATTTACACATTATGTTTTCGTGGGCCAACCCATAACTCATTAGTGTTGAACTCACGAGGTATAAAGACCAACGCACGACGGGCGCCAGGGCGCCATCACCTGCTTGTGTTAACAGTCCCTGCCAGGGGGCAGGGAGAAAGCTCAAGAGGGGCGCCGGGGCGTCCGCCGGGCCGAGGCTGGGGTGAGGGCGAGCTCCGGGTGCCAGGCCCTGCGCCGCACGACGCGATCGCAGCGCTGCAGCTGAGAAAGTGCTGAGGCCGGCTCCTTCTCCCTTCTCCCGGGTCTCGTGCGCGCGCGCGCACACACACATATATACACACACACACACACCCGCACACACACACCCGGGTGGCCGCGCGGGGCTCCGAGCCGCGCAGGCCTCCTAGGCAGACATCTTCCTGTGGGAGGATTTCAAACGAGCCGTGAAAGCCAGAAACTACACGGGTTACAAACTCCGGAATCCCTGGCCGGCCGGGGCCCCCTTCTCCACCACCGACCCGGCCCCCTCTGCTCGGCGCAGGGCCAGGAACCCACCAAAGGGCAAAGCGCACCAGCCGACGGCGCGGGGAGATCCGGGGGCGCGGAGAGTGCCCGAAGTCCATCTCCCCTCCGACCCGGGGACAGGCGGCCAAGTGTGCGCCGCCAAGCTCGGCCTCGCCGAGCAGGGGTGGCCCAGGGCGACCCCCGAGGCCCGCGGGCTTCAGGGCTCGCCCGGGGCGAGGGTGGGGTGGAGGGTCTCCTAGGTCACCCACCACCCGAGGCTGACCGCCGCGCCCCCTCCAGGGAACGCCGCTCTCCAGTGACCAATGTCACCCGGGCGCGGCTGACTACCCCAGGCCCGGGCCGGGGCGCACCCTAAGGAAGAGGGAAGCCGGTGCCTGGAAGGGCCTGGGAGCCAAAGGAAGTGGCCGGCGCGCAGGAGGAAGGCCCCAGGCGGGAGCGCCGAGGACGGCTGTCCAGGAGGCGAGGGCTAGCACCCGCCTCGCCCTGCGCTGAGCCGGCCAGGCCCTCGAGGTGCTCTGCGCCTTCCCAGCCAAAAGCCAGCTCCGTGCTGGCGGCGGAGTGGGAGGGAGGAGGCCGGGCACGCGCCCCGCCCTCGTCACCCGCGGTCACAGGGGCAATTACACTCCTCGCTGCAGACGGTTACCAGCTCGCCCGCGCATCCCTCCCCCCCCCCCCCCCCCCCCCCCCCCCCC
>NW_021703779.1:35334025-35382103 GCF_005190385.1 Monodon monoceros
CCCCTCCCCTCCCCTCCCCTCCCCTCTCCTCCTCCCCTCTCCTCCCCTCCTCCGCGGAACTGCTGGCTCCATCTTAGTGAGTGCGGCCGGGAGGCGCGGCCGAGGCCAATGGCCCCTGGGTATCTCCCGAGGCTTCTCGCACGCTGCGCGCTCCCCAGGTCGCCGGGACCAGTCCTCCACACCGCGCAACACGTCCCACTCGCGCCACAGCCCCGGAAGCCGCTGTCGCGGTCCCTTCAGGACCCCTCTCCACGCGCTGCAAGACCCTGGCAGCCGCGCTTTGCCCCGCAACCCTGCCCCCAGCCAGTGCAGCCACCCTAGCGCTCCAAATCCCAGGCGCGCCTCGGTTTTCCAGGTCTCTCTCCCGTCCAGCCGGTGTGCTGTCCAAATGCCGACTCGACGCCTAGACCACTCCGAGGCCTTTGCGCTGCTAGGCCTCCTCTGCTGCACGCCAACCGCCCCCCTCCTTCCCCCTACGGCTTACACTATTCTGGAAGGTGTCTTTGAAGCTGTGAATGAAAACGCAGGTTTTGAATTAAGGGCTTCATATCCAAGTAACAGCGTGATCTGAGGCAAGTTTCTTAACCTCAGTTTTCTTATCTGCAAAATGGGAGAAACGATGCCTATATAAATGCGCGACAGCGAGGTTTAAAGAAGATGTATGTATATATAAACTGCTTGGCACAAAAAGTCCTGGTGGTTAGCATTATTATTACCATACGGCCAGAACCGTAGCGGCATTAAAAAGTGAAGTGGCCTTTTTCCGACCTGGGGTGAACCCCTGCGGAGCCCAGGGTCACAACTCACGGATCTTGGTGAGTCCAAGACACCGGCTAGGCCTGAAGGGAAGACTGAGGAGTAGAAGGGCAGCCAAGCGAGCGAATCACTCAGCCTTCCGCCTTTGCAAATGAATAGGGCTCTGTCTACAGCCTCCGCCATTCCAGCGCCAGGTCTGCAACGCCTAAGGCTTAAACCTGGCGCGGCGGTAAATTTAGCCTGAAGGCAGAGCCTCCTAAGGGGCGGGGAGGTCTCCTTGGAGGAAGGAAAGGGAACTGGGTAAGAAAATGGAGTTGCCTCTAGGAAGAAAAACCAGGGAGAGGAAACCTTCAGGGCCGCTGGCGGACCACTGACAAAAAGAAATCGTACGCAAAAAAAGGCTCCCCAGAAATTGGGCCACCGTGGGAGCCGCGAGACAGACTTCCCATCTGGGAAGGGCTGCCTACGGGTAATTGGGTTTGCTCGAGTTGCCTCTATAATTAATAAGTGATTTGACTTGGAGATTGGAAATAGTCGTTGAAAGGAAGCCGCGGGCGTAGGGGTGCGTGGCCAGCGAGCCTCCCTCCGAAATCCAGTGACCGCGGAGGAGGACGGTTTAAGGAGCACGAGGAATGTGATAATATTGGCATCTAACCTTCTAGTGTTTGAGTAATTCGTTGCTTAGCTACTTTGGATAGACCATTACTTTGCAAACTGGAAACATTTGCAAGTGGTGATATTTTGCTCCTGCCTGACGCAGGGGCTGCAAACCTACCCCGGCTCTGCTGAACTCTTCGAAATATATGCATAAATTGTTCCTAATGAGACCATCTGTTTTTTATGGCCCCTCTGGAAGCAGGAGGAACCCGAAGACTGCTCTGTCTTGCAGAAATCTGTGGCCAGGCAGGCCCGGGAAATAAATAGGGAAGATTAGAAGGGTGTGCGTGATTTAATATGCGGACAAGGGGTTCGGTAGTCGAGGAGGTTCCCATTTAGGGGGACTCTGGGCTGCTTGGGGCATGAGGGTTCCAGCCAGTGGGCCTCCTAGAAGGCCCAGGGATTGTGCGGGGTTTCACAGGACACACAAACCTCGCTTTTCCATGCCTGGAACATCGCCAGAGCCACTACACAAAACCACGAGCCTGCCGCTACTCCGGAGACCCAGGACATGTACCCTGTGGAGGGTGGCCCCCGGCGTCGCCCTCTAGCCAGGGCCTCCCCACCTGCAGAGGTGAAGGGAGCCGCGCCTGGGGCACAGAGCCTGAGAACGCGCCTCACTCCACCCCCGACTCCCGGGCGGGAGTGCGACGCTCACGCGGGGCCTGTCCCAGAGGCTGAGCTTTCTGCCCGGCGTGCGTCTGGCAGGCCCAGCGGCGCAGCCTGAGCCCGCACTTCGGGTGGCAGGGCAAACACTTTTCACATTACCCGGTGGCTGTTAATTGGGGCAGCGCAAAAGACGCCGGGCCTACCCGCTTTGCGGCTGGGGGTGGGGTCAGGAGTGGGCAGTGGGGGCTGCTTAATAATTGAGGGGCTGCCCTGGGGAGCCTCAGATATCGGTAACCCCCATGATTAATTCATAACTCTCCACTGCGCCTGGCACCGTCTCGGGTCTTTAATCGGTTCTGAATGTCAGCGAGGCTTCCCCGACAGGCTGAGCGCAGCCTTTTGAATGTGTTGAAAGTCGCTGCGCGCACACCAGGAGACAAAGTTGCCATCTGCTCCGGGGACCACGGCAACTGGGCGCTGGGAGGGGCCTTCCTCCCGCGGCTCCGGCTGCCCCGGGCGGCCTCCACCTCCCGGCCGGCCCCAATCCTGCCCCAAAGCCCACATCCCCGCCCCCGCCCAGGGCTCACGCCTGATGGAAACTCCGGGTCGCGGCGAAGTACAGCGCTGCGCCGGGTCGCGCGCGGAGCCTCGCGGCCACCCAGATCCAGGCCTATGCTAATGAGATTATGAACCTGGGTTGTTTGTGTGGGCGGACGTGGAAGGGGGGCAGATAAAGTGTGGAGCCGGGGATGACTTAGAGGGGGGAGGGGAAGCCCCGGGAGAACAAAGCTCCGGGCCGTCGGCCTCCAAAGAGTCGCAGAAGTGACCGCCACTGGCTCGTGCACGGGCGGAAGCGAGGGGGAGGGGGGGAAGCCGGGCCTAAAGTGCCCTGGCGGGTTTAGGGAACGCGGAGAGGGCACAGGGGGTGGGGAAAGGCCGAACCCGTAGCTAAACGTTCGGCCCTTAGGCTATTTTTTAAGGAAATGGATCTCAGGAAGGGGAAAGGGGGCATCGCGCCCCGGAGAGGTAGGCGGGAGAAGCCCCGTACCCCTCCTCCCCCTCCCCACAGTCCCGCAGCCAGCAGAGCGTGTGCGGTGACGAACCTTCCCGCTCCGGACCGGGAAGGGGACGGAGCCGCAGGGGCGGGGGTACGGCGAGCCCGAGCCAGCCGGGGCGTCTCGTTGCTGCGGGCCTGGGCTTCCGCACCCCCCGGCTCTGCGCGTCGCGGCTCGCGGCAGCGCCTTGCCTCCCGACTGTAATTCCACACTCCCGCGGGCGCTGGGGCTGCGGAATCGTTTGAGGGAGTTGGAACTGCATCAGGTGAGCACGCCGGGAGGTGAGATCGGGTAGAAAATGGGCGAAACTTTGGACCGTGCGCCGCCGCCCGCCCCACGCCGCCACCACACACCCACAGACACACACACACATTCTTTCCCCTCCCCCTTCCCAGCCGCCACCTCTCCCACCCTCTCGATTCTTCAAGGTTTGCAGCCCAGTCCTGTCATATGGTTTTGTTTCTGTACTGCTGCTTTTTTTCAGACACGAAAATTGGACACGTGGAGAATTAGCCCGGCTGGAGAAGCGCTGGGTGCAGACTCAAACAATGGTTCCCAGCAGCTAAGCTGAGGCAGCACCTGCCCCGCCTCACCCCCCAGTGGCAGCGGTCTCGGTGTGCAGTGGGTCCACGCCAGCACTGCCCGCTCCCTCGCCCGGAGCCTGGGAAGCGACCGGCGGCGGCTGCACTTTCCGTAGCCCCTTCCACAGACGCACGCCCCTGGGTGAGCCTGGACTGCCAGCTCATTGTACTTGGGGCCTCGGGGGACTTCCAAGTAAAGGGCCTGCTGTTTTTCCCCGGGAAGGTGCTTGTCTCAAAGACGCCACCCCAAATCTTAATGTTTAAAAACCCAAGCTGGCTCCAGGCTCTCTATCCTTTGGCAGTTCTAAATTCTACCCCCTCTAGGCTGTACTTTCCTAAGTTGCTTGGAACACCTTCCCCCCATGCCCCCCAACATCTGATGAGCCAGTGTCCAGGTGCCTGGGCCTCTTAAGAGCAGCTTCTTTTAGCAGTTGTCTTCTCTGGAGGCCCCATCCATCACTGCAGCCCCAAACTTGGCCCCCGGCCTCCCTGTGAGCCTCCCCCCACTGCCGACTGCCCTACACTGGCAGCAGCCCCAGCCTCCCCCCGCCCCACAACAAAGGCAGTTCCTCTCTCGATGAGCGGCCTGTGCACGCATACACACACACACACACACACACACACACACACACACACACACACACACATCGCACAGAAGCTCTCAGGCCTCCCGGAGCTGGTTTCCTCTTACAGGCTCCCGTCAGAGCTTCTGGGGCTGTAGCAACGCCTGCGGCTCCCTGTGCAGCCCCGGGTCTCCCAGCAGCGCTGCGAGCTGTGAATCCGCCTTCTCTTCCCTTCCTGTAAAGGTCAAGCCACCTCCTTCTCTCGCATGGCCACAGTTCAGCTCTGGTCCGCACAGCTCCAACACTGCGGCTTGAAAACGGGAATGGGGTGGGCATGTGCGCAGGCGAAAAGTCAGCCCCGCAAGCCAGGGGGCAGGGACCAGAGGGTGTGGGCTTCAGGAAGGGAAGCGCTGCAGGTAAACCCCAGAACGCAGCTGAGGATTTGCAGCCAGAGACTCAAGACAGGGAGACAAACCCAGGCAAAGGCTGTTTAGGCCTTGACTCCTGAAGAGACCCGGGGCTGCGCTAGGGGAAGGCCAGGAGAAGGGTGTCTGTATTGTGTCCTGTGCACTTCCTAGGGCCCGAGCACCTCTGGTCAGGCTGCCCTTCACTCCTAGCAGGAGTCAGAAGCAAGCAAACAGGCTAAGACTTCGAATTCAGTGGCCATGAGAGACCAAGTCAGCTGCGGGCCCCCCAAAGAGGGACCCCAGAGAAGCCTTTCTGCCACCCCCAACCAGAGAGAGGCTACTGAACTCTGCAAGCAGCAGGGGGGACGACTGCAACACCTCGCAGTGGAGAAAAATGAGAGGAAATGCCATTAAACCTACTTCCTCTAAAGAGCGCCACCCCCAGTTTTCTCTGAACTGCACCTAAAAAGTCAGGAGAGAGAACTCATTAACCTTGGTTTGGTTTAACATTGCCAGCTTCAAGTCAAAACCCCCAAAAGGTTTTGTAAACTATTTCACCTAGCTCAGACAATTTCCTGCAGCCCCTAACCGGACCACCCCACTTACTGAGTAGCTGCCTGTACCCTCCACTCAGGAATCTGGACAAGGCCTTTCCCAGAATCCAGAGAGACCAAGACCTGGATAACCCGAGAAGTCCAAAACCGGAAGGAAGAAGCCCAGGAAAAAGAGTTAAAGACGCTTTTCTCACTAAGCTGGTGTGTGTTGTCTGTGTGAATTTCTGTCCCCACCCCAAGTCTGTACAATGGACCTGCGGATATGCTATGCATTTTGAAGAGCGGCACTGTGGGAGGGGGTGACCCCCCTGTGTACCCCCCCCCACAGCGCCCTCCACCGCCACCCGTTCACTGTTTTCCAACGCATCATCTCACTAGGGAACACAGCAAGCGGGAGTGGGATCCTTCGACTGCGCTGAGCCTCAGCCCCTTCAAAAAACGTGAGGCTCACGGGGAGAACTCCTGCTCTGCCCAGTTTCCACTCCCGCCTCCAGAATAACGAGCCGAAAACATGTGTACTGTAAATAAAGCCTGTCTAAATAAAGCACTCGGGTGAAGGCTGCCGAGAAAACACTCGGCATCGCTCTGTGTTCGGAGCGTGAGTCAGCTTCCCAGCTCCCGGGGAACAATGGGGACCTTGCCAAGGGTCCCCTTCTGTCGACCCCTTACGGTCCCCAGGCCCATTTAGGTAGCGGAGGCGCCGGCCCATTGGGACCTTCGACCTCGAGGTTCGGGAACGGGAGGGGCGCTCCCGGCGGCCCGAGGTTGGGGTCCAGCTCCGGGATCAGCGCCGCCGGGAATCCCTCTACCCGCAGCTGCCGCGGAGGGGTTGAGGGTTAAATAAACACGGAGCAGAGGAGCGAGCCTGGGGCGGTGTGGGGCTGCGGCCCGGAGACGGGAGGGTAGAGGATGCTGGGGGGCGCTCGCTACGGAGCCTCCCGGGGGGAAGACGCCCCCTCCCCGTTCCCAAGCCCGGCTCTCGCCCACTCCGCTGGCCGCCTCTCCTCCGCGGCCTCCCAAGTCTCAGCGGAAACGAACGTAGCAGCTGCCAGAGTCACCCCACTCCTTTTAGAGTCCCCGTAGGCCCGTACATGTACACTGCCACACACACACACACACACACACACACACACACACACACACACACGTGTGCTGGGGACTCGAGGAGGCCCGGCCCCAGACTTCGCAGTGTGGGCGCCGAGCCGACTGAAACGGCGCCCCTTTGATGGAGGGCAGTGTTGGGACCCGTGGTGGCCTCTGCGCTACGTCTTCTATCTCGTCCTCTGGGCTCCGTTGCGGAGCTGCGCACCCCCCAGGAGGGTTACGACTGGAGCGTTGGCCTCAGCTCTGGCGTGGGTCGGTGGTTTCCCTGCGCCCCGTGACCTTGAGGGTCAGTGATCCACCCGGCAGGCCCGCGGTTTCCGGAGTGGCGCGGCCAGCCCTTCCTCCCCGCCTCTCCGGCCAAGGCCGCCCCCTCTTCGCGCCGGGCGGGGGCGCGGGGGTGAAAGCACCGAGGACCTCACCCACGCCCTGCGGACACGCGCCCCGCCGGGGCCGGGGTTGGCGCTCTAGCAGCCTGCAGTTGCCAAATCGTCGCCGGGCAGGGTTGGGGGCGAGGCTCTGGGAATGGGGTTTGAGCTGGAGAAGGCGAGGAAAACAAGTGAAACGGGAGAGGCGGGGTGGGTGACGGCTCATAAATCACCCAGCCCCACCCTCGGGCCACACCGCAGAGGCGCCCCGGGCCCGCAGGGATGGTGGGTCACTCGGCCACTCCTGGCCGACCTCTGAGCTTTCCCGGAGCCAGCGCCCCACCCTGGGCTCAGGCCGCGCTAGGACCAGCTCCCGGCCTGGATGGTAAACCACCCGCCTGATTCGGCGGGAAGCCACCCTTGGACGCAGCGCGCATCCGCCCAAGGGGAAGTTTATTTATAGCTTGTAAACGTAAAGGAAACCAGACCGCGCTGGCTCGCCGCGCTCGGGCTCCTACGCTCCCCACCTGCCCACCAGGAGGGCGCGGCGGGAGGCGAGTGGGGCGTCTCGGTTCTTTCCCTGCCCCCCATCCCCACCCCAGCCCCGCTCCCGGGGGAGAAAAGGGTAGGGTCCTAAGGGGCTGGCAAGCCTTAAATTCCTCTCGGGGAGCCTATCTAGTGCCGTGAAGGCTGGGGAGAGTGGAGAACAGGGCCCAGGCACTGGCCTGGTAAGGGTAGGGGCGGCCGGGCTGTCCCACTTGGCACGCACCGGCGGCAGGCCCGTCAGTGCGGCGCGGGATTCCGCAGCTCCCGCTCCGGTCCCGGGGAAGTCCTGGAGAGCCCGGGATGGAGTCGCTCCGGGAGCCTCTCCTTGGAAGGCGGGACGCTTCCCCGGTTCCTCCCGAGCACGTGTCCTCAGCAGAGCAGGCAAGCGCTGCGTGCCTGGGGCTGCGATCCGCGGGTGACAGCGGCTTAGAGCGCTCCCTCCCCAACCCCCCACTGTCGCCGCCTCTCCCGGGGAGCTCCAGGCTCCGGGGTGCGCTCGGGGCAGGCCCGAGGAACCGGAGAAAAGGAAAAGTGCCGGGGAGGAGATTAGGGAGAGAAGACATTAAAAAGCCCAGCCCTGAATAGACAAAACAGCCGAGCTGAAAGAGACGCCTGCTAGCCCCTTCTCCCCCCAGCCCCCCAGCCCCAGCGGCCTCTCCCAGTCCCGGCGGAGCGCACCCACCCCCGGCCTAGGCCCAGGCGAATTCGTGTATGTGTGTGTGTGTGTGTGTGTGTGTGTGTGTGTACGCGCGCGCGCGCCCGCGAGCGCCGGGCGGGCAGTTGCGAAACGGGCTTTTGGCTGCAGCGCGGCATAATGGAGGTGGCTGGAACAATGCGCGCTTTGTGCGCGCGGGGAGTTGTTTTCCACCCGCCTCGCCCCCCTCGCTCGGGCCGTATGGCACTTTAATCCCCGCCACGGCTGGGCACAAATGCACTTGTGTCCTGCGGGTCACCGGGGGCCGTGCGGCTGGAGCCGACCCCCTCCATCCGCGGGCCCCACCGCCGGCTGCCCCGTCTTTCTTCTTGCAGCCTCCCAACCACCACCGGCCAGTGAGCCGGCTTGGAAGCTTCCGGGCCCGCGAGCCACTTTTTTTTTTTTCTGTGGAGACGGCGCATCGCCCCCCCTTCCCCTCGCGAGCTCACACAAACACACACCCCGGCCGGCCGCGGGCCCCACACTCGCCGCCCTCCCTCTCCCAGTCTCAGCCCGCCCGCCCCCGCCCCCGCCCCCGCCCCGTGCTCCGGACTCCTGCGAACAATAGTAAATGTCAACAGATTCCGCGCGGCGAGTGTCTGACTCGGCCGAGATAAGGGTGCGCGGTTGGCCCCGCGCTCCGCGCCGCCGCGGGGGGAACCCGCCCTGACCCCGGCAGGAAAGAACCGGCTGTGACGAAACCCGTGCCGCAGCGAGGGTGGATAGGAGGGGAGGCCACCAGTCCCGGCCCGGTGGAGGAGTCTCGCCGGGAGCTCAAGCCCTGCCCCGCCCCCACCCGGCTTAACCCGGTGCTAATGCGGGGCCGGTGGGCACGGTGAAAGCGGCGGGGTAGACGTGGCGCTCCGGCCTGCTTTCAGATCACGATTCCAGTGCCCTGCGGATGTCGTAAAAACGCTGATCCGGGTCAGGACGCGGGCGGTTTTCGACCTACTGGGAGCCGGCGCCCGAAAGATGCGAAGGATTCGAGTGCTTGTCTCCGGAAACTCATTAAAATATAGGTTTTGAGCGCGCACACACTCTCGCAGGTCCTCCTCCTCGATCGTCCGCAACCCACCACCCAACCGAGTTAAAATTCACAAATTGATTCTCACGAGTTGGTATTAACGGGTTGTTCCTCTTAAATTGTTGCCAACTTTGCTAACAGATTATTACTTAAATGATTTCTTTTTTATAAAGTTCGTGTTGTTTTACAGATGCGTATTTACTTAAAGAAATCAACTGCATCTATTAACATATTAAAGAGAGAATAAAGCATCGGGGCCGGCGTAATGTGCTGTTCAGCCTTACTTTGGGTGCTCGCGAAGACAGGAAAATCTTATTTGTTTAATAATAAGTCACTCATGAATATGCAAATGACATCGGTGCAGTACCTCACTTCTGTCACTATTAATGAGTTGCAAATTAATGTGACAACAAAAGGAAAATCTATTTAGTGGAGGAACTCGGGTTTCTACCTGGGGAGATCACAAGCAGGCCTAGAACCTGGGTCTCCAGGAAGGACAGGAGTGGGGATGGACACTTCCTCACCCAGGCTTTTCCTGGAGACCACTATTGTTCGGTCTCAGGGACCTGCTTTGTCAGGAGCCCCTTAAAATTCCTGCTCCAGGCCTAAGGAAGAAAGGCTGTTCCAGGGTAATTAGGGCCAAGTGTGATTAATGGAAATCAGCCCACAGTTTGAAGTAGAGCAGTTGGTGAAGCAGATTTGGGGGGATCTCCTCCAACCAGCTTAAAGATTCCCCAAAGCCCTTTTGGTCTCTGTCGCTTCGGACAGAGTTAGGACTGTAAGTACTAAATCAGGCCTCACAGGCCTTACTACAGGTATTAAGAAAGCACCCTATGCGCTGATGCGAGGTTTAAGAGCAGATCAGCTCATTTTCCTGCTGACCTACTTCCCAGAGGTTACAGACTGAAATCTGGTCGTCTTCTATTCGAGCCTTTGCTCTTTTCTGGCCTACACATCAGAGCCTGTTTCTATTCCATCGATGGATGCTGAAGAGACTGTTTCTAATCCAGTAAAGTTTGGAAACATCTCTGAGAAAAAACAAATGCTGAGCTGCCCAGAACTGTGGGCTCATAGCTTGGGTGCCTGGTTAGTATTTCAAGAAGCTGTTTGACTGGGGAACCTTCTGGGGAGATGCAAATATCTATATCTAACCTGATTGATGACTACTTGATTATTTACAAATATAAAAGTTCATCAGGCTGTACATTTAAGATTTGTATGCTTTACTATGATGTAAACAGTAATAAGCATTTATTTTGCTCGAGAATCTGCAGTCTGGGCAGGGCTTGGCAGACAACTCACCTCTGCTCCACACTGCGTCAACTGGGGCAGGTCAACTGGGACTCAAGAATCCATTTTCAAGATGGCTCACACACATGGTTGGCAAGTTGGTGCTGGCTCTGGTTCTTCTCCACGTGGGCCTCTCCACAGGATCACTTGGGCTTCCTCACAGCATGGTGGCTGGGTGCCAAGAGTGAGCACCTAAGAGAGCAAGAAAATGGAAGCTGCCAGTTACTTAAGGAAACTAAGCCTGGAAACTAGCAGTGTCAGTTCTGCCATATTCTGTTGGTCAAGCAGTTACAGAGCCCAGATTCAATGGGGGAGAGGACGTCAACCCCTCCCTTTTATCTTTCAGTGGGAAGTATGTCAAAGAATCTTGGGGCTCTGCTTTAAGACTGCCACCTAGGGAATTCCCTGGCAGTCCAGTGGTTAGGACTCTGCGCTTTCACTGCCGTGGGCTGGGTTCAGTCCCTGGTCGGGGAACTAAGATCCCTCAAGCACGCTTCGTGGCCAAGACAAAAACCTGCCACCTATCTTATTTTAAATGAAAATAGAACACATAACTTCATTTTTTGCTTCACATCCTACCCCTCCTTTTTTTTTTCTTTTTCTTTTTTTCCGGCCCCTCCTTGTGGCATGCAGGGTCGAACCGTGCTCCCTGCATTGGGAGCGAGGAGTCTTAACCATTGGACCGACCGCCAGGGAAGTCCCTCCTACCCCTCCTTTGCTTTCTTCCACATCTCTTTCCTCCAAACCATCAGTGGGAATTATTTGATATCCCAGTTAATTTGTGTGGGTGTATATAGAAAAAAACCATTCAATTTCAGGTGTTAAGTTACTATTGATTTTTTCAAGTTCCAGATTTTAAAATCTAGAGTTTCACAAGTTTTTAACTTGCATTTATTAACCTTGTTATTTTTATACAAAATTAGAGCAGTCATTTTCAGAGAGCTGTTTGATTAAGGCTCAGTCAAGACAAGTTGAACAGACTAAATGCTCTTAAACTGTCCCATCCCTTTATAAATTTAGCTAAATTTCCCTAAACATTTTATATATATTCACACACACACACACACACATATATAATTTGTTTTATTTTCTTTTTAAGCATTCGAATGCCTGAATGGGCAAACTTATGAACCTAATACAGTATCCACAGGGGATTGGTTCCAGGACCACCCCTCAGATACCAAATCTAAGGATGATCAAGTCCCTTAAATAAAGTGCTGTACTATTTGCATGTAACCTACACATCCTTCCATATACTTTAAGTCACCTCTACATTACTTATGGTACCTAATACAATGTAAATGTTATGTAAATAGTTGTAAATACAATGTAAATGATATGTAAATGGTTGCCAGCATGCAGCAAATTCAAGTTTTGCTTTTTGGAACTTTCTGGAATTTTTTTTGTTCCCGAATATTTTCGGTCCGCAGTTGGTGGATTCCTCAGATGCAGAACCCGCAGATACAGAGGGCCGACCAAAAGCAAAATCGAATCAATTAAATGTGTAAATATAGTGAATATCCAGTTGGCTTAAACATTGCAACTCTTGCTTTCCAAGTCAAATTTTAATTCCTTTTACCTTAAAATTGCGAGTCTAAAGTCTATTATACAATTTTAAGTTGGAATCATAAGGCTAATCTGTGAGATTCTTTACTACCTCCAACTTGTCATAAACACTACAGATTAAATCACATGCATAGATCGTTCCTGAACTTAACACCAAAATATCACTACAGTATATTTGATTGATTTCATCTTCTCCATATTCAATTCTCAACCTTCCCAAGGTTCAAAGGACACCCTCTGAGGAGTGTGTTTTGCCAACTCAAGAGAGTTGAGGTTACTTGATACAAGGAAAAATGTAAGGCTTTGGAATAAGCAAAAAAGATTACTGGCTATTCTTTCAATGGAATGCTGGAGCCTGACGGTGGGGGTATTTTCGGAACCTACAGAAAATGAACCTTTGTCTTTGCCAGGCTATTTTACAACTCTATACGATGCAGAGAACTAATAGTACTGTGGATACTTCTCGCCTATAGATAAGCAAATAACTTCTCTCTGGGGCAGTGAGAACCCCTACTCCCACCCCAAAAGCCAGTTTTGCGTCCATTTGCAAATTTATTTCAATATTCCCGATCTACAAATGTTTCTGTTCTTGGGATGCTCCTTTGAGCCAGTTATACCTCACCCATTCCCTCATTTAATTAATGAGTTATATAAAACCTGTGATGTGTTCATTTTATATTTGTATGAGAGTCATGATTTTGCCTTCTTTTGAGACAGCCTTTAACACTGGTCAAGAGTTCATCACACTACATAGATAACATTAGTGGCTGGCTAGAAATTGGAGGCCAAGATGCAGGATATGGGCCCTACAGATCTCCAAGGAGAATTTGCTTACGCCCCAGACAGACAACCAGAGCCCTTCTTAATTTTGTTTATAGTTGCTATGACAACTGAAGATCCACGGCCATACCCTTCAGGTGGAATTTTTTTTCTTAATCTCAGGTCCCCACTTCAAGGTAAATCCTACCCTGATTCTTTTCGAACCTCTGATTTCTCTCTGCCCTGTCATCTGATTGAAGGAGAGAGAAATATGTAGCTACCACCCATGTTGCCTCAACATTTGATTGGATTCAATTAACATATTTACCACCTGTGGTGGTTTTTTTTTTTTTTTTTTTTTTTTTTTATTTTTTTGCGGTACACGGGCCTCTCACTGTTGTGGCCTCTCCCGTTGCGGAGCACAGGCTCCGGACGCGCAGGCCCAGCGGCCATGGCTCACGGGCCCAGCCGCTCTGCGGCATGTGGGATCCTCCAGGACCGGGGCACGAACCCGTGTCCCCTGCATCGGCAGGCAGACTCTCAACCACTGCGCCACCGGGGAAGCCCTGTGGTGGTTTTTTAATATGTCCACAAATTCTTTGATTCTCCTCCCTTCAAAAGGTGGAGCCTGATTTTCCTTCCCTTGGTTGTGGGTGGTGCTTAGTGACTCACTGCTAATAAATAGAATGTGACAGAAGTGACTGTATGTGACGCCCATGATTAGGATAGAAAAGGCGTTGTGGCTTCCTCATTACTATCTGGGGAAGCCAGCTGCCATGACATGGGCACATTCAGCCTCCTGAATGTCATGGGCACATAGCAACCCTATTGGGTGAGCCAAGAACTGAGGCCTCCTGCCAACAGCCATGTGAATGAGCCATCTTAGAAACAGATCTGGTAGCCCCAGTGGAATCTTCAGACAGACATCTTGAATACAACCTCATGAAGGCCCCTGACTCCTGAATTCCTGACCCACAGAAACTGCGAGATAATAAATGTTCTGTTGTTGTTAAGTCACTGAATTGTGGGGTAATTTGTTATGCAGTAATAGGTAACTAATACATGAGTCAACCTTGCATTTGGACACAGCTCTAAACCATTCTAATAACACTAAACACATTTCTGTTTTGCCTAGGGGGATGGATATGCCTCTGCCAACCCCCAAAGCAAGACACCCACCCAACTCTCAACCTTGAGAACCGTGTTCTAAAAGCCACGAGAAATAACCTAAATCACACTGCGGGGAGTGAGAGAAAAGGGTGAACTAAATATATGGCAAATTAATATTTCCAGCAATAACAGTGATGATAAACTAGCAGAGGCAGTAAAACAATTTTAAATATTTCTTTTGATCGCTTTGCAGTTGAAAGTCAGATCTTTGTAAGAATTCATTACCGTTTTAACTTACAGAGAGGAACCATTCTTGGAGATGGATTCAAAACGAAACAAAACACACACTCATACCCTGCAAGAAGTCACCAAAAGTGTGAAAAGCTAAACTGGGATGATTAAGTTCTAGAGGAGCGAATCTCCTATAGGTATGCCCCGAAGTGCTACTTAAAGATAAAATAACTTCCTTTCTGTGTGCATGGTATTTTTCAACAACTGAAATGATCAAACATTTGGAGTGTGACCTAAATGACTCAAGCTGCTTCCTGTCCCAGGAACAGGGACTTCCTAAGGTAGCTAAGACTCTCCTCCTAGAAAAGAGTAGATAGACCATCACATAGTCAAATTAGTCCCACTGCTTTCTGAATTTAGATAGGAAAAAGGAAGCTCTGTGTGTGTGTGTGTGTGTGTGTGTGTGTGTGTGTGTGTCTCACATTCTTCCACAAAGGATTTTGAGTAAATTTTTAATAAAAATGTAACAAACTGATCGAAAAATATAAATAGTAAATAACAGAATCTGGGAGAATCTAGGAACAGAAGGATGAAACAATATGAAGGCCATAGGAGAAATACTTTTCTCCTAGCAATTTATCAGCATTCAGTATTCATTCATTTAAATAATATTTCTTGAACAGCGACTCTAAGCTAGATGATGATGAGACAAAAATATGTAAGACACAGCCCGTTGTTAAAGATGTTCACAGTCGGGGACTTCCTTATAGTTAAGAATCCGCCTGCCAATGCAGGGGACACGGGTTCGAGCCCTGGTCCAGGAAGATCCCATGTGCAGTGGAGCAACTAAGCCAGTGCACCACAACTACTGAGCCTGCACTCTAGAGCCCGTGAGCCACAACTACTGAGCTCGTGTGCTGCAACTACTGAAGTCCACATACCTAGAGCCTGTGCTCCGCAACAAGAGAAGCCACAGCAATGAAATGAGAAGCCCGTGCACCGCAACGAAGAGTAACCCCCACTCACCGCAACTAGAGAAAGCCCATGCGCAGCAACGAAGACCCAATGCAACCAAAAAAAAAAAAAGATGTTCACAGTCTAGGGACTTCCCTGGTGGTCCAGTGGTTACGAATCTGCCTTCCAATGCAGGGGACTCGGGTTCGATCCCTGGTTGGGGAACTAAGATCCCACATGTCCTGGGGCAACTAAACCTGAGCATCGCAATTACTGAGCTCGAGCACCACAACTAGAGAGCCCTCGCGCTGCAACTAGAGAGAAGCCCTCAACAAAGAGCCCCGTGAGCCACAAAGAAGACCCAGCGCAACCAAAAACAAAAATAAAAACAAAACAGTTCTTTGTGGCACTCTGAATAACAGTAAAATTAAACTTTGGAACATGCTATTTGAAAAACAAATAAATAAAAATGATGTTCGCAGTCTAATAGAGGGAAACAGAGACACAAATTATAGTGATTTGTTGGGACTTCCTGACGGTCCAGTGGTTAAGGCTCCGTGCTTCTACTGCAGGGGGCATGGGTTCAATCCCTGGTCAGGGAACTAAGATCCCACGTGCTGCATGGTGCAACCAAAAAAAAAAAAAATTATAGCGATTTGCAAAAAAATGTTGCAGTTGTTTTAACCTGTCTTTGTAGGTTACTAGGAATATATTCAACCAGAATTGTGTACCCATGTTCCTCAAAAGGCAGGGCTCGTTGCAGTGCTGTTGGTAGTGACCCCAAACTGGAAACTACCCAAATGCCCATCTACAGCAGAATGGGGAAGGAAACTGTGGTGTCTTCACACAATGGAATACTATACAGCAGCGAAAATAAACAATCCACAATTGCACCTAACAATAGGGAGGGATCTCATAAACATGATATTGAGTGGGAGAAGCCAGACATCAAAAAGCACCAACTAACACAACATTGTAAACAACTATACTTCAATTTTAAAAAAAAGCACCTACTTTGTGATTCCATGGATCTGAAGTTTAAAAGCCGGCCAAACTAGTGTTTGCACTTAGAAGTCTGGATAATAGCTCTCCTCAGGTGGGGAGGGGCGTAGTGAGTGGGAAGAGGCACGGGGGACCACTGGGGGACTGGGAAAGTTTTGTTCCTTATTCTGGGAGCTGCTTACACACAAGTACAAGTCTCTCCAGTCCACAAAAATCCATAGAGTGATACACTTACGACGCATGCACTTTTCTGTATGTGTGCTGTCCTTCAATAAAATGTATAAGAAAAAAAATCCACCCTTTGAGCAAGTAGGTGGGCCAATGAGGAAGGCATTGTTAGTTACGCTTAGGGTGGGGAGCTTATGAAAACTTCCTGGAGGAGGTGATGCTGGCCTAGTTTTCACAGGTATACCCACCTTAGCCTTGGGGATGAATTCGGAAAGATGTTGGGAGAGGGCAGAAAGGCAAAAGCAAACCCGGGGAGGCTGGAAGCAGCCTGAGCACTGGGGAACGATGAGGGAAGTGTCGTAGGATAACAGTGGCCAGGAGAGAGGGGCCTGCTTCCGGCTTGTCTTTGTCAGAGAAGCTTTTCTCCCTCTCGCTCACCGTTGTGGACTTGGGAGCTGGAGCTGGAGAGAACAGGATTACATTTGTGTTCTAGAAAGTTCTCTCAGGCAGGAGGGCAGTGGGTGGGTGGCACCGCGCAGGACTGAGAGAACCTTCTGCGTGGTCCAGCCCAGGAGCATGGGCACCAGAGCAGCTGGGTTCTGGGGATGGAGAGAAGCAGAGAGAACACTAAGGAGACAGCAAGAGCTGCTGTAGGAGAAAAATGAGAGAGAACATCAGAGAGCAGGGAGAAGAATGAAAGGAGGGGTATTTTTAAAGCTTCCGGTAAAACACATTTAAAAATACAGTCTGTTCAGCTGTCTATAAAAGCTGCTTCACTGAATTCTTAAGAAGGACAAACTCAGTCATCAAAGGGATGCCCCGATTTCTCTCTAAAAAGGGCTTCTTAACTTGGGATCCGTAGATAGAATTCAGGGGACTTGTGAACTTGGATGGGAAATCTTTTTATTTTTCTTTTCATTAAGCTTTACCTGAAATTTAGCATTTCCTTCAGCCCTGCATGTAGGCAACCATTATCATTGTATTAGCAGCACCTGTGACTTGGTCACCTCTCAAAATCACAGATATTTTCATATCACGGTATAGTCGACGCCGATACCTCAATATACTGATTAGACTCATCACTAATTTGAAATTATGGTATTTGTTAGGGCTGCTGTTAGATCTTACTATTTAATTCATCATTAAATAGGCCCACCCATTAGCGTTCTGGTTATCTGTGCTCTGGAACAAATTACCTCAAAAGGTAATGGCTGAAAGCAGCAAAAATCATTTCTTTTGCTCATGAACCTGCCCTTTGGGCAGGGCTGGGTGGGCTGTCTCTGCTCCAGGCAATGTCGGGGGCCTCAGATTGGATGATCCCAATGACTGGGGGCTCCTTTATGCATCTCTGTCTCTCTGCACCCCTAGGCAGCCTCCTAGCTTCCCCCATGCCCTCTGCCCAACTGGGCAGCCTCTGGGTAGTGGGATTTCTTACATGGTGGCTCACAGCCCCAAAAAGAGTGTTCCAGAGAATAGGGAGGAAGCTGCCAGACATCTTCTGATCTAGCCTTAGAAATTCCAGAATGTCGGGCTTCCCTGGTGGCGCAGTGGTTGGGAGTCCACCTGCCAATGCAGGGGACACGGGTTCCAGCCCTGGTCCGGGAAGATCCCACATGCCGCGGAGCAACTAAGCCCATGCACCACATCTCCTGAGCCTGCGCTCTAGAGCCCATGAGCCACAACCACTGAGCCCTCGTGCCACAACTACTGAGCCTGCACGCCGCAACTACTGAAGCCTGCGTGCCTAAAGCCTGTGCTCTGCAGCAAGAGAAGCCACCGTAATGAGAAGCCCGCGCACCGCAACGAAGAGTAACCCGCGCGCGCCGCAACTAGAGAAAGCCCGCGCGCAGCAATGAAGACCCAACGCAGCCAAAAATAAATAAATTAATTAATTATTTTTTTTAAAAAAAGGAAATTCCAGAATGTCAAGTGGGCAAAATGGATGAAGGGGGTCAAAAGGTACAAAGTTCCAGTTATAAAATAAATAAGCCCTGGGGATATAATAGACAGCATGGTGACTATAGTTAATAACACTGCGTTGCATATTTGAAAGATGCTGAGAGTAGATCTTAAAAGGTCTCATCACAAGGAAAAGAAAATGTTGAAACTATGTATGGGATGGTAACTAGATTTACTGTGGTCATCACTTCATAATATATACCAGTATGGAATCATTATGTTGCACACCTGAAACTAATAGAATATTGTATGTCGATTGTACCCCAGTTAAAAAAAGGAAGTCCAGAATGTCGCTTCTGCCACGTTTTATTGGTCAAGCAAATTTCTTACTAAGGTCAGCCTAGATACAAGGGGAGGGGACAAAGACCCCACCTCTCAATGAGGGAAGTGTCAAAAGACTTGCGGCCACAATGACAATATCACAAATTAGTGGGGTTTTGGTATCTTGCTAGCATATTTCAATATAATTGGTTTCCTTTGTAATCCTGTTGTTTTATTCTATGCATTGTAAAGCACGATTCTGAGAAGGGGGTTATATGATTTATCAGACCGGCACAGGGGTCCATGATGGAGAACCTCTGCTTCAAAATGTCCCTCTGATTATAAGCATCCTCCTTCTGTCCACTCCCCACAGCCTCAGCCTTGGCCCAGGCTCCCATCCTCTCTCTCTCTTTTGTTTTTTTTTCTTTTTAAAGCATAGTCTTTATTTATTTTGAAAGAAACACGTTATTAACTGAACATTTATTCTTTTTTAAATTTATTTATTTGGTTGCACCGGGTCTTAGTTGTGGCAGGCGGGCTCCTCTTAGTTGTGGCTCACGGGCTACTTGGTTGTGGCATGCGAACTCTTATTTGCAGCATGCATGTGGGATCTAGTTCCCTGACCAGGGATCGAACCCAGGCCCCCTGCATTGAGAGTGCGGAGTCTTAACCACTGCGCTACGAGGGAAGTCCCTCCCATCCTCTCTTGCTGGACCACTGCAATAGCATCCTGATTGGCTTCTGCCATTGGGCTCTTCATGTCAAATCCTTCTTCCAAAATCTATCCTTTCTTGGGAATTCCCTGGCTGTCCAGTGGTTAGGGCTCTGCACTTTCATTGCCGAGGGCCCAGGTTCAATCCCTGGCTTAGGAACTAAGATCCCGCAAGCTGTGTGGCGCCGCCAAAAAAAAAATGCCATCTTTAAGCCCAGATTCATTACTTCATCTATTCATCCATCCATCCATCCGTTCAATGAATGAAATGTCTTTGATGGCCAAATATAAAATGATCCCATGTTGTCCTACTGAGAAGGTCCCCGAACACCTTTTTTGACTATCTTGAACTTTTAGGCCTAGAATATTCGATGTGGGCCACGGCTGCAGGGCTGCAGGGGCTGGAGAATCGCATAGCTGTTGGCAGGCCTCAGTTCCTCATTTGCGATGGCCAGAGGGAGGCCTCCCTCACTCAGTCACCACGTGGGCCTCTCCCTCAGGCCCCTCCCAACATGGCAGGTGGCTTTCCCCGGACACAGTGATCCAAGAGAGAGCAAGAAACCGAGCAAGTAGATGCCCACAGTACCTCATGACCTAAGCTCCAGAGCCACACACCATCATGTACCCTTTAGTCTATTCATTAGCAGCCTCATTACCACGTCCAGCCCACAGTAAGGGAAAGAGGATTTGGCTCCGCCTCTTGAAGGGAAGAGTGTTAAAGAATTTGTGAATGTATTTTTAAAACCATCCCGGTTACCTTTATTATTTAGAAGAACTTATTATTAAAATAACACATAAGTTGAGATTGTATTGCCTTTTCCACTGTCATAGCCCAAAGCCACTTTATTAAACTTTCCACAAATCTTTGACGTTAGTGATTTCTTCTGCACTACTCACTGAGTAGTTTGAGACCCTACACTTTCTGTGTGGAAATTTTATCCAAAGCCATAAGCACTTGTTGTCCAACCATTAGGTTCTCTCTTTCATGCCTTCCTTCTGTGTGCATTTGTGGCCTCCACAACAGAAACACTGACTGTGTTGCTTTTGAAAGCAGGCATTCAAGGGCTTGTCCAAAACAGCATCCAATATTTGTGTTGTAACCAGGAATAATGACTAAATCTTGGTTACCTTTCTTTGCCTCTACAAAGGACTGAATATTTGTGTCCCTCCCCAAATTCATATGTTGAAACCAAACCCCCTGGCATCAGGAGACAAGGCCTTTGGGAGGTGATTAGGTCATGAGGGTGGAGCCCTCATGAATGGAATTAGTGTCCTTATAAAAGGGACCCCAGAGAGCTTCCTGGCCCCTTCCACCATGTGAGTGCACAGCAAGAAGACAGCAGTCTATCAACCAGGAAATGGGTTCCCACCAGACACCAAATCTGCCAGCACCTTGATCTTGGACTTCCCAGCCTCCAGAACTGTGAGAAATAAATGTCTGTTGTTTTAAGCCTCCTAGTCTGTGGTATTCTATTATAGCACCCTGAACAGCCCCTCCTTTTCTTTCTTCTTCCTTCCTTCTCCTTCTTCTTCTTTTTTTTTTTAAATACACCAATTCTGCTAGGTGACCTCTCTAAGCATTGCAAACCAGCATCGATTGAGGCCATTTCGGGTTAATGGGTCTTCCCTAAACACCACTTTGTTGTTGGAAATAAAGTCATTGAGAGTGTCACCCAAATCAAGAGAGTTTTCTGGGACTCAAACACAAGGTAACTGTCACCAGTCAAATGGATCAGTGCATTGTGTTGGATCCATACATTGTGGACGGTTCACAGAATGGAACACCACATAGCAATGAGAGTGAACAGGCTACAACCACGCATAAACACATGAGTGAATCTCCCAACTTAAACGTTGAGCAAGAGAAGCCAAAAACAAAAGAATAGGCACAGTAAGATTCCATTTCTATAAAATATAAAAACTGGCCAAACTCATTTATTGTGATAGAAGATAAACTAGGGGTTACCCTTGGTGGGGAGGTGCTTGGAAGGGGGCATTGAGGGGCCTTCTGGGGTGCTGGTCACGTTCTGTTTCATCTGGGTGCTGCTTAGATGGGTGTGTTCAGCTTGTGAAAATTCATGTATTCATCAAGGTGTGTATTTATGATTTGTGTACTTTTTTGTATGTTACACTTCCAAAAAAGTTTCTGTGAAAAACCTCTGGGGTAGCTTCTGCTTTCTGAGGGAAAATTTGGTTGCAGTAGTACTTGGGCTGTAGAGACAGGTCTGATCATATTCTCTTTAGTTTTATTTTCCTACTACTCATAGTTATTTGACAAGACAGACGCTTATTTCTCTTCCATTGAAAGACATATAGAGGACTTCCCTGGTGGTCCAGAGGTTAAGAATCCGCCTTCCAGTGCAGGGGAGGCGGGTTCGATCCCTGGTCAGGGAACTAAGATCCCACATGCCGCAGGGCAACTAAGCCCAGGCGCCGCAACTACTGAGCCCACACGCTCTGGAGCCCGTGCACCACAATTAGAGAGAAGCCTATGCGCCACAACGAAGAGCCCGCACACTGCAACAAAGATCCCACGTGCTGCAGCTAAGACCCGACTCAGCCAAAGAAAGAAAGAAAGAAATGTGGTTTTTTTTTTTTAAGTTAAAAGAAAAAAAAAAGGAAAGAAAAAATTGGAGGAGCACATGGATAAGCAGGAAGGGGACGGCTGTCTGAGGACGATGTAGCATGAGGCTTCCAAGGTTAAAGGCCCTGGCATAGGGGTGGCCTCAATTCTGAAATCGCTGGACCTCTTGTGTCCAGAAAGATTCTGGATAGTTTAATTAACTAGAAAATAAATAAATGAATAAACAAAAGCATAGGTCCCTGTGCTTTAGGCTTCCCTGAGGGAACACTGATTCCTGGGTTGGGTCATTTCTCTTTGCTGATGGGGGGAAAGAGGTACAGTTGCACACATTTAGGCGGGGCCTGCCCTGACTCAGGCCTGGTGTTCAGGCTGAGGGAATACAAAGAAAACCCTCTCCAGCTTAATTTAGTGACTGACAATGCAAATTCTTACAGGTAGATTGCTCGAATCCAAAGTGGCTGGTGTATACGGAGTGAGCACCGACAGAGGGGCCATGGTGGGCAGACTTCTTTTTCTTTTTTTAATTAATTAATTTATTTATTTTTGGCTGCGTTGGGTCTTTGTTGCTGCGCGCGGGCTTTCTCTAGTTGCGGCGAGCGGGGGCTACTCCTCGTTGCGGTGCGCGGGCTTCTCATTGCAGTGGCTTCTCTTGTCGCGGAGCACGGGCCCCAGGCACAAGGGTTTCAGCAGTTGTGGCACGTGGGCTCAGCAGCTGTGGCCCACGGGCTCTAGAGCGCAGGCTCAGTAGTTGTGGCACACAGGCTTAGTTGCTCTGGGGCATGTGGGATCTTCCCTGACCAGGGCTCGAACCCATGTCCCCTGCATTGGCAGGCGGACTCCCAACCACTGTGCCACCAGGGAAGCCCTAGCAGACTTCTGCGGAGACTCAATACTCAGGTGGACACCAGAAAACCTTGGCCACTGTCCTCAAGGAACTTACAGCACCACAGGGCAGAAATATAGTGTGCCCGTTCCGTTCCAGGGGCCAGAAAAGACATAAGCTCCTCCTGGGTTTCCAGAAGCTTCATTCTAATCATGAATTTTTGGTGGTGGCTTACATTTTACTTCATTTGTTTTATTTCCTTTTTGTTTGTTTGTTTTTTGTTTTGGCTGTGCCACGCAGCTTGCGGACTCTTAGTTCCCCAACCAGGGATCAAACCTGGGCCTCCAGCAGTGGAGGCACGGAGTCCTAAGCACTGGACTGCCAGGGAAGTCCCTTTATTTCCTTTTAGAATGGCGTTGTAGGGGACGGTTTCTGAGAGAGCTAAAGGAGGGGGCAGCTGTGAGGGTGAAGCCACAGCTATGGGAACAGGAAAGATTTGGAAAGGTTGGTGCAGAAGGGGAGGGTCGGTGGTGGTGATATGACAGGGGAGTTGGGAATGTGAAGCCCTGGATGCTTTGGAGTGAGAGAGGGATAGAGGCAGGGGTGATATTTGAGGCTACCCAGACTTGCTGCTGGGCCCTGACTAGCCTGGGTTCTGGCCTTGGACCAGGGGAATAAGAGGAGAGTGGTTCTGAGGGACGTGGTAGCAAACACGGGTTGATCCGGGGGTTGAGAGAAGGACGGGCTGTGAAAGGGAGCTGGGAAGTGGGATGGGGGAAGCTGGGAAGGGGAGAGGGGTCTCAGTGAGCAGAGTGTCATGTGGGCCTCAGCCAGGGAGAAGTGGGAGCTAGAAGCAGGAGTGCACTGAGACTGGGCCTAGTGTGTGGAAAATGGCGCTCTTCCAGTCTCCAGAGAGCTCCTTGAGGTGAGACTGAGTGTCTCAGCTAAGGGCTCCTGGGCGTCCAATCTGCTCAGAATATCCGCCTCCACCCTATCTCCCCCCCGTCCCCAAGCAAGGTGAGTCAGGAGAGCAGGGCCAGTTGTTGGAGATTCTGGGGGAGAGTCAGGGGCTTGGACAGGTCAGGGACTGAGGATAGGGGAAGGCAGAGGAAGGGAGAAATTTAAGGGAAAGCAGAAGTTTTTACATGAAGACCCAGGTGACATCAACAGATCCATCAGGCCTAAGGGGCGTAAGGCTACTTTTTTTCTTTTTTAGCCTGTTTCAAAGTTTATTTTGATCATTACATTTCTAATTCTTTCAAGATAAGAGTCTTTCTAAAAAAACTCAAAAAATTCCACTCCAGGTATATATCTGAAGAAAACGAAAACACTACTTGGAAATGATACATGCACCCCGATGTTCATGGCAGCTCTATTTACAATGGCCAGGACATGGAAACAACCTAAGTGTCCATCAACAGATGAATGGATAAGGAAGATGTGGTACATATATATACGATGGAATACTACTCGGCCATAAAAAAGAATGAAATAATGCCATTTGCAGCAACATGGATGGACCTAGAGATATCGTATTAAGTGAAGTAAGCCAGACAGAGAAAGACAAATATATATGATATCACTTATATGTGGAATCTAAGAGGCTACTTTTTAAGAGGGGACTTTGGGGGACTTGTGAGGCCTCACCACATGTCCTTGGCCTCCATTCCAGTTTGTGGCCGTGTCTGGTCTTTAGCCCACCTGCTGGGTCTAGGAAATGTTGCTCTTAAGCTATGGGAAGTGTCAAGGTGATGGTAGTGGGTGACCATGGGAACAGGATCCAGGACTCACGGGACTAACATTCTTATAATAAAGTAAGAAGGGGAATTCAAGAAGAAAAACCTGTATGGGAATTCCCTGGCAGTCCAGTGCTTAGGACTCCACACTTTACATTTCAGGGGGCATGGGTTCGATCCCTGGTCGGGGAACTAAGACGCAAGTGTGGCACAGCCAAAAAAAATTTAATTAAATTAAAAATTAAAAAAAACACAACTGTATGATATGAAAAATCAAAACAGATATATGAACAGAAAAGGAAAGTTGAAAGGCTATTCACCAAAACCTTGTCTCCCCCCACCCATGGGCTTGCAGTTCATTTGCGTAATAAAAATTTTTTAATTTTTAAATTAAAAGAATTTTTTAAGTTCACGCTCTATACTGGATTCACTTATTTATTTACCAGGAAATTAACCAAGACCCCAGGCTCAAAAAGCCTCACTGCACTGCTTCTCGGGGGACGTTTGAAGCAGAGGCTCTTGAAATTGTCTCTTTGCCCGCCCCCGCCCCGACAGGGGGTGAATCATCCATGGGCAATTTCCATGGGCAATTCTGGAAGTTTGTATTCCATATTTTCGTGTGAGTGAAAAAAAACCTCCACGGATTTACATCAGAGTTTGCAAACTGGTGGGCCCGGGGCCTCCCTGGGATGGTTCTGTTTGGCCTGGCCTACCCAGTGTTTTATCAATGTCATGAATGTTAGCGAGAGTTCACGCAAAAATCCAGATTACTGGCTTCTCTTCTGAAAGGTCAGAAGACCTGACAATCCAGGGTCTGATCGCAGCAACAGCCCATCCCAGAGCCGCACTGCCCCTTCAGACAGGGCACCGATGGTTCTCATAGCCCCTGTCGCAATCAGGTGTAACCCCAAGTCAGGCGCGTGTGAGTATTTGGCCCAAACTTCTCCTTTATGCCGTTTTGTGAAACGTAAATTCAGTGGCGTTCCTTGGTTTACACTCACTGAATGGTTTCCCTTCCATAAAGATTTGGAGCACGTATGGAGCAGAGGGAATGTGATGGCTTGAAAACCTGCCTCCAAATTCTTTGATCCTCTTCCCGCATAAGATGGAGTCTAGGGAATTCCCTGGCGGTCCAGTGATTAGGACTCCGCGCTCTCACTGCCGAGGGCCCGAGTTCAATCCCTGGTAGGGGAATTGAGATCCCACAAGCCACGCGGCGCAGTCTAATCCATCTCTTCTTGAGTATAGGCTGGGCTTGGTTACTTGCTTCTAACAAATAGAATGTGGGGAGAGTGACAGTGTGTGACTTTCAGAGGTGGATCATAAAAGGAAAGCTTCAGAGCGGTCCCCGCTTTTACAGGATGCTTGCCCTTGGAACCCAGCCGCTGTGGAGGGAAGCATCCCAGGCCACATACAGAGTGTAGGTGTTCCAGCTGCCAGACCCCCGGTGGAGCCCCAGCCGACAGCCAGCTTCAACCGCCAGGCGTGTGAGAGAGAGAAGGAGCCTCCAGAAGATTCCAGTCCCAACCTCTGAGCCGCCCCAGGGGATGCCAAGCGGAGTATAGGTAAACTCTCCCAAAGGAGGCCTGCTCGAGTTATGGATTCAAAAATAATTGTTGCTGTTTTGAAACAAGAAGTTTCTTTTTGACATCTTTATTGACACATAATTCATATATCATAAACTTCACTCATTTGAAGTATATAACCCAATGGTTTTTGTATATTCACAGAGTTTGTGCAACCATCACCACAATCACTTTTAGAAGATTTTCATCACCCCCCCAAAAAAGCCCCATGCTCCTTCCACCCTTGTTCAGCCCCTGTCAACCACTAATCTGCTTCCTGTCTCTATGGATTTGCCTATTCTGGACATCTCATATGTACGGAATTGTGTAATACGTGGCCTTGTGTGTCTGGCTTTCTTCACTCAGCATAACGTTTTCAAGGTTCATCCACATTGTAGCAGGTGTCAGTACTTCATTCCTTTCTACGGCTAAGTAATATTCCGCTGTATAGATAGGCTACATTTTCACATTTATCCATTCATCAGTTGACAGACATTGGATTTAGATCCACATTTTAAAAAATAAATTTATTTATTTATTTTTGGCTGCATTGGGTCTTCGTTGCTGCATGCGGGCTTTCTCTAGTTGTGGCGAGTGGGGGGGGCTACTCTTCGTTGTGGTGCGCGGGCTTCTCATTGCGGTGGCTTCTCTTGTTGCGGAGCACGGGCTCTAGGCGAGCGGGCTTCAGTAGTTGTGGCTCGCAGGCTCAGTAGTTGTGGTGCATGGGCTTAGTTGCTCCCTGGCATGTGGGATCTTCCCGGACCAGGGCCCAAACCCACATCCCCTGCATTGGCAGGCAGATTCTTAACCACTGCGCCACCAGGGAAATCCCTATATCCACATTTTTTCGCTCATGAATAATGCTGCTATGAATATTCATGTACAAGATTTTCTGTGGAAGTGTTTTCATATCTCTTGGGTATATATCTAGGAGTGGAATTGCTGGCGCACATGGAAAATTCTCTGGTTAACATTTTAAAGTACTGCCAAACTGTGTTCTAAAGTGGCTGCAAATTTTCCATCCCTACCAGCAATGTACAGAGGTTCCAACTTCTCCACATTCTTACTAACTTTTGTTATTTTCTGTCTTTTGATTAGAGCCATCCAATGGGTGTGAAGTGGTATTTCATTGTGGTTTTGATTTGCATTTCCCTGATGGCTAATGATCTTGAACATATTTTTTAAGTACTTTTTGGCCGTTTATATCGATATATCTTCCTTTTTTTTTAAGTCCAAATCTTATTTTTTTTAATTAATTGATTTATTTTTGGCTGCGTAGGGTCTTCGTTGCTGTGCGCAGGCTTTCTCTAGCTGCAGCGAGCAGGGGCTACTCTTTGTTGCGGTGCACGCGCTTCTCATTACGGTGGCTTCTCTTGTTGCGGAGCACGGGCTCTAGGCGAGCAGGCTTCAGTAGTTGGGGCTCGCGGGCTCAGTAGTTGTGGCTCGCAGGCTCAGTAGTTGTGGTGTATGGGCTTAGTTGCTCCCTGCATGTGGGATCTTCCCAGATCAGGGCTCAAACCTGTGTCCCCTGCATTGGCAGGCAGATTCTTAACCACTGCGCCACCAGGGAAGTCCCTCTTTTCACTTTCTTGATGGTATCATTTACAACACAAAAGTTTTTAATCCTGAGAAAGCCCATTTTCTTTCTTTTTAACCTCATTTATTTTAGTTTTTAAATTGAAGTATAGTTGATTTACGATGTTTCAGGTGTATAGCAACGTGATTCATATATATATATATATATATATATATATATATATGTACACCAGTTCATTTTTTGTTTGGTTATTCATGCTTTTGGTGCCATATCTTAAAAAACATTGCCTAACCAAGATTTGCTCCAATGTTTTCTCCTAAAAGTTTGGTAGTTTTAGTTCTTACATGTAGGTCATTGCTCCATTCTGAGTTTCTTTTATGGTATGGTATGAAGTTGGGATCCAACTTCATTCTTTGCAGGTGGATCCTGTTTTCCCAGCATCATTTGTTAAAAAGACTGTCCTTTCCCCACTGAATAGTCCTGGCACCCTTGTTGAAAGTCAGTTGACCATCTATGTGAGGGTTTCTTTCTGGGCTCTCTTCTATTCCATCCCATTGATCTATGTACCTGTCCTTATGCCAATATAAGCCATAAAGCTTGGGAGTGACTGTCATGCAGCCATGGTAACTGGAACAGGAAGGAAGCAAGGAGGGGAGTTGACTAGAAGAGATCAAGTGTAAGATGGAGGAGAAAGGTGGCTGAAGGAAGAAGAGACAGGAATCTTCCTTGCTCCTTGTTGAGTCTCCTTAAGCCTATCTTTTGCTTAAATTTGCCAGCCTCGCACATGCATGAGCAGTTTCTTCCGACCCCAGGGAACGGGCCACGAAGACTGCTCATTTCTGGGGAACTGCAATCTTGTGGTGTAACAGAACAAGTAAGCCAATTTACAAAGGTTTCAGGCTTGTCCTCCTCCGGCCCATCCTTTTAGCTTGAAGCCTTTGGCTGGGGGCATTGTTAGGACTTGTATAGACCTTGCAAATCTAGCAGATTTGGGGATGGGAGTGACAGAGGCAGAAAAGTTCAGTCTTGGGCCAAACAGCCAGGCTCACAGTTACCTCCAAAACGTGTTCAGGGTGATGCTCCCACCTGCTAGCGAGATTAATCTGTAGAGGTAAGGCAGACAGATAAGCTATAATTGCAAACTCTTGTAATTTTCCTTCTAGGATTGTGGACATAGGATGTGCCTGAAGACCAGAAACTATTTGTTATTTTATTTTAAGCATCACACAGGCTTCGGTCAAAAAAAAATTTCTGCTTCCAAAGTTCATATCCTTAGCATTCCCTTCCTTCCTTCCTTCCTTCCTTCCTTCCTTCCTTCCTTCCTTCCTTTTCTTCCCCCCTCCCATGCCCTCGTCCTTCTAGTAACCATTTCCCTTCCTCCACTGCCCCCTTCTGCCCCACCCCACAGAGGTAACAACTATCCTGAACTAAGTATGTATCACTCTTCTTGTTTTTATATCTTTAGTAACTGGTCAGAAACCCATTAAGAGTATAACACGGTACTTGGCCTATTTGGAAATGTTACAGAAATATGTCATGCTGTACACATTCTTCTGTAACTCGCTTTCTATTTTGGTCAATATTACATTTGTGACATGCGTCTGTCTTGGTTGGTGTAGCTGGGGTCTAGTATCTCTTTGGTTGACTATAAACCAGTTTATTTATTCACTGGCCTGCTCAAAACGCCACCTTCCCAGAGAGGCCCTCTCTGTCCTGACCAGTCATCTAAAGTGGACTCTTTCTTTCTTCTTCCTCCTCTGCCTACTTTTGATATAAACACCTTGGGCTTCCCTGGTGGCGCAGTGGTTGAGAGTCCGCCTGCCGATGCAGGGGACACGGGTTCGTGCCCCGGTCCGGGAGGATCCCACGTGCCGCGGAGCGGCTGGGCCCGTGAGCCATGGCCGCTGAGCCTGCGCATCCGGAGCCTGTGCTCCGCAACGGGAGAGGCCGCGACAGTGAGAGGCCCGCGTACCGCAAAAAAAAAAAAAAAAAAACCTTGAGGAAAAAAAGCAGTTTCCAAACTCATACTGGGTGCCTGCTAACTCTGGTCTTAGTCCTCTTTTATAGCATGTGTGGCAGAGGGAAAGTTGTATGCGTTTGGGTCGCCCAAGAAGTAGATGCCAAGATGGGATTAGATAGGAAAGCCAGCCGTCGGCGAGGAAGCAGGAAAATGAAAGGACAGCTTTCAGACCTCAGTCAGGTCAGACACTCGTGGAAGGAGAGGGGAAGGAACACTCTCAGAGTGCAGTGTAGTGCCAAGAAATCTCCAGCCAGGTTGTGGAGAGTCTTGAGCTAAAGTCAACCATTGGAGGAACCCCACATCTGGCCAGAATGAGCGGCCTCTGTACTGCTGCTGTGCGCAGTCACTGGCTGGAACAGCCTCCGCCCCCCGGGGAAATGTGGCCTTGGCCTGAACGCGGTAGTGGTTTCAGAGGAGAAAGACAGCTGGGGCCTTCCATGAAATATGCTCCCCGAGCGGCAGGTTGGAACAGTGCGCTCTCATGGCCGGCACAGCAACCCTCCCCAGCAGCTTGGTTCTGGCTGCCTGCCTGCAGGGACTTCATGCAGGGACAGCCTGCTCAGGGTGAGGCCTGGCTGATCAATCCTCCCGTTTGTCCAAGCCAGAGGGCTCTGGGAAGGAGGGTGTGGTGGACTGAATGTTGGTGTCTCCCTCAAATTTCATATGTTGAAAGTTTAACCTTCAAGGTGCTGGTATTTGGAGGCGGGGCCCGTGGGAGGTGATTAGGTCATAAGGGTGGAGGTCTCATGACCGGGATTAGTGCCTTTATAAGAGGCCAGAGAGCTAATTAGCCCCTTTCTGCCATGTAGGGATACAAGGAGAAGTTGGCAATCTGCAACCCGGAAGAGGGCCCTCTCCAGAACCCAACCATGCAGATACCCTGATCTCGAACTTCTAGCCTCCAGGACTGTGAGAAAGAAATTTCTGTTGTTTATAACGTCCCCAGTCTATGGCTTTTTTTTTTTATAGCAGCTTGAACAGACTAAGATATGGAGTGACTTCAGTGTGAGGGGGAGAGACACCCCCTCCCCCAAACCAGACCCAAATCCAAACCCCAAACTCTGAACCTGGGCTTTGGGAGGGGCCTTAGTGGGGAGAGGCTGCAAAACCTTTTGAGCCTTCTGTTTGTGACAGAATCCTAAGACCTTTTAGAAAAGGAAGAAGAGTGTTTTAACCTGTCTTCGTTTCATCTCTCTCTGCGGAAGCAGTTATGAGAGGCATTGAAAAAAGTCTGAGATGAAAATTACATTTTTTTCTTCCCCCCCCCCGCCAAACTTATTATTTTGAAAATTTTCAAACCTGTAAAAAGTTGAAAGAACACTTTAATATACCCTTTGCCTAGATTCACCAATTATTATTTTGCCATGCTTCTGTTATCTGTGTGTGTATACTCTTTTTGCTGAATCATTTGAAACTGAACTACAGACATCATGATAATTCACCCCTAAACACCCTAGCATACATCGCCCAAGAATAAGAGCATTTTCCTACATAACTGCAACGCCATTATCACTCCTAAGAAAATTTACATTTATTCAATAATATCCTCTAATTTATGGTCTTTATTTCAATTTCCCCACTGACTCTGTAGTGATAGAAACTACATCAGTGGTTGTCTGGGGTGAGGGGAATGTTGAAAGCAAAGAGGCACAAAGGAACTCAGATTCTTGACTGGGAGTGGTGGTTACATGGGTATAAAATTGTCAAAACTCACAGAACTATACATTTAAAATGGGTGTCTTTTATTGTATCTAAATTATACCTCAATGAGATTGAGTTTAAAATTTTCCCCAGTAGTCTCAAAAGTGGTTTGTTGTTGTTCTTGTGTTTTGCTTATTATCCAATTTATTAGTCAAAGGTGTTTTATAACTATTTTTTCCCTGATCTAGGATACTATCAAGGCTCATGCATTGCATTTCATTGTCTTGTCTCTTCAATCTTCTCGAATCTAGAACATTCCCTCCTACTTTTGTTTTTCATGGCAGTGATTAAAAACTAGAAATAAAAGAAAGCCAGGCCACTTGTCTTGCAGAATATCCCACATTCTGGATTTATCCATCTCCTCATGATTGGATTCAGGTTCTGAATTTTTGACAAGAACGCTGCAGAGGTGATGCTGTGTCCTTCTTACTCTCATTCACCATGTTGGGAGGCATATGGTGCCAGTCTCTTCCTCTACGGGTGAGGCTCACCTTGTACGTTCCCTGCTACAGACTCAGGGTCAGCCATTTTTTCAAGCAACCCCTGGTTCTTGATAGTGGAGAATGATATTTAGAAACCAAGAACTTGGTCCTGGATGTGTTCATTGCTACTGGGGTATTAATGTTTTTCAGGCCCTTTTAGTGGGCAGACAGAGCTTGTATTTGTTTAAATACTGAATTGACAATTCAAATCCAACATCACAAGGTTCTTTCTCCCTTCTGCACATTCCATATTCATACCTCCCTTCTCACACAGAAGTTCCCAAAATTACCAATGTATTTATCATTTGCTCTATCTTATAATGCCTATAAAATACAATTTCAATACAAACATCACTACAAGAGATCTGCTAAGTAAAGTTCATGATATCTTTGCAGTTATGCTTGTCCTTAGAATATATTCCACTAAGGATGTATACTCTGTGTGGTAATGTTGTCAATGGGATACAAAGTTTCATTTGTTCCTATTTATATTCAAATTCAGCATTTATCTTTATTCATCTATTTTTGTTTTTGAATATTTAAAACATTGAAAACGATATAATAGGTGTACACAGAGTCTTGCGCCACCCCTGACTGAGCTTTTGCCATTGAGGACTAGCATTTGCCATAATTTCTCTCTCTGCCAGTTTTCCCAGTGACCAGGTCATCACCAGATGGTAGAGATACGGAAAACAAATCTAATCTGCGGGAATTTACAAATGGTACGTGAAGAGACAGGATCGTTTCAGGGTCCTTTTGTTTATTTATTTATTTTGAAGTATACAGCTTTTTAGAAAGGGGAATCTAAGCATCTATCTAGTGCCCACTACCTGTTGGGTACTGTGCTTGGTGCTCTCATTTAATCCTCACACCTCTGAAAGACAAGTATTGATGCTCATTAATAAAAACGACAAAAACCTTTTAGTGTAGAAAATTTCAAATATACCCCAAAGTAGAAGAGTATAGTGCAAATAAACCCCCATGTACCCACCGCCCGCTTCAACAATTACCCACTGATGATCAGGCTTGTTTCGTCTATACATACCTCCCCCTTCCCCCGCCTCCTGGATGATTTCGATGCAAATCCCAGATATCTTATCATTTCATCCAGAAATATTTCAGCATGTATTATTAAAAGATAAGGCCTCTACCAAAAAAATGTTCAGTGTTCCTATTTCCGTGTTTTTCACAAATACTTTCTTTTTTTAGTTTGTCTGTTCAAACTGGACTCTAAGATCCGTATCTTGCAGTTGGTATTTCTCTTAAATCTCTTTTAGTCTATAGGTTCCCCCCTCCATCTGTTTTTTTTTTTTTTCCCACTTACAGTTTGAAGAAACCAAATCATATGCCTTACAGAGCCTCAGTCTGGCTTTTGCTGAATGCATACCCATAATGTCCTAACACCTTCTTCTGTCCCCTGTATTTCCCGTAAATTGTAAATAGATCCTAAACGTGCATTGTCCAGTATGGTAGCCACTTGCCATACGTGGCTACTGAGTACTTGAAATGTGGCCAGTCCAAATTGAAAAGGGCTATAAAATATAAATTGGATTTTTTTTAAAGTTTTAGTAGAAAAAAACAAAAGTAAACTATCTCGTTAATAACGATTTTTATATTGATAACGTGTTGAAATGGTAATGCTTTGCATATATTAAGTTAAAATATTAAGATTAATTTCATCTGTTTCTTTTCCCTTTTTAAAATGTAGCTACTAGGCAATTCCCTGGCAGTCCAGTGGTTCAGACTCCACGCTTTCACTGCTGAGGGCCCGGGTTCAATCCCTGGTTGGGGAACTAAGATCCCATAAGCCGCATGGCATGGCCAAAAACAAACAAAGAAAAAAAAACCCTCTAAAAAAAAGAAACAAAACCCCAAAACACCTCTGAATAAAAAATGTAGTTATTAGAATATTCTAAATTACACAGGTGACTCACATATTTCTATTGGGCAGCGCTGGTCTGGAGGCTCATCATTAAGGGTTGAAACCTGGTAACACCTTACATTGGCTGTAATACTGTTGTAAAGCAAAACATTTCATGTAGGAAAGGCAGGGAGACGCTTCATTTTTCCTCCTATATTTGCCAGTTTCAAATGATGAGGTTTTCCCTATCATCCCTCCAAAGACATCCATGAGTTTGTTTTATATATACCATTCATCATGAACTCATGGATTTGAACATATTTAATGTTTACCGTACTCCCCCCTTATCAATGGGGGATACGTTCCAAGACCCCCCAGTGGATGCCTGAAACTGCAGACAGTATCAAACCCTATACCCAGGGGCTACGATACCGCGACGGTTGATCTGATGACCCAGTTGCCTACTAAGTGACTAACAGGCGGGGGTAGCATGTACAGCGTGGATAAGCTGGACAAAGGGACGATTCACATCCTGGGCAGGACTGAGCAGGACGGAGCAAAATTTCATCATGCTACTCAGGACAGTGCACAGTTTAGAACTTATGAATTGTTTCTGGAATTTTCCATTTAATATTTTCGGACCAAGGTTGACCGTCGGTAACTGAAACCTCAGAAAGCGAAACTGCAGATGTGGGGGGGTGGGGTAGGGAACTACTTTATATTCTTTGCAGTTATCCTCACTGATGCTAAAAAGTGGCCCATATTTATAGGGGCTTCTCCAAGTTGGCTACTGAGTCTGACACAGCCCTACCAGCTTATATTGTGTATGTCCATACTCCCTGCCAACTCCCACTGGGATCAACCATTTCTCAAAGGAACCTCCATTCTCTTTAGTGAGAAAAGGTATTTAGAAACCACAGTCTGGGAGTTGGTGGTGCTCATTTCTATTAGTTATTATTTCTAAGCACTTTCAGTGGACAGAAGGAAACCTTTTTTTCTAATTCATCATGAGTGCATACTGATACTTCTAATTCAAGTTCAGGACTACACAATTTGTTTTTCTTTTCGTTTCTTTTTTGGCCACACCACGTGGCTGGCGGGATCTTAGTTCCCCAAGCAGGGATCGAACCCACACCTTCAGCAGTGAAAGCATGGAGTCCTAACCACTGGACTGCCGGGGAATTCCCAAGGACTACACAATTTCTATTTAACCTCACCAATCCTATATTTGCATCTCCTTTCTCCCACGCCAAATACTTTTTGCTTCATCTCAGGACACAAACAGGACAGCATAACAATGCCGACACTATCGCCAAGGATAGGATTAGTGAAAATAATCTAAACCGTTTCTGTACTTTTTTGTCCTTGGGGCAAGGGATTATACAATCACTTTATTGTGTTTTAAAGTCACTTGAAGTGGCTCCTTTCCATGTGGTTATGCTTCTGACTGGATAGTTAAGGTTGGTTTCATTTTGCTTTTTGATTTGACATTGCTTTTGGTTTATAATTATGTAAACTCTAAAGTCAAATCGCTATTCTAAGAACATTCAGAGAAGTGAAGTTTCCACCCCTTTTCCTGGCACCTTGTTCTTCCTTACCCAGAGGTAACCATTTCTAAAGCAATTTAGAGCTAGCTCTCAATTCCTTGTACAGTTGCACAGTACCCACTGTGCAGATGTGCCACTGTTACTTCAGACAGGGCCCGGCTGATGGTGATTTGGGTGTTTTCACCCCTTTGCTGTTACACTCTTGGGCCGATTTGATGAGGCTGAAAGAGGAAGATGCCCAAGTGCACACAGATGATAAGCATATTAAGATCAGATTTGGTGGGAGTCGTAGAAAAACTCAAAATAACAGTGGCTTCAACAGAACTGTTTATTTTTCTCAAACATAAAAAGGCAGGCAGAGCAGGGCAGGGCTGGTATGGTGGCTCTGTGCCACTAGGTCCTCAGGTACCCAGGCTCCTCCAAGTACATTGAGTGCTTGACTTCCATGCTTCATGGTCCAGGGTGGGTGCTGTGGCTATAGCGGTCACAACCACATTGTAGCCAGGAGGTAGGACCAGACAAAGGGAACGACCTTGACCTTTAGAGGCACCTTCAGAAGAACCATACTTCTACTCTCCACCTTGGTAAGCAGTATGAGCGAATCTATACCTGGGAGCCCGCTGCCTCCAGTATGACCTCATTTATACCGTATCTTCACTGTGGAGAGCTCCTCTACACCCAGCGGGTGCACTCCCTCTGCTCCCATTGGGGGGGGGGGGGGGGGGGGGGCGGGTGCGCCTACACCTATGGTACCTCCTCTTTACCCATGGGGAATTCCTTGACATCCAAACTTTTCTAGGCCATGGGCAGCTCATCTATACCCTGGGTCAGATACCCTAGTTATTCTCTGTCCACGTTTTCTAACACCCTGATGGTTCTTACAATAAATGTTCTAACTCAACAACAGCTCCTCCAGCCGTATAAACCACAACCTTAAATGCCTCCTAAACCAAGCCCATTACTTACTTCCCCTGCACCCCTTAAACCTGTGGCTCCCACTTATTTTCTTGGCTTTATTAATAAAATGACCTTCATCCAGGATAGAACCTCAGTTGGTCTCGGCCCCCCCCCACCCCCGTACTGCCGGCACAAATACAAACAGCCAAGTAACTTGGAGTTACTCATTGCTTTTATTTGGGCTCTTAGGAGCTCCTTGTTACCTACAGAAGTTCAGGCTCACTGGTATTCTTTCGTTTCGATCATTTCTTCAGGTCTTGCTATTTACTTTGTCTTTCTCTCCTGTTGTCTGAGATGACTTCCTAATAAACAATATTCAGCAAACTGTGAACACTGGTTTTAACTCCGGGGCGGGGAATGGGAGGAAGGGTTGGCTTGGGATGACAAGAACCTCTATTTCTGAAATGCTGGGATTTTTTTTTAAAGCAATGAAAGTGTACTTGTTTATGATCAAAAGATTAGTAAATCAAGAACACTGTTGGTTCCCTTTTGTCTTCAGGATACATCCCAAGCATCATTTGGTACTCACCAACAATGGGCTCTCCCTCAGCACCTCTGACAGTGCTGGGTTTCCCCATTCCCAAACACGGCTCACTTTTCCCACCTGCCAGGTCACAGAGCTTGCAGGTCCCCCTCCCTCTGCATACTTTACGACCCCACTCCAGTACGTCATCTCCACGGCCCCTTCCGTCTACTCTGCCTAGGTGTTCTCAGGGTTCATTGCAAGACTGAAAAGCACTAAGGGCATTCTGATCCCAAGTGGACTTGATACAAGGAATCAGATGCTGGGCTAGAGGAATGTGAGTCAGGGGTGACACCGGAACCACTGGATTTAAGAACAGTCTGCTGAGGTTGTCATCCAGGCATCACCACGATCACTACTGCGTCTCATTACCCACAAAGCTGAAGACCCAGTGTTGGAAGGCTGGTCAAGTCACTAAAACTGGCCAGCATGTCTCCCTAACCCTTCTTACCAGCAGCCAGTAAAGCAGGAAGATACCTCTACCTCGCTCTGCCTTCCAAACCGACCATTCAGAATCCTAGCGGCAAGGGAGTCTAGTGGTGTTCAGGTTTCTAGCCTCTGCAATGAAAGAAGGAATTAAAAGGATGTAGGATGGAAATTGATAGTACCCAACGGGGATACTGCTGCAAGAAGTAAGAGCAGTAGAGTAGCTGAGTGGTCAAAACTACAAGCCTTGACTACTGGGCCAAGCGGGTTTGGACTTCGTGTTAAAAGGTAACAGAAAAACACGAGGTCTGGAGGGAGAAGTGACACAATGAAAGTCCTGTTTCTGGAAAAAGTATTCCCAAAGATAAAGGGTTGGCCATGATGAAGCTACTGTAGTCCATCAGGGTCAAAGGCAATGTAAAAGCCTACTAGGGCATCAGAGGAGATAGGGTTGAGAAGGATCTGAGAAACATCAACATATATGTCTATGAATTGAGTTTTCAGGATAGAACTTCAAATTGTCTTCAGAGTCTCACTCCCCTGAAATCCTCTAGTCTGTTTCAGTTCATAGAGACTATAAATTGCCCTAAAGTTATCTATGGGGAACCGACCATCAACACCGCTTTAAAAAAAAATTGTGGCAACAGTAATGTTTTAGGAAAATACATAGGAAACAAGGTGCTTCAATTTTCTCCTTTCCTCAACAGGTTTATTGCCTTTTAAGAAAATTTTTGTAAAATATAAATACAAAGGCAGAGAATTTACTTACAAAGTTAAAACACAGATTTCAAACATAAACACACAATTCAGAAAATTTTAGTTTTATGTACAATTTCAAGCAACCTCAACATATTATGTTAGTTTTCAGTATTTTACAGGGTACAGAAAAAAATAGCTCAAAGTCTTCTTTAAATAAGAGCATAAAATGTTTAAACATATAAACAATCCGGTTTGATGCGTGAAAACTAATTTCACAGCTTTTAAATTAGGATATAAAAGTTTCATACAATTAGTTGTTGTGTGTGGATATGGTTTGAATTTATATTACACACTACTGGATCACATCCAATAGCATTGACCTGGCCTGAGCAGGTACTCTGTAAACAAAACATAAAGTTACAACGTCGCCAAGTGCCTTCCCCGAATTCAACCCCCCAAACCAACCACACGGTTCTGACCACACTCTCAACAGTTATGGCCTCTGTCGTCGGAGCTTTGTACGAAATTAAGTCAAAGTGTGGAGCTCCTTTTCCTTATTTTTTTTTCTCCTTAAAAAAGAAAAGAAACAATTGTTCCGAGTAAAAACAAACATATCCCAAAGCATGTGTGCATTGAAAAGTAAAGAAACATTATAACAACTTCATAAAAACTGACTTAAAAGTTTAAAAAGAAAAAACATGTTTCTAAGTCCTTCCGACTGGAGTCGTGTCTCTTATATAAAGAAGAGATATTTTCATATGTAATAGTGTCCTTTCTTTACAGAAATAGTCGTATTATGACACATATGCACAAGGATTAACACTATGGCACACTGTACATGGCGGGCCCCGGCGAGCTCACCAGTAGTCGTCTGAGTCCATGTCGCTGGGGTGGAGCCACTCCATGGATGAGCCCAGCAGAGTCTGAAGCTCGTTCGTGAACTCCACCAGATCTAAGAGCTCCTTACTTTCCGGATTAAAGGACTCCAGGTCTTTGGGGCAAGAGAATAAGAGACTTGCTGACACTTGCCGGTAGAACTCGGCCTCCGCGATGGTGACAATTTCTACATTTGGGAAATTGCAGCGGAATATGCGGGAGGACATTTTCAATTTCTTGAGCGTGTCTGACAGCAACAGCCAGTTCCGAGGCCTGCACCAGAGAAAGGACAGTGGTTTGAGTTTCCGGCAAAATGGGAAGGGCTCCCAACTATGAACTACCCGTCTCCTGGCGGTGAAAGGGCCCGTTACTTCCACTTTGATTACCCCACCACCCGCCACTCTACCCACTGTCCTTAGAAGATCTACTTCTTTTTAATTTTTATTTATTTATTTATTTTTGGCTGCGTTGGGTCTGTTGCTGCGCACGGGCTTTCTCTAGCTGCGGCGAGCGGGCTTCTCACTGCGGTGGGTTCTCTTGTTACGGGCTCTAGGCGCACGGGCTTCAGTAGCTGTGGCTCGCGGGCTCTAGAGCGCAGGCTCAGTAGCTGTGGCGCACGGGCTTAGGTGCTCCGTGGCATGTGGGATCTTCCCGGACCAGGGCTCGAACCCGTGTCCCCTGCGTTGGCAGGCGGATTCTTAACCACTGCGCCACCAGGGAAGCCCGGAAGATCTACTTCTAGGGGGGGAACTCTGGACTCGTGTGCATGTGTTAAGAGACCATCTAGGGCGGATCAGCCAACTTAGACAAAAGAAGGAGCAGTGTCCCTGGAACGAGCCTCGTTGCAGGCCACCCCGGTGCTGCCCTGGCTCTGGTCACAACTCAGGTCACCCCTCTCCAAGTAAGTGCACCCCGTTCTAGTCGCTGGGGAAAACCAGTCTGTATGCCAACCCAAGGGAGATGGCAAACGCCTCTTTGATCTCTCCTCCCCTCCGGCCCTCACTCGAGGTCACCTGGCTTTCCCTTCCTTTCCCACACCTCCAACCCGCCCCTCAATGCTTCCGGGAGTGAGGCTCTTTCGAGAAGGGAGGTGGTACAATCCTTCCTGGTACCCTGCCACGCCTTATGATCTCCATCCCGAATAGAATGTCACCACAAAGGCAGACACGTTCCCAGCCTCAGAGTCCAAGGAGGATGCTACTCCTTAGGCACCGGGGTCAACACACAGCAGAGCAAGGTCTCCTGACGTGTTCACTCCGAAGGGTTGGTCATGGGGCACAGCGGCCCGACCGTGGGGACAAGACTCGATCTAAGCAAATCTGAAGACACATAAGATCCCAGGTGCCACATATGGCTTTCTCTAATCTTATACGAGAAGAGGGTACGTCAGTATCGTCCCGTGGACCTCACGCGCCTTGGAAGGCCCCTACGGTAGCCGTTTGGGGAGGATCCCTCCCCCAAGAGTTTAGTGACTGAAACTGTGCGATTCCAGTCACTGACTCCCGTGTCCTTTGGGCCCTAGGGGTGTGTTCCAATGAAGGCAGTTTGCTGGGGGGCCCTCCCACCCCCCACACTTTTCTGGAAAAGTTCTACTGCATTATGTGAGGTCAGTGGACACTTGGTGAGGAATTCACTCACCCCCCACCCATCCACCTTCATCTGCTGAAGGGGATTTCTAACTCCTGCCACCCCATAGAGCAGCTGGGCTGGCTCTCGACCACACGCTGGCCACGCTCACCCCTGAGCGACGGACACCTGGACGTTGTAACATGGCAAAAGGGGGCTTTCGGAAAATTCAAATTCGAATAGGTCACCATAGGCCTCGTCGCTGTCATCCTGGTCCTCCGGTCCTGGGGGATTTGCTAAGACATCGTAACCACTTTCATCATCTGGTTCTAACCGGGAGGCAAACAAGAGAGAGGTCAGTAAGCTGGAGCAAGATTCCAGCTGTTCTCCAAAAAGGACCCTGGAAAAATTATTTCCCGAGTGAGCCCTGCTCACAGCACCACCACCCCCGCAAGCCCTCGCCCGCACCAGAGAGAAACGTTCGGTAGCTCGTGCACATCCCGCCCAAATGAAACGAACAAGGCTGCTCACCACACACAGAGCTGCCGTAGAACTCCCAAGAGCCACTGGGGTCATAGTCATCAGGAACCTGCAGGTCGTTTAAATAGTCTGGAGAGAGAGGGGGAGAGAGGGAGAGAGAGAAACAAGATAACGCCTGCTGGCAAGGGGCAAATGCTGCTGGAGCTCGGGAACATCTCACGCCGGGGATGGTGTCACCTCCCGACAAGTCCCACTGCACACGCCTCCAGGTACCTGACTGAAACCTACCCACGCGTCCACCCACCTCCCTGAGGGACTGCCCGCCTCACCGCCCCAGCCTGCCAAACAAAAGCTAGCCTGGCTAGCTGAGAGTTTTCCAGCCCTCCCTTGCCAAACTCAAAGTATGTATCTCTTCTTTGACAGACTAACGTTAGGCCACTTTTCCCAGTAAAGTGTCACTTAGGGTAAACGGGGGGGTGGGGGTAGGGGGGAGCCAGGTGAAAGCCTGTGAAGTCACCGTCTAGATGCTTGAACAAGACCGTTTCTTGATCTCCGTCATACCTGTTAAGAACTTCTCCAGGAGTTCGCTGTGGGTCATTTTCATGATGGTTCTACCTGAGTATGTAGCCAGGGTGGGATCAGCACCATAGGAGAGGAGCAAGCGGACAATTTCGAGATGATCATTCTCGACAGCATCGTGGAGAGGCCTAGGAGAGGTGCGGGGGGTTACACCTGTGCACGCGACGCGTGCTTCTAGCGACGCAGGGCCAAATCGAGCGTGTGCGGCCAAGCCTTGTAGGCGCGCTATTTCACCGAGGAGGCGAGTGTACGGTCACTGCCACTCCACGTAGGGAACGGAGGCACTGTGACTGGCCCGTGACTCTGTTAGTTCGACACATAACCCTTTACAGGACAGGTGAAGGGACTATCTCAGGCCTAATTCTTAAATGCAAATCTCTCTTAATGCACGGCCCAAGGAGGAACTCAGGCCACGATGAAAACGTTTCCAATGAACTTAAATAGTGACAGACTGTAAGAAGATAACTTACGGCGGGGTGGGGGGAAGAATCCCAGCATCATGGAAGCCAATACGACAAGCAATCGTTATACCATTACAAACAAAACCAAAAAGAAGTGCAGTTTGTAAAAGAAACTAGGGGCAAAGCGGAACCTCTCCTGAAACCAACTTGGAGATGAGTGATCAACCCTCACGCCCAGAAGCAGTCGACAGGCAGGGCGAGTTCTCAGGAGGGTACAGAGTCCTCCTGCCTGTGTCCGCTGGGGTCAGGAGCGCTGTCCGCAGTGCCATCCAGAAAGAATGCTATTTGGAAACCACGAACCACCAAAATACCTTTCGGTTTTGCTAATTTTATGACTGTCAGGAAAGCGCCAGTGCCCTGCCTCGTGGTAGCATCCCAGGCACAACCAGGAAGATGCTTGGGCTGACTCAGACCTGGGCCTCTGGCCAATAAACCGAGGTCAAGGACAGAGTGGGGGCCAGGCCCGGGGATGTGGGTGGACACGGCAGGTCCTATCAAGCCAGTCGCCATCGGACCTGTCTGTGCTCCTGGCACTTTCAACTCACATATATTTTAAATATTGTGATTCAACAGACGCTGGTGGAGAGTCCAGGGTCTTAAAAGAGAACACCCCTGATTACTCAGGCAGGCCCAACATTTTCAGGGACTTTCTGCCCCTGAAATAATAGCGTCACAAAGTTTTAAAGTTCTATGGAGATTTGCCAGAAAGATCTGTCCGATTCCATTCTAGAGGTCTCCGCCATCAGTGTGCTTACGTGGCACTCACTCTCCGTCTTCCCTTCTGGGCTTCCCCGCACACCCTGAGAACCACTGCCTATGCCCCAGCAGGGCCAGGCCAAGAGGAAGACCGCCACTGACCTGGTTCCATCCTGGGCACTGCAGTTGACATCGGCGCCATATTCGAGGAGGTGTCGTACAATGTTGAGCCAACCCCTTGCACAAGCCTCGTGCAGGGCGCAGTAACCCGCGTTGTCGCGGTGGTTCACATCACAAATCTTGTTCTCCAGGCAGTACAAGACCACTTCCTACGGGGAGAGGAGAGGAGATACCATCAGACCACCATACAGTGAACCCTGCAAGGGTGACCTCTCCATAGCCTGGCGGTGCCCACTTTCAAAGGCATACATCCGTGGGTCCAAAAGCCCACCATGGCGCGGGCAGGCGGCAGGCATCTTGGGGCGGGGCAAGAGTGCGTGCGAAGGGCTTGGAGATGCAGACAGTGTTGTCTAAGGCTCTGCTGCACCAGTGGCCTGGCCACGGGCAAGTTACCCGTGAACTTCTCCAAGCGTCCATAGGGCTGCTGAGAGGACGCATTCGGATAGCGTTGAAAGCCCTCAGCCCAGGGGCCGACGTGACCAGTACAGAGGTGTCACGGCTGCTAACATCTTAGATGACACATTGCCGAGCACAGACCATCCTCACTTGATGGGCCCGTTCAGTCGGTGGTAGTGGATGATAACACAAGTTCAGATAGAAGTATGGCTGACCAATGCTTAAAGAGAGCTTAAGTCAGCCAGAGAACGTTCCCCAGCTTAGAGAAGGAGGGACACCCAGGTCAGCTACATCCTCGCGCCCCCTGTTAAGACCCCAAATCAGAACCTGGGCCTCAGACGCTCTTGTTTGTATGTTAAGTAGAGTTAAAGAGAAGCTCTCTCTCTCCATCCTCGAGGAATGACACAAAATGCTGCTTCCAATAAGCCCACCCTGTATTTTGCCTCACTCCAGCCTCTCGGGGCAGAATCAGTCTAATATTTTCATATTTACTCAAGTTAATGACAGGAGCCTGATATACCACATGCTGCAACCTCCACATTTTAAGAATCAAATAAAACGTTCACCCTCCCCCACTCCGAAGGTGTCCTGTGTCAACGCTGTGCGTTAGAATCACTGTTATTAATCTTACTTCTTTGGCTTGTTAAAATATTAATATGGGCCACTCCCAGTAAGCAGAGCAGTAATTTATTCAATGTTTTATCACCTTAAGAAAGTTTTCAAACACGTCAAAAGCATGTGCCACCAGAAAATACGTTATACTGTTTATACTGGTTAAGTCATGCCCAGCAGAGAGCTATCAGGTTCTGAGAGCTGGGAGTAGGCAGCACTTGCATGTGGCCCAACACATGGTCTGCTGCGTAAGGGGGGATGGGATGGGGTCAGAGCAGGCCTCCTTGTGACATCTCTCAGGTAACTTATCTGTTAAACCTAAAACGGGGGTCATTCTAGCCGCCCGTAAGTGCGAGATGGGTTCTGTGAAACCTTTTATGCCCTTTGGAGGACACGCCAATCAAAGGTGGCCACTCACTTGGGAGCGAACCAGAATGTTCCATTTGCTCACCACGTGAACCTAATGGGGCATGCTGGTAAACCTGGCCGTCGGTGCCCTGTTACTTCAGGTCACTGCGGCAGCTCCCTTCCAAAACAAGAGGAGGAAGAGAAAAGGCACGCCCACGAATGCGTTTCTCCGCTCAGATCCCAACCTGTCATAAAGCCCACAATCCTCTGGGCTCCCAGGCCACCTGCCCCGAGCCCTGGTATCCAGGATACCGCATGAAGCTGCTGCTCTTTCAGCAGGCCCTCACTAGCCAGACTTGAGTGGACGGCTGCAAGCTAATGAGTTGTGTGCCCCAGCCAGGGGGAGGCCCTGTCACGTGGCTCTGGGATCAGGTCTGAACGCCACCAACTGCTGTGCACAGATCAATTTACTCAACCCTGGGTTTATCTGCTGTGACAATCATGGCCTTCACCTGGAAACCTTCGTCACGACTAGGGCCGATTCAAGGGTACCTAGAAACGAAAGGCCGTCCAAGCTGATGTTAGGTAAGTCAACTCTCTTCTCCTCCTGGAGGATGGCAGCAAAGGCAGCAGTAGCCCCACGGCCAGGTCAGACTTTTTGCCACGGGCTGTCCTAACTCAACCACGTTGATACCACGTCTTCTGTCATCCACAGGAACCCAGGAGATGTCAGGAAAGGAAGGTAGTACTACCCTCCTCATTCAACACTTGGAAACTGAGGCCCAGAGATATTAAACCCCAAGTTCAGTTAACGTGAAGTACTAGACCTATAACTCAGGTCTTTGGTACCTGGTCAGCTGGGAAGATTCAAAAGGCCCAAGAGGGCCCCAGTTAGAGGGATGCAATCCAGCTGTGACGAGCATCCCACAGGCCTTCTCCGTTGGGGCTCAAGTGGGCTGACTACACTCTCCTCGCTAGGAGGGTGATGGCCTCTAAATGGATGGCAACCGTCGTCACCAACAGTTTCCCTAACTGAAAGGTGAAGAGGCGGGGCGAGTCTGTCTACGCAACACATTTCTTGGTTTATTTTCTCCGCTAGAAATAAACGGGAGCGTTTGAAGGGCAGCCCACCCATTCCCAAGCAAAATCAAACTGCTTTTGTTGGACAACTGTCTGTTAAGCGGCTATAAGCCGAATGCCATTACCCGCAAAATGTAACCATAAAGGCCATAAACCCGACGTTGTTAATTAATTAAATGCCTCATTAACTTTTTAAAAAACATGATTTATTCAATTCATAGAAAATTTAACCATCACCGCTAAAGGCACAAGCACGTGGTCGCACGCTGGCGTTTAGCCTTTTTCCCAGGAGGGAAAGGTTTGAGGTCTTCGGCCACGCAAGTGATCTATTTAACGCGGATCTGAAGCCAGAGTGTGTTTCTAGACTTCCAGAGCCAGATTATCACGACATAAAGCTCAGACAGCCTTTATACTGCACATGGTATCTTTGGCTAAGCAGAAGAAAACAACCAAGAATGCTGAAGACAAAACTTCAGGAAAACCCTCCCAAACCACACCCTTATCTGGTTAAGCAAACTGTCCTTCAATTTTAAAAGGTTTAAGGTGCCCCATCTCCCAACTGGGCCATCATCCCAACATTTAAAATTCTGCCCAGAGAAATCCCAGAAAGTTGGATTCAAAGTTGAAAGTGTTCATCTACTTGTCACAATGTCCAGCATCAAAACTGGTGATCTGTGTAATCTACATACTGAAATTTACATTTGAAGAAAAAAAACAAATCCGACCATAAACATTCCCAAGGCTTCCCGTGCAATCAAAGGCCAGGTAGCCTGAAAAAGTATGGATCTAGTGCCCCTTGGTCCAGGCCTCAGACCCACCAAACCGAAATGGAAACTGTCTTAGAGGACCAACCAGGGTCTTTTGAGGTCTCTGGTCCCAAAGGGAGACTGCTGGAAATGATGCCAAGTTCACAGGTGGGGCTAGGAGCCCCGCCCTCCACGGCGGGTGCAGGAGCACCCCGCCCCCCCCCATCTCCAGCATTTGCTGGAAGCGGGAATCTATTTTCTCAACCTAACCCAAAAGTTGGGGTTAGGGGGCTCCCCCCCACCTCCAGCGTTTGCTGGAAGCAAGGAGTCTATTTTCTCAACCACGGGGGGGGGTCTAGCTCAGCACTCTGCAACGTCTGCTCTGTCCTCCTAGGCGCTGCTGCTCTCAGCTCTTGGGAAACCAACTGCGCGCTCCTTGGACTTCACCTGCAAGTAACTGCGCTAACTACCAGAAAGTGCTCTCTAGCTAGTGGCGAGGTCTCCAAGAGACGTGTAGATATAAACAACAGCACATTCAACCAACAACAAAAAAAACACCCCCAAACTAAGCATAGCCCTAGAGCTTCCAACTTCCCGCCCACAGTCATGCCTTAGGGCCAAGGCAGGCTCACCTCGAAGGGCTCACGGCACTATGGACGGTGGCGGGGGGGCGGGGGGCGACGGGGGAGACGGGGGACAGGGGCACAGAGCTGGCTGAGGGTGTGGGCGCCAGGGCTCCGGGCCAGCCTGGGTCCTGCCACCCCAGTGCTCGTCCACACCTCCACCCTCGGCCTGCTGAGCCGCATTTTACTGTCACCATTCAACTCCCAGAGGGCTGATGCCAGCACAAAAAAATGCCTTTGCCCTGTGGGCTATTACATCACAATTTCTACTGACAGGTATGGTGGGGGAACTGCACAGGGCAGAGGGAGTCATCTGTCTCACAGAGGTTTTGAACTGTAAAAAGGGCAACTCCAATGTGAGCCAGTCTTGGCGAGAAGTGTGGCGGGGAGTGGTGGGCTAGTACTCGTTACTCCCACGTGAAGATGTTAAAAGGGTGAAAGGAGTTACTACAGATCACACGGGCTTAGAAAGATATCAGCTATCTTTCTGTCTATGTTGCTCTAGCAATAGAGACTATCGCTGTCACCAGCCGTGCTGGGTTGGGATACAGCGGTGTGGACAGGGAGTTCTGCGCAAGGCTCAACCCCCCCCCCCCCCCCCGCCCATCAGCCCTCGGCTCCTGTGCCCTCTCAGAAAGAGACTGCTCAGGTCTGCCCCACTCCCACCCCTACTCTGCACAGACACTTCCCACCCGCTACCCCACAGGGGCATCACCCCGCCCCAAACAGCACAAGTAACCCAACAGAGCTAATAACTACTCTCTCTCTTGCTACTCAGGATCCAAAAGGGCTCATTAAAATTCCCCTGGTCGCCAAGCCCTGGGTTAGGTCAGATTTTATATCAGAGATAAGTGAGCCGGACTGGCCGAAGCAGCCTACCTGCCTGAACGTGAACGGAACATCAGAGAGGCCTGCCTTTCTTTTCGCACCACGACTGAACAAGCCACCGAAGAGCCGGCAGTGTGAGCGGGGGGGTGGCCAACACAAACGTTCCGCTGGAACGCCCAGCCCACCACGTGGCTCTGAGACCCGCCCCCCATCCCCAGCCAGTGCGTCTCCCACCCAAGGAGCAGCAGCCGGCGGATCCTGAATCCGGGGCACCCACAAGGATGCTCACCTCGTAGCCAAGCCGGGCGGCCCGCTGTAGGAGGGTCTCGCCCGCGTTCTTATTGACAATAAGTCTCCGCGCTTCCGGTGGCATTGGGCGGGACTGGGTGGTCTCTGGAGGGGAGCTCGAGCATGTCAGCTGCGAGGCCTGGGAACCTGGTAGCAATTGCTGCAAACGGTCCAAGGGCTTCTGGTCCTGCTTGGCCGGCGAAAGATCATAGTCGGAACTGGGCTCAGGCCGCTTTCGAAATCTCCGGACGGTCACCTATCACGAAACCACGCAGCACACACATTTCAGGCTGTCCTTCCACCACCCGCCTGGTTCCCCTCCTCCCTGAGTTACAAACCTGAGTGGAGGAAAGCACTTTTCCTCCTCTCTGTCTCGGGGAGGCGGGGTGGGAGGAAGGGGTTGCATTTTTACTAGCTGGAAACTTCACCACCACCCAGGAGACAGGTCCCCTAGGAAGGGGCAGTGACGTTCTGGGGGGAGGGGTTCGGGAAAAGGAAAGCTTTGTCCCCAGAAGCAGAGAAGTAGGCAGGCGGGATGTGCTCGCACAGGCCCGAGGGGCGGGGGAGAGCCAGGGGGCAAGAGGTACCTTGCCATCGGCATTGTCCACGTAGTAGTCCCCTGGCAGTGGCAAGCCCCGCCTGGGCTCCTGAGGGATCAAATGCTTGGTTTTGCACAGTCGCTTCCCAGATGGTTTCTCGCTGTTGTCGGTGTATTTCTGCAGCAGGGACGTAGCCTGGCAATCCTCTTCTACGTCCATGCACACCACATCTGTCTTCTGGCTTTCTTTAACTTGGTCATGTTTGGTAGGCAGTCCTGAGGCTGGCGTGCAGCTTGGCTGAGTCTGCTTTCGGCCGCTTGCATTGGTGGATGAAAGGCCCTTCACGGGCGGAGAGCCGGAGAACACAGGCAAGGCTGAATCCACAGGGGGGG
>NW_021703779.1:35382503-35447103 GCF_005190385.1 Monodon monoceros
GGGGAGGTGTGAGTGGCTCCCCCCAGGGCTCCAGGGTGGGACTGGAACTTTCCACTGCTCCGCTCCAGGACTTCCGCTGGGTGCCCTGCGGGCCTGAAGCCAAACCGAGCTCACCTTTGGAGACCCGTCTCCGCTTGGCTTTCAGCAGAGAGTCCTCCGGGAGCTCTTCCACAGTGGTCTCGGTGTGGTTGCTGTCGCCAGAGACCTTGCACTTTCTGTCCAGCCGGAGGGTGGGGCTGCGTGGCACGTCCGGGGCCGCCTGGTGGGCGGGGGGCTCGCTGGCAGGCTCCGTGTCCATGAAGTACTTCTCCCCGGGAAGATCTCTGTCCTCTGGGGCTTCGAAGGGGTCGTGTTTGCTTCCAGCACTATACTCGCCTAGTGGAGGGGAGACAACCCGGAAAGGAGGGAACAAAGGTCACCAGGAGCAGGCAGGACCCCCATGCCCAAGGCAATCTGCTACCAACAGACCCTCCTTTGCAGGCCAGGGGCCTCACACGCAGGAAGCACAAAACCCTCAGAAAGACAACGTCCCAAAGGAAGGGCAGCTGAACACAACCAGCAAAGAAAGCAGAAAATGAGGCGTGTAGCCCACTCACGATTTCCCTTCCTCCGGTTCATAGCTGGAGCAGCAGTGAGGCAAGGAGAGGCGCCTAGATGACCCTTCTGTAGGCACATGAGGTAACTCCCTAACTGCCTAACTCTCCAAGGTGGCTTACTTTTCAACTGAGGGTGAGTGACCTCACAGTAAGAGCCAACCAATCCAGGGCAGAGCTACAAATTACTATGGAAACAGCTGCTGAGGTCATTATCTTCTAATAAACAGAAAAGGCTGATGTCATAAAGAGACCAAATGTCCCCCAAATGTCATCTACACAGGGATAGCACCAATGTTCACTTGGGTCAGCAGGGGCAAAGGTGAAGAAAGAGAGTAAGGAAAGAATGGTGGGAGGCTGGGAAGCTGGGGAGACCAAGGGAAGAGGGGCCTGGCAAAGCTAAGGGAAAGGCTTCCTGGTGCACACACAAGGGTCAGGGGCAATTTCAAAGAACTCAACCAGATTGCTACAAGTCCGTCTGTCCTCTTTCCACACCCGTGGGGGGAAAAGCATTTCACTGCCATCAAGGGGCTGCTCCTATTTCCTGTCCAGGAAGAAGGCCCTCAGTGACACTAGGCACACCCACAGGGGCACCCGTCACCCCACCTGGCACTTCTCCACGCCTTCCTTCCCAGGCAACAAGCATCTAAGGACATTTCAAAGACAAGACTCCAACCCCCTTCATGGGAGGGGGGCGGGGGCTAAACTGCTCACACCCCAGCTCCGCCCCCTCTGCTCAACCTAGCATCCACTTGGGGCTTTTCCTCCAATCACCCCAGCCTAACATCGCTCCTCACTTTTGCTCTAGCCAAAGAAACAGTTTAACTGCTTTGCTAGTCACATTGTTTCTAACACACAAATAATTCCGTAACGATCACTGTGATGTTAATGAGTTCCCCGAAGATGAGCGAAGATGAGGCTGTCCGTCACCGGCCGGGGGTGGGGGTGGGTGTATGAGTTTGGTATTTCGTTAACACCTGAGCTAAGCTCCCACAGCCCCCGTTTCCCTAGATGAAATCATGGACACACCCCTCACATGCTGCTAGCATTCCTCCTCCTCTCCCTAGACCACTTCAAGTATCACTCCCACTTCTGCCCAGCCGGCTAGTCCCCCGATCAGCCTCTCTTGGGGGCATTCCCAGCATTTAATGGCAGTCAGTTGTGGGAATGAACCTCACCCTGGCCTTGGCTAGCCTGACCTGTGCTCTCAACGGTGGAACCCACTTTTCTCCAAGGGTATCCCAGGGTGGGACAGATCCCCATCTACTCTTGCCAGAATGGTGGAATCACCCCAACCGCGAGGGTCTCCTGTCATGGCAGCAGGAGAAACCCCAAACTCCTGGCCTGTGCTTACGGGTGATGCAGCCCACGCTACCGCAGGCCCGGTGAAGAGGGTGCGCTGCAACTCTCACTCCGGCTGCTCTGTGACCCTCTTAAACACCGGGCAGGAATGGCGCCGCTTTACAGCTCGGCCCCCTTCACTTGTAAAGTGGGAATGTTACTGCTAGCCTCCTCCCAGGGGTGGGCTTCATAATCACGGGCTGGGCTCAGCACAGAGAAAGGCTGGAAAAATCCCTTTAACCAAAAGACACCAAGACCGCCAGACCAGCCTGAATTTCAGGCCTGAAATGTATGAAATTTTAAGAGGTGAGCCCTCCTGGTTACACCGTTGGACTTCTCTGGTCCAATCAGCCTTCCCTAAGAGCTCCGTGGGAGGGGATCCATGGAGGAAATGTAAGGGCTACCTTAAGAACCCCCCAGGTCCAATTTTAAAGTTTCTTTTTTCCAAACTAGGTCCATCCACCCTTCCCCCAACCCCAGAGCCTTTTAGGGCAAAGATCTCAATTCCCCTCAGCTAAGGCCCCCCAAGACCTTACGCTAGTGTGACCTTACCCAGGCCAGTAATAACCCTGAAGGACACCCACCCCGACTGCCCAAGATACCCATGGCCACCAGCTATGGGGGAGAGGCTCCGTGTCACTTGGAGCTTCTCAATGACTGTTCTAACCACGACCCACAGGAGGATTACCCTTGAGGGCAAAGGAGATGGGGAGATAAACAGATACACGGGGATCCTAACCATCAGGCTTTGCCATCATTGCTACTTTTGGCCCTTCTAAAAGCGGGAAGCCATGTGCCCTTGGTCACCCAGTCTAAGCAAGATGTGAACGTGGCTGTATTGTTTGAGGTTTAATGCTTGCTCCCTGCAGCATGGTCATATGACTCACAGCACATATATCCCAAATTCATTATGGTTGTACCATAGCATCACCTCACAGAAGCATCACCATAGCAACATTTACAAGTCACCGTGGCAACAGAGCACCCTCACCACTGTTGAGCCATGCCCAGTGAGGCCTAAACAAGGTGAGACGGTTCTGAGTTGTTGGAAGGCTCCCCAGGATTAAAATCCCCTTCTCTGTAGCTTAACTATAGCACCTCCAGTAAGGGCTAACCTTGTTAAAACTTACACCCTCTACAGAAGGAGTGCAGGGGATCTCTGTTCCAAAGTAGTTTACAAACGTGCAGGTGCTCAGCTGCAAGAGAAGTTCCCTGAGCAAAGAAGTTTCATGAAGCCCCTTGACCGAGGCTTCCTCCAGCTCCTGGCCAGGCATTGCCACTGAGCAGGTCCTAGGCCTGTCCCAGCCAAGTGGTTGGCAAGGGAGATGGTTACTCCAAGTTTGAGAAGGAAGGGACCAACGCCTCCTTGCCCCGCCCCATCCTCAAATGCCACTGAGGGTTCCTAGTAATGAACTTCCAAGCCTGAGGAACCTCCAAGCTCATTTGGTGAACTTCCAAAATAAAACTTTAACTCAGCCACCCGTGTGATCACAAAGAATAAATGAATATCTCAGCCACTGTGTTTTCAAGCTAATTCATTTTTTAAACAAGCCCCTAGCAACAAGATGCACCCACACCGGGACAACCAGGGCCGCGCAGACAACACCCACCATCTTAGAAGCTCCTGGTCCCTCCATGGATAGGGGCTGCCTCAGAAGGGGGAAGGCATCTTGAAGGCGTCCTGGACCCTCTTTGTGACCCCTGCCCGCCCCAACTGCCCGCCCCAGCTCCCATGTGCTCACAGCTCGGCTCTCGGCCACACCGGCGCCCATGAGAAGGACCTGAGTCCATATCAGCTCAAGACGTGATGGCCCAAGAACAGGAAGGCCCATTTATTTCCGGCTGAATGGAATGAACACCTGCTGTGCACCTTGGATGCGGAGGCGGCAGTAAGAACAATGGCTCCTTCAGGTGACCTTTCTTGACCAACTATTTACAAACCCCAAGTCTCTACAAGACAGAGGGTGGATGGTGAATCCACCTCCGTTGCCCCAATCTTTCAAACGGAGCCCCTCACCTTCCCCAACCCTTCTCCTGCCCTCCCATGGTGGAGATTCATGGCTCACTGGGCCATGTCCCGGGTGCTGCAGGAAGAGACCCGTCGGTCGGTCTGAGACTGGAGGCGGGCAGTGGGGGGAGGGGGCTTTCGGAATCATCTGGGGCTCAGGCCCTGCTCCCCATCGGCCACACTGAGTTCTTGTCTCCACGCTCAGCAGGAAGGAAAGACTGGGAAGGACACACACAAACTTCTCTGGGAAGAAGGGCGGGGTGAGGCCATTGAGACATGAAGGGCAGCGGCCACCCTGGGTTTGGCCACGTTGCTGGAGAAAAGGGCAAGAAGACTCGGGGCCGGTTAACTTCCCGCTCCCTTCCTCCAGCCTCCCTCACCATCCACCCAGAACAGGCAGATCCCCTCCTCAGAAAAGTGCATCCCCGTGAACTTGGCCTTTGCCCACCTTTATCAGATCTCTCTGAGAAACTTCCCCGAGAGCTGAGTTATGAGGCCACTCAGGAGGGTAAGGGCTGCGTGTCAGCTGTGAGCACAGGCAAGGAGGGAGGCTTTCTTGCTGCTTTACTCCAGTGGCCTGGACCCTCCGTCTTTCATTCCAATCCCGAGGGGGAGGAGCTCGGAATCGTCTACTCCAGGCACATCAAGGGCCCCATCACTCGGGTAAGGCCGCCACTGACTAGCCACAGAAATCCCCTTCTACGGGAGCCACGCAGGACAAACCGGTCCCGGTGTGGCTTACCCAGAACCCCGGCCACAGGCCTTTGCCTGACCCCAAAGATGAGCTGAGGGAGGGCAGTGCTCCAAGCAGCAGAGAGAAGCACACGCTGTTGCTGACCACAATTTTCCCGAACTGCATCAGGCACCCAGGACCTAAGCGTGTGCGGGAACGCCGACCCTACGACTGGGTCCAAGGGCCTGGACCTCCCAAACGTGCCCACCACCCCCGACTGTCCTGTCTCAGGGGGATTTCACGCCCACCCTGTCCTCGACGTTCACCTAGATGCCCTCATTCACCATCACCGGTGAGGTTTCTGGGGTCCGGAGCGGGCCGCAGGCCACAAGCACGCACACTGAAGAAAGCGGGAGGAAGACCTCCACTTGCTGCCAACAACATCTCATTAGCCCAGGAAGTCTCGAGGGCAAAGCCCGAAGTCATCCCCAGTGGGGAAGCAGCTGTTGGGAGCGCAGCGTGTGACTCGAGGCAGACGCTAGCTTTCTCTCCAGCTTTGCCTCCAAAACATAATACACCCCCCGTCTGGTAGGAAGAACGCCCTCGTTTATCCCACGCCCTTGGAGCGCGTTGTCAACTCCTAATGACTGCAAACAAGCCTGCCATAGAAAATAATTATGCTCATCTTGCTGGTGCCTTTATCAGCCCTCATCTCACTTCAACGAAACCTCTGCCTTTGGAGGGAGAATCCGAGTACTCTCCACTCCCTCCCATAGGAGACTGTCACTCTGGAGGGTCTGGCTCTGGCTGCAAGTGTCATGCCACTGCTACCAAAAACCCGCATCCGTACCTGCTACGAAACGGGACACATACCTGCTACGCTGGAGGTCTTGCACTGCCATTCCTCTGCTCTACCGTAGTAGGCTATTACTAACTACAGGACTAGCGTTTCTCCGGAAAAAGGAGATGCGTGCCAGGAAACATTTCATAGGTGCTTCACTCCTGGACGCCGCAGCGCTCCAAAGGACAAGCAGCCTTGCAATCCACAGCTGGGAAGGATGGCCAGAGCAGCCCGTTCTCCGAACAGCCACCACCCAGATGCTGGGCCATCGGAAGTGTATTGTTTCCTCTCGCCTCCCTCAGCACTGGGAGCGGAACCGCCCCGTTCCCACCGACGTGGTACCACACGCGAGCCGCCTGGGTTCACTTACATCTCTCACTGTCGTTCTGGTCGGCAATGGCCTCCTCCAGGGCGACCGACTTTGGCTTTTTGTCCTGACTTCCTTTCAGCCTTTCCCAGTCAGCGGGGCTGAATTTGCACACCTCGGAGTCTTTGGTCGTGGGGTGGCCACCTTCTCGCTCTTTCATCTCCAACTCTGAGAAGCGCATCATTGCACGCTAGAAAGAGAACGGAGATGGAAAAAAGACACACCTTACCACCAAAGCTACTTCACTGCCCTTACCTTAAAGGAAAGTATCTTCAAAGAAAAGTTTGCCCAAAACCAACCACAATTTATGATACAACTGAGATATTTTAAAATTTAACGATAAAAATGTAAGAGTGTCTATATGTAACTAGTCACACACTCTTTATTCATAAAGCCATATGTATGTAGAGATATATGTGGTGTGTATGTATAGCCATACATACACTGTGGCATAGAGACAGACATTCTCTTTCGAAGGTAAATAAAACAAAACAAAAACACAACGCAAGGAAAGCGAAACAAAAACACAACAGAAAAGGAAACAAATGCACAGTGAATAAAGACGACCATGGCCCACAAACTTCCCTTTGTATATTTGGAAATGAAATTTAACTCAAAAGGTTTATGTAAGATTCTAGTAATAAAAATTTGAAGAACTGACCTCACAGTAAGCAGCGGGTAGACATAAAATACTGTCCTCTTGTAATCCTTCCATCTATGTAATTAAAATGGGCACTCAATGGATCATTTAGATAACTTCATCCATTTTTATAAGCATAAACCAATTTTTTTCTTAACATTGCAAAACAATTTGGCTTTATTTATCTTTTAATTAAAAGTAAAATATCTTAAGGAAATTCCTATACAACATCTATCATTCACTAGCAAGTTAAATACATACTCTATCCCTTTAAGCAAGGTTTGTTTTTTTGTTTTTTTTGGTTTGTTTGTTTTTTTGGTGAAAAAAAAAAAAATTGCACGAATCTCACAGACATGCGGCCGCTACACACCTCCACCAAGTATCACGTAAGGCATTCTAAACAGCGCTTTTAGGTATATTTGTTAACGTACAGTAACGGCAGAGAAATCAAAGCGATTGATAGGTAAACGTCATGCAGTCTTTTAGACATCCTTCGCAATAATTAAAACTTCCGTTATCAGCATTCGAGTGGAGTTCGCTTAAAATCTACAGAATAACTTAAAGTATCCACTTACGTCCCCTTACTGGACACATTTCAAACATTTAAATTTATCATAAGCTTCATTAACCAAATCAGCCCGGTGTCCTGCCCTATCATACCCCTGGCCCCCTCCTCTTCACACATTAAAAAAAAAAACCTGACAACTGGTCAGGCTCCTGAAATTCGGGTGGGGGGGCTCACCTGCAATGCCCGCTGCTCCCGGCTGAGCTGACTGGAGTCTGCGTACAGTTCGGTAGTGACACACTTGAACCGGTCACCCACGTAACCAGCGGAGTTTGCGATTCTCTTTGCCAGCTTAGATGGCTTCGGTTTCAGAACTTTGCCATCGGTTGATTCTGCCTCGCCAGCTCCGTCTTTGGTGTAGGTGGGGGCGACGTCCACACTCGGTGGGGCACTGCCCACGCAAAACGGTTTGGGATCCTCTTGGGTTTTCCCGAAAGTGACCGCAGAGCCCTCGCTCCCCAGGGTCGGCTCCAGGAATGAAGTCGAGACCGGCATCGCCAGGTTCTCCTTGTTGGTTCCCGCCGGAACATTCTCCTTGCTTAAGCCGAAGACGGGCTGGCCCGGAGCCTGTTTGAAAGTATAGGCTTCGTGGAAGTCACTGATGCGCCCCAACTCCTCTCTCAGGGCAATGAAATCCCGGTGTGGCTGCAGGGCCGGGTCAGGCGGGGGTTTGGTGGGCTCGGCACTCTGGCCGACACTCTCAGCTGTGAAGCCGGGTTTGGACACGTTAGCGTCGGTCTTCGCATCTGGCTCTTCCCGGAGGAGGTCTACATAGACGAGCTTGTCACTCTTGACGACGGTCTTCCCTTGATTCCAGCTGGGGCTGGGCTTTAGGTTCTTGTCCGCGGGGACTTCTGGATGTAACTTGGTGCTGCCAGCCTCCAGCATCTCAGAAAACCGGTTCCGGAGGCTTGGGTCCTCGTAGCGGGTCCTCTCGTGGGACCGAGACCTCCTCTCCGGTTTCTCCTCTTTAGTGATCTCGATGGGCGTGTGAGGTATCAACATGGGATGCACCATGCCCAACCCCAGCGCGTCCTGGTAGGTCACAAACTCCGGCCTGCCCGTGGGTAGCCCATAGGGCAGTCCCGGCTTTGGGGCGAGGTGCCCAGGAAAGAGACTGCCATTGGGCAACAACACCGGGTGAGGGTAGACAGGGCCTTTGCCGTGTAAGGAGAGGGGACTTATGGCGATGCCCTCGGGTGCTGGGTAAGGCAGGTAACTCCTGGGGTAGGGGATTGGTGGGGACCTGAACGCCTCGTTTGGTGAGAGAAATATTGAGCTCGGCGGGAGGCCGTTCTCGTTCGCTTTGAAGCTCGGCTCTGGGTTGCTGGCTTTGGCGCCCTTGCTGCCGGTGCCGCCGCTGTGCTTGGCAGGTGTGGTCGGGGGCTGGCCCACGTGCTGGATGACGGATGGCGTGGTATCCACGGAGCTCCTGCTGGTCTTGCTGCCCTCGGCGGTGGCATTTGGGGCCGGCGACGCAGAGGCTGGGCGGCCGGCGCTCGACACCGACCCCGAAACGTTAGTGACCACGGCGTCGGCGGCGCCCATGCGGGGACACGAAGAACTGCGCTGCTGCGGGATGGCCCAGTCCAAGGCCTTGTTTTTCAGCGGCAGGCCCTTGCCATTGTTCTCTTCGTTAGGACTTGGCCCGGGCACCACCCAGGACGAGGGAGCCGTGCTAATGATCTCAGATCTATAGATAGCACAGCCATTTCCTGGAGGAGATAGAGTTTCTTTCGGAATCTCACTTCCGGAGAGCACTAGGCCGCTCCCAGCTCTGCTGTGAACCAGGACCGTGGGAGCCATCTTTTTCATGTGGTCAGCTTTGGAAGCATCTACATCCACCACTTTAGAGGACAAGTCTAGTGGCTTATCGGTGACGTCTTTGGTAACCGTCTGCTTCTCCAAGAGAGGAGGTGAGCTGCCATCTTTTCTGTCCTGACCTGCTGCTTTCCGGGTGTGCCCGGGAGCTGGCTGGCTGCTTTCGGCTCCTTCTGGAGCCTTAGGATACTTGCTGCTGCCGAGCCTGGCCGCGGGGAACTCGCTGCTGACCGTCATGTATGGCTTCGACAGGGTGACCGAGGGCGACGTGGAGATCCTGGCATAGTGCTTATGGAACTCGGAGTAGGTGTCCGCAGCGGGCTGCGAGGGAAGGTGGACGCGGGGTGAAGGCCGAGGCGAGGGGGGCAACAGGAGAGCCGTGTCCCCCGGCAGGCCGCTGGTGACCGCCTTGGCAGAGGGCACCCTAGGCTGCTTACTGTTCTGGATGTGGGGATACGAGTGGGAATCGACCGGGTTCCCAGGACTGACGCCCATCTTCCAGGGCAGGCTTTTGTCTGCGCAGTGGACCAGAGGCGGGATGGCTGGTGAGGCCGAAGGCGTCGAGAGTCTCATGGGCGAGGCCAGGGACGACGGGATGTGGGGACTGACGTAGTGAGGTGGCGGCAGGTAGAGAAATCGCTCCCCGTTGGTACAGACCGGAGAATACAGCGGCTGGGCCAGGCTGTAGGACTGCTGAGGTAGCAAGGCCTTGTACATGTTCAGGGAATACTTATTTGGCGAGTCGAGGAAAGGGTAGATGGCTGGCGTGGCCCCCTCCATGTAAGGATTGACCCAGGGCAGCCGCAGGTAACTAGCACCATTGATGTTGAGCGGGCTCTGTTTGTCGCTAGCAGGTCTGTCCAAGCCCAGTGTTTCTGCCGTGGGGACAGCACTTTTTTGTATTCCGGGTGGCGTTTTGTATATAGCACTGAAGCCATTTGGGGGTTTTCCGGAGACAGCGGAGGCCTCCACCGTCTCGGGTGTATTCGGTTTGAACTGCATCTCTGGGTTTCTTTCGGAAGAAAACCCCAGACCACCTATGGTTGTGGCAGCCTCCCGCCCTTTCTCTGAGCCCAGTCCACACAAGCTAGAATAGACGATGTTTCCGGGGACACGCAGCCCTTCCCGGATCAGGCCGGTGCGGTCCATGCTCAGCGCTGCCAGGCCATCGATCCGATGGGCCGTGGTCGCGTCCACCTTCGCAGAAGAAGAACATGGGTATTACCGAGGACACGCCTTCAAAGCAGCCCATCCCAAAGAGAAACCGCGGACTAGCTCAATAGGACATCAACCTCAACATCTGAGCCGAAAGGGTTTAAAAATAAAGGATTCACAAGGTCTTTGGCCCCCTCCCCGCTTATCCAGAACCGTCCCCTGCCTGCCGTCTCACTTTTGTCCAACTAGTATCCTGAAAGCACGTAAAACGCTGGTCCCTTTAGACTTGAGGCCCCTGCATTAATTCAGTCATCTATTCACTCTGGAAGATCCACCTTCTCAGCAGAAATTCTTTGCTGCAACTGAGGTGATACCAACTCCACTGCTCTCAGAACCACCCTCGTGGGGTACAGAACTCGGACTCACCCTCCCCAGGCCCTGTCAGGTTGGGGCGGGGCGATGTTCACTGTGTTCCCCCCCCCCCGCCCCATGTAGCGAGGCATTATTTAACATAACAAAAAACAATCTTCAGGGGGACAGTAAGGAATGAAGGACTTGAGCTGTCTCATTTCTAAATCAATAAAGAGGCCATGGGTCAAACTGTAGTTGTGTCTTTTGACTTCCTCTCCCTGGTATCTGAAGACAGCTCTGTTTCATATTTTACTGGGAAGGTAAACCCTAAGGGTCTACTTGGAGGCTACAAATTTATCCAGCTGGGAGCACTGATGTGGCACGTAGCTTATCGAAGAAAAGGCGGCACATATCCCACCAGTCGCCAGGGGACGAGGACGTAAATGGCGAGCAATCGAGCCAGGAAGAAATTGGGTGAGGCTTCGTCCTGCAGCCTAGGCTTTCTTTCTACTCAAGCCCTGCCCTGAAACACCCAGCCCCGCCCCCAAAAGGCCCTTTAATGGTATGCAAATGAATGCACGATTGATTTACAGATCACTGATACTCGGCACGTCAACAGAAGCCATTAATCTCTTACCACGTTGTGATTCAAGGGATTTTCTTCCCTCAGTTCCAGTCTGGCCTTTGAAGCGTCACCATCGTTTACAGGAATTTTCCTATTTAGAAGGACACACCAACTTCATGAAAGCATTCCTCACTTAATCCATCTTTCATAGATTGCCCCAGAATAGACCAGTTTCTAATAACTCCGTTTTTCCAACTGCCCTTTAAAAAAAAAAAAAAAAAAAAAAAAAAAACCCTCCCCAATGGCCCATATTGAAAGTTGTCCCCGAATGGTGATTCAACAGGACTGGGAAAAACAACGGAAAGGCAGGGCAACAGGGATGTGAAATCACAAATACGTCCTCGAGTTGGGTAAGGCAGAAATTCTGCACAACCACGTCACCCTCACAATTTTTTCTCTAGAGAGGCCGGGCAGGGCAGTCCGGGCTCTGCTGTCCTAGCAGACCCTTATAAGCTCTACCTGAGGACAGGCATGAAGTAATACAATGTCCAAAGCCAAAGTGGGGACCTCAAGGCTGGAGTCTGCGAGCTGGCTACATCACTCACTTCTGTGTTACCCCGTGAGGACAGGCTTTCAAAACTTTTCCCCAAACAAAGTTAGGTACCATGTCCTACGAAACCGGTTTCCATGGTGAGAATGAAGCCATATTTGACTGCCTCTATCAAAATGATGGGGGATACACACTAATATTCTACAAATGTCAGCTGCTCCAGGGGAAGCCGCACATCTGTGCCAGGCTGCTGCGGCTGCCCTGGAACTCGTTATCAGAGAGCATCGGTAAAGAAAGTGCTTGGTGCCAACTTCCAAATCCCCAGGATAAAATCACTGACAAGCGGCAGAGAAAAGTTTCGTCATTACCCGGAAGGGCAGCTTCAATTATCTACTGCTTAGCTGCCTCTACCCCGCACTCCAAAATTACTGATTAGGAAGCGTAACAGAGCTGTCGGGTGACTGAAACCAGGAGCCAATGGCCTCGCTGAACAGGCGGCGGAGGACGCAGAGAAACCTGGGCTTCAATGATGTGAAGGGTGGCTATCGCCCCATTTATTACCGAGCAAACTATTTGTTTTAAAAGCACATCGAATGCCGATCCACCTGGGCCCACACTCCTGACATTTAGAGTTAAAGCAGCATATAGACTGGGATTAATTCTCCTTCATAAATATGAAATAATAAATTAAGGACGAAAGTGCACTGAAAGGCCGCTTTAGGGGCTAATCTCTTAAAGGGCGGCAATGCTTCGCTGAGCCAGGTTGCCTGTTAAAACTGTAAATCAAGGGCCGCCAGCTAGGCAGGAGATCTCCCCCCAACACCCTACCCCCTTTGGGCCCACTCTGGCTGTGAGGACGTGAAGGGGGGGGGCTCTGCTCAGGAGCCCTGGGGAAGGACCCACGCTCTCCCCAGGCCTCAGCCGGACACGCGCATTTACCTGTCGTCGCTGATCCCACACATGCGGACCCTCTCGCTGTTCATCCAGCTGTGAACGTTCCCATACAGGGGGGTTGCTGAAAGCATGTCGTCTTCTTGGATGGCAGCTTTTCTTCAAGCGTCTAGTCTGTTTAAAACAAAAGGAATCCCAGAAGGTTGAATAAAAAAGGAGCCAAAGAGGGAACAAGAGAAAACCCTCCTTCTAGGCACTTCATACAGAACGCCACTTGGGGAGGCAGGCCCTGCTCCATGTTCTACAGATGGCCAGGAGCAAAGGAACACGCCTGAGCCAGAGGTTCAAGGAGGGAGATGGAACTTCCCTGGCAGGAGGCGCTGGGGACGAAGAGAGGGTTCAAGAACCACAGGCCACACACCATTCAAGGTGCAGCACATGTCACCCTTAACCTGCCCTTCTCCCTTCCCCTTTCCCAGCCTTTTGGAGAACACACTTGGATTGAAAGCGGACTGTGCTGGATTCCAGGGAGCCCCACATTGATTCTTCTTGCGGCTGAAAGGACCTGGGGACGGGGGTGGGGTGTGGGATAAAAGGCACACAGTCCGGTGTGGCGGCCCAAACTACGACTCACTTCTACGGCTGCGGTGCGTGTGACTTACAGACGGAGGGTTAAAAAGAGTCAGTGGGCTGGCGAGCCACCCCACCCGGGCCCTAGATTAGATTAAGCCCCAAACCTGGGTGGTTTGGCCTGGGAGCTGCAGAGGGAGGCGGCGGAGTAATTCAATGACGCCTGCTCGCTGGGGACCAGCAATCAGTAGCGAGTGCAGAAATCGTAGCAGCCCAGGCTGCCGGGCTGGGGCTGGGGCTGCAAGTTTCCGGCCCGCGGGGAGCAAGCAGAAGCCACCCGTTAACCGTCTACCGGGAGGAGGGGGGAGGCTGCCGAGGCAGAGGGGAGAGCCCCGCCCCCTCCTTAACTTCCCGGCCCACCAGCCCCACCCACATCACATTCTAGTTTGCTGCATGAGTGAAGGGTCAGGACAAGCTGCATTTTATTAACAGGATTATCACGGCGCGTGATTTATCCTCGTGCAGGATTTTAATTGCTCTTTGGAGGTTGAGCCGTTTCTTTTGACTGCGCTTCAGCCCCATATCCTGCTGTTAAATGCTGGGTTAATAAGTAGGGGAGCCTTTAATGCCTGGGACCGATGGCCCTAGGCAATTCCCCTGCTCGCAGACTCCCTTGTCCGGGGCGGGGTGGCGGGGGAGGGGAGGGCCCCCCCAGCCACGGCCTCTTTACACAGGACCCGAACCTGAGTGTGAAATCACTGGTGTGCAGCTCATGGGGGGGAACTTTTCTTTCTCCTCCCTCACACACCCACCCACACAGTTTCCGAAAGCCCAAATGTTCCCTAAGTCGACACATTTCCTTTGTTAGCAGGAAGAAATATGCAAATGCTTGCTTTTACACTTTAGCACACGGAGCTGACTGCCAGGTCTGTTGGGTGGGAGCCACCAAGGACTGGGGACTCTTTTTCCGAGAGTGACTAGGGGTGGGGTCAGGGAGCACCTGGGAGACCTGAATCCCAAAGCCAGCCAGGCTATCCCCCTCTGCATTTCTTTGTCCTAACACAGGCTTTTGTCCACCAGCATCCCCCGTCGGCGGCCCCTATACAGGCGGCCCCTATACAGAAGGGAACACCGTCTGTGAATCAAGAGCCACACGGCGCGTAGTTAGAACTCAACAATGAAGCTTGAGGAAAGGCAGAGATCTCCCAGTTGTGTCCGGCCTGGTGGGATTCTAGAGAAGCTATTTCTTTAGGAAGCATCCCTTACTTTAGACAGACTGGGGCACTTCCAGTGGCTGGCCACAGTGCCCCGAAAAGGTGGACTCAGATGGACTTGGGCATCAAGGAAGGTTCTGTGGGGGGCTCACGGGCTGTTCTTCCGTGTTTCGAACATACAAATCAAGTTGGGGGCAGGCCACCACTAGTGCAGGGCCGACGAGAAGGCACGTTCAACAAAGTGTCCCCTCCCTAACCCCTGCCGCCCCTTCTAACAAAAGGAAGACCAAAAGGAAGATGTCCAGGGAAGCCTCATCTAAAAGGTGGAGGAGCAACATTCCTCGGTGCAAGTGTCCTGGCCGTGGCTGCAGCGGGAGGACCACAACGTGCCACCCCCTGGCTGGGTGTCACGGTGAAATTTGGACATTATACCAGAAGCCAAAGGGTCACTCCATCAAACCCTTAAGAAAAGGATGAGGGAAGAAGCGTGTGTGCCCTCGAAGCCCCCAATCTTCTGGTGCCCCAGGCTTCAAAACTTACACAAGCTGCCTCTTACATGTCTCCTTTAGTTGTCACCTTGGGACAATGACCTCTGAGCACCTGACTGAGGAAACAGAAAGGCCGCTGCCACAATCACCCTACTGAGTCCTCTCCTCTCCCCCCAAAAAGGGCCAGCAGCCCCCTTCCCTTGAAAGGGCTTTTCTTTAGAAAGGGCGGCCTGGACTTAGCATGAGAGGGGAATGCAGTTTAGAGACACCTGGGACCACGGGGTGCTTTCAGAGCCTCTCCCCGCCCTTCCAGGTCTTGTCTGGTGGGGTTTTCAATATTAACGCCGCACAGATAAATAACACCCAGTGTCAGGATGAAGTGTTCTTACGTGCACAGGGTCAGATGGAGGGTTGAGGCCCCGAGCGTGGTCCGGTGTCATGGGAGTGGGGGCGGGGCGGGGGGCTGGCCGTGAAGAAACTAGAGGAGGAGGGGTAAGGCTCAGTATTGGATCCTGCTGGCTACACCTACACCTACACACACACACACACACACACACACACACACACACACACACTTATAATCTTTAGCTGCCCCATGAACTTTTTGTGAACTGTTTAAAAGTGGAGGTCTGTTGAACAAACAGCGGCGCCACTGCCAGCCATAATTTCATTGCAACGAGCTAAAGACTTTTAACTCTTCAGGCTCCGGGCCAGAGATGGACCTGGGTGGAAAGGGCCAAGGAGCTGAGGCCCTGCCTGGCGTGAGGCCCGTCTCCAGAGTGACAGCCCAAATCCTGGGCAGGAACACCCTCATCCTGGGCAAAGGCCATACTGCTTACACCCCACCATCACTGAAGAACGGGCCCACCCCCCATCTCTCTGGGATGCAGAACTAACTAAGGGGATCTTGGGCGCAAGGGACACAGAGACGGGGTCAGAGACACAGCCATGCTCACCCCACTCCTCTTCCAGAAGCGGCTATTCAAACAGTTGGGGGGTCTTTCTTACTTTCTTCTTCTTTTTTTTTAACCTCCAAGGAAAAGTTCTTCAAAAGTGACTTCCCTGACCCTTGGCTGTGGGTCATGGTGCAGGGGGGCAAATGACGTGATTTAGATGACAGAGCGGGCGCTTTGCTGCTGTATATAAGAGGCTCATCTGCCCTTATTTCTCAACGACCCCCCCCTTTTCTTCCACAGGTGGGTGATGCTTCTGGAAGTGCCAAGACGTGTGAAGTCAGTCACGAAAAGCACTTTACAAGCACCAACCCGTTTCCAGTGGGAGCTGCTAAGCTACACCTTGGCTCTGGGTTTTAACCCTTTTTCCCAGCAGTGGAGAGAAGGGGGCAAGGATGTGGGATAGGGATGAAGAGGGAAGGTGGCCAAGAGAAGGGGTCAGCCGGGGAGACGGAGGAGCGTCTGGTTTCTGAAGAACAGGCCAGGAATTGTGGTGGCTGCCCGCTGAACACCCAGTTCTGGGAGAGACCCGGCTTGCAAAACGCAGACTCGCAGCGTGGTCTCCGGCTTTCGGTCTGGCCCTAAGGGCAAGCACAGGAGAGCCTGAGACTCCCTCGACAGACTTGGGCAGTCATCTGGCCCAGGAGCCAAGAGTTATGATTAGCATCGGAGCTTGGCCTGGACACTGGGGAGAAGAGCCTGATTGGCAGAAAGAGGTCAGAGGGACCAAGATTAGGAGCTGTCACCCCAACCTCGGCATCCCTGAGTGAGGGCACCTTGGCCCTCTGTGAAAAGACACGAGGGGGCACACGGGTCCCCAGCTGCACCCACCACCGTCCTGCCGATCCCTGCCATGAAGACACCATTATGGAACGAGGAAAAGGAGAGAACGTTTGTTTTGTTTTGTTTTTCTTTAAAGGCGACTTCCCTTGGCAGGCAACAAACAGGTTGCAAAGGAAGGAGCAGTGGCCGTGAGAGGCTGGCGTGAGTGCAGGGAGGCAGCACCAGGCCACTCCTGGCACCTCTCCTTTCTCTCCACCCCAGCTCCTCCTGGCACCGGGCCACTTTCCACTGCCTCCGCCCTTGAGGCGCTGATGGATTGGTTCAAGTCTGCACAGCACGCTTGTCAAGTGACAGCGACGGAATGGGAAGCAGCGCCACCAAACCATCCCAACTCCACTCCAGTACTAACGGTGCCCCTTCCTAGGGCCTCGCTCTCTAGGCACCCCTTGCCACATCAGGCACTTATCCAGTTAGTGACCAAGAAGACCTGGACAGGTTTTGGGGAGCTTCCGGCTCAGAAGGCCGGGCAGACGGCAGGGCTCCCAGCCAGCATGCCATGTGCCACGGTCCTCCGTAGGCTGGGGACCTCCTCGGGGAAGGGGTGTCCCTCACTTCATGGGCATGGCTGGTTCTCTGTGGAGGACGCGCGCGCGCGCGCAGTCACCACAGCCTCCCAGCTCCCACTCTCATCCACGGCGTGTCTCTGGGCAGGTGGCCGGACCTCTTCAACTTTGGCCCCCTCATCTGTAAATATTTGGCACCGTGTTTTCCAGAGGATTAAACTGCACTATGGACTTGAGTTCTGCCTGGCAATAGCTGGTGCAGGCCACATCTAACCCATTAAACAGCATCTGACTCCACTAAACATGCTATGTAACAAACAAACCCCAGAATGGCTACATAGTTTCTTTGCGGCAGAGGGAAGGCTGAGGCAGGGACACAGAGGGGGCCCGGGAGGGGTGACCTTCTGCAGAGTGTGTGGCTTTCATGGAAGCCCAAAGCTCATGGCGCGGGAGCCCTTCCTGGGACTGCTCCAAGCGCAGACTGAGTCACACACAGGCGCTTCTCTATTGGCGTCAAGGAAGGGAGGGATGAAGAAGTTCCTATTTTAGGACTGGGGGCCGCGAGGAGGTGGGAGATGAGAAAAAGCGGTCCAGGGTGTGCAGCGTTGGGGCAAGTCCTCCTGGGATGTTTTCCCCAGTATGTGTAGCAGTGGGGAGAGTGGAACCCCAAGGATGCCCCCAGGTCGGGGGGAGGGTCGCAGGCTTCGTGGGGTGTGGCTGAAGGAGGTCGCCGACTGGGTCCTGCAGCCGGGCATGAGTGCTGGGGGCGGAGTGGGGGGTGGGGGGTGGGAGGAGTGATCCAGCCTGCCCAGGCGCTGTCTCTTGGCACACTCCAAGTCATGGCTGTCGCCACCTCCAGAGGCGTCCCCACTCACGACCCAAGTTTTGCATTAGTAACAGAGCTGCGGAGCAGGAGTGGGGGTGTGACGGGGTGGGGGACGGGAAACTCACGCGGCCGGCCCTGACCTTTTGAGCAACCAGAACCTTCCCTGCCTCCTCCCAGGGCGCCAGAATAGAGCAGCGAGCCACTCGGGTCAGTCGGGAGTGAACTTGGCCCGCAGCGGCGGCGGCGGCTGCGAGTGGGGGAGGGGCGCCCCCTCCCCCGCCTCAGCCCCGAGCGCGATCGGTCGGCAACAAAGGGATTTTCTCTCCCACCACACACACCCGCGCTGCCGCAGGCTCCTCGCCCCTCCTCCGCCAGGTCCCAGCGCGGGGCCGCCCCCCCCCACGCACCCCCCCGCCCGACCTTCCAGGACCCCCGGCTCTCTCGGCCAGCCCCCGACCCCAGCTCACCCCGCCCTTGCGCTCCTCTGGGCTCCCCCTTCCCAGGCGCCTGACGCTGAATCTCTGACAAAAAGCAACTTTGGGTGGGCGCACGGAGAACCCAGGATGTGCGGCGGCGCGCCCCAGGGGAGTGGGCACTGACTGGAGACCGCTCCGGGCCATCGTCCTGCGCTCCCTTCGGCCAGTCTGGAGTGTTCTCTCCGTGGACGCCTCCCCCACCTTCCCCGATTGAAAGATGCAAGCCAGGTGTAGCCAACTGTAAAAGGGGGCTCGGGGGCTTGGGGAGGGGGGCACCAGCAAGGATCGACCGGGAGAGCCGCTGCCAAACCGGGGCTGCCCGCCACACACCCCCTTTCCCAAAAACAGAGCCGTGTCGTCCCCCACCCCACCCACCTCCCCGTCAGCTCTTGGACCAACCTCCCCCCGACGCCAGGCCTCGGCTTTTTGTTCCTTTCACTTTCTTTCACGGTTGTGCCACACACAACCACGTGTGTATGCAAGATGGGGCCCCATTTGGAAGCTGGTGTCCCTCAACAGGAGGCAGCAGCCCAGGACAGGAAACCTAGGTTGAATGCAATGAATCAACCTTACTCCTCTCCTCCCCGCCAACACACCCCCTCGGGTCTGCTCCCTACAGGCTGGGTTCCCACTTGGAGTCTACACAACCTGGAGGCAAACCCAGAATAAACGATCCATAGACCACAACTCTAGAGGGGGTGTCACTGCACTGCAGCCTCCATCAGGGCTTTGTAGAAATAAAGTGAACTCACTGCAAACTCCTCCCCCCACAAGGAACAAACTATACCATAAAGCTATTAACGACAGCTACCATTAGTACACACAGGAAGCACAAAGGAACTTTTTACGAATAAAAGGTGCATAAAACACAGGGTCCTGTGATCTGCACCCAGCTTCCCTGCTGATTGTGTGCAGACTGGGAGTGCTGGGAAGGCTGGGGATGAGGGTCAGGGGAGGACAGGGGCTCCCACTTTCTTTACAAGGAACAATAGGAACCCCCCGTCTGTTCATCTTGGAACCCGGAACACCCCAAACAAAGCTGTGGGAAAACTGCGGTAGACGTGGGGGCCCGTGAATTTTTCTAGCTGTTCAGAGCTTAATTACTCCTCCTTGATCCGTGGGACCAGACACGACACCGCCAAGGTTAAAATGCCCCAAACAGCGCCGAGCAGATGTGAGCGAGCTGGCAGACGCGCAAATGAGGCCTGCCTCGGAGCACGATAACAAGTGACTAATACATTGCATATCGTTGAAAGAAAATTATTTTTCTCTAATTTGCATTTGCTTGGGGGGAAAAAAAAGCCAACCAGAGTCCCTCTTCACAAGCACGAGTCTAATCCTGGAAATACAGCCCGGCTGCTTTAAGAGAGCTGGAAGGAGGGAAAGACTGCCAGTGTTTTGGCGTTGCAGGCTTGTTTATCTTTCCGCCTTTCCTCCAAGGCGAAACTCGTTTTGCAAGCAACATTCCTACAGAAAATGGCACACGTCATAAAAAGAGACCAATTTATAGAACTGGCACCGAAGTTCATGTATCATTCCAGAAGCATCTCCCAGCTCCCCACTAGGGAACCCAACTAGATGTAGAAGTCCACATTATAACTCGGAGAGTAGATCTGGGGGCAGGGGTGGGGGGGGGAGGTGGACCCATAATTTGCAGATATCCTGCAAGCTGTACACTCAGGGGCCAAAGTCACACAGAAGGGCAGGATATAGAATTAAGTCAGCTCTAAAGTGATCCTCCAAAGCCCGGGGGCCAGGGCTGCGAAGCCTTCAACCTTGAGATTGGGGGGGAGTGGTTTTTACACCCAGCTTGCCCCAGGACAGCCCAGGGGCAGGCCCATCTTCCGGACCATCCAGAGCCCGCCAGCTTGGACCAGCCCAGCGGGGTATTGCTGCCACCCACCAACTGTTCTCCTTCCCACCCTGGCGCCTCCCCACAGTGCCTGGCAGAGGACCAGGAACTCAGAGAAGGCCGGGCTGTGGGCATCTAGTTGATTGAGTCACAGAGTGGGTGGCGCTGTGGGCAGACCTCAAGACAGCACCGTTGGTCCTGCAGCTGAAAGGCAAGTGCACTCTTAAAAACCGGGAAGGCAGAGGGAGGTGGGTAATCAAAAGCCGACTTGCACACCTCCCCACCCCCATTCACCCCCCTTCGGGTCCTGAACCTACACACTTGTGTTTCCAATCCAGGAAACAGGGCCGAGGGCACAGAACACAGCGGCCGCCTGTCTCTTGAACTTGTCTGAATAACAGGGCCATTTCAGAGGAAGAACAACGGCCTTCAGAGCCTCTGCGATTTCCAGAAAGCCTTCAGTTAATAATACATTCTTTCCAACAGGCTTGCTTTAGGGCGGAAAGTTATTTTCCCAAATCTTAACAACCCGGTCACAAGCCGCTGAGGCCCCAGGTCAACAGATCCCGGCCAAACCCCTCCAGACAGTTGGCACTCGTGACCCCGCAGGCCTTCTCCTGCCACCTCTGCCTAACAAGTTCCCTAAACCACAACACACCAACCAGCGCGCACGTCCACCACGATCCCAGGAGCCAGGAAGATGCGTGTCGCGGGGCGCGGGTGCCGCCGCCGCCGCCGCCGCCGCCGCCGCCGCCGCCGCGGGCTGTCTCGCAGCGCATCCGAGGGCTCCCGGGCCAGCAAGGGGCGGCCACCTCTGCAGCTCTCCGCGGGCCTGCATAGTGCGCGCTTTGTGTGAGCGCCGAGGAGGCACAGCGCTGCTCGTGCACCAACAGCTGTCACATTATTTGCACTCGCTGTAAACAGCCTTCACATTCCCCCCTTACCACATAGTTAAAGCCAGACTAACAATCCACAGTTAGAGATCAAACCAACAACAGCAGCATTGTGTCTGCCTTCGCACCAAGCCCAGCAGCTGGCAGGTTTCTCCGGAACAAGAGACCCCCCTCCCCCCACCCCTCCAGGCTCCAGCCAAGGCTAGCCGAGGCAGCAATGCGTGTGTCGCGGTTGATTGTTAGGGCAAGAGAACACAGCCATTTCGCGCAGAGTTCTGTGGGGTTCATCAGCTCTCTCCCAGAGTTTCCTCCTCCCGGGCCCCCTCCCCCACTTCCTCAGCTGGGAATAAAGCTTGTTCAGACTCCCAGGGTCAGTTTCTCTGCTCAGCAAAGCGTGGGTCGGCCTGCCCCGGCCAGGCCTGGGGTCCTGCAGCCCTCTCTACCGTGTCCCAGAGGCTAGGCAGCTCAGCACTTTCTTCAGCCCAAAGCCTCATGTGTTTCGGAAAACCGTCCGACTCCCTGAATCCTTCCTGGTCGCCCCACTGATCAAAATGTCTCCTTTATGATTTTTGGTTAAGTCGAACATTTCCATAATCGTCATTATTAGCGCAAATTACACGCCTAATCGGTCCTTAAATAGATTTTAATTAAATAATCATACAAGGCTCATTTTATGACTTAAGAAAGGCATTAGTTTTCGTTATAAACTTTCCACCAGGATATAGAATAATGATAGCAGACAAATACTTATTCTTTGAAAAGCACCAATAACTGATGGGCAGAGTACTGGGAAAGGAGACCCTGCTTCACACCTTCTGGAATCGAAGTGGAGACTAGACAGACCACACCTGCACAACTTCCCTCCGGAGAAGGGAGAGGGGATTTCTTCCTCCAAAGCATTACTTTTGTCTTCTCTTTGGGGCCAGGAGAAAGGAACCCCAAATGTTCCTTTTCCATGCCCATCTGAAGAGATTTCTCCAGCTTAGAAGTCTCTTGTAGAGACCACTCCTCGCCACCCCCATCTGTTTTCCACCCCTCAGTCTGCTGAGAGCCGAGGTGGAAAGCAGGCAGGCTGTGCTTGTTAAATGCTGTGTAAAATGCTGTTAATAAAATAATAAATACAAAGGATGGAGGCTGCTGGTTCCATGGGTGTTTTGACTGGAAATGCCTTGGCACTTGTCATGTGTTTATGGGAGGGCAGACAACTCTAGGATTTACATAGTTTGGACATTTCTGTACTTCATTTATTCTTTCCTAAATGACGTAGGCCTAGAGCTATTTCAAGTTTGCATTTGTACAGAACTGTTAAATGCCTAAGAGTTTCTCCAATTAAACCAAGTTTTAAATCAGACCCAAGGCTGGAACGTACTCTCGGCCTCGCCCCACTCCGCCCCTCTGCCTCTGTGGCTGGAGAAAACAAACAGACACTCGACAACAATCCCCTGCCCTTGCTCTCCCCACCTTCACCACCAACCCCCGGGGGGGGGCACCTAGGGCAAAGGTTAAGGTGTCTTCAGATTACAGGCAAGGCCCTGGCTACACACACTGTAAAGCACTGCAGTTGTCCGCATCCTGGGCATACTCGAACCTCTAAAATACTGAGCTAAGATGGGGGGAAACTGCTGGCCTGGTAAAACCCACTGTTCACAAAACAATGTCAGCAAAGGCTGGAAGGCATTCTTTAGAGAGGTACCAGGGACTCATGCCTACTGAAGCTCTTTCAGCACAAAGGCTTTTAGGGGAAGAAGGGAAAAGGGGGGTGGGGGGGGGGAGAGAAAGGGAGGGCTCCTGTTTCAGAGCAGGCATCCCCAGAGAGTCAAGAACCAAGTGTAGCTTCAATCAAACGCTGACTTCCCCTCTGGGAGTCTAGTAGGAAACCTGATCACAGTAGCTTACTACCGGCCTGGATCCATACAGGTCTGGTTTTCTTCTCATGCTAGTAATTTTTTAAAATACATATCGATATAAAAGAAGCAATCCCTGACAGACTTTATTGAAAACCACACTGAGACCTCATAACATCCGGACTTAATCCCTATCAAACAAACCACAGCACCTCTGGCCTCTGCAGCGGGCCAGACCCTTTCACCTCTTCCCACCAGGTCTCTCCCCTCCAGCCGCTGCTGTTCCCTCCCCCCGAAAGAATGACGGGAGGACTTGCCAAAGAGCACCTAGATACCGGTTCTGGAATCAATTCCTAACCATATAAATGATCCCACTTAGGGGGAGAAAAAAAAAAAAATCCTAGCCTTTTCATATGGAATCCTTTAAAGCCCAGAATGCAAAGAACTGTAACAAAGGGAAAGAGGAGCCCACGGAGGCAGACCTGGAGGAACAGCCTCAGGAATACCCTTGGAGGGGAGCTTAACCTGCAGGTTGGTCCCCAGACGCTGGCCTACCCAGGTCTTGTTGGGGGGGGGGGGGCGGGCATCTCAGGGGCAGCAGGGAACAGAGGAGCAACCTATAGGAATCTGACCAGTCATTCAAAGCAATTACTAGTCCTCGGGGCCTACTATGTGCCAAGTATTCTTTGATCCTAAAGGTGGATAATTATTCCCAGTCTTACAAATGAAGAAACTTACTGAGGCTCAGAGGCCATAAATAACCTGCCCCCAAGGTCACACAGCTAGTAAAAATGGGCCACGGTCAAACTCAGTCCTGGAGTTGCGGAGAGGAGCCAATTATTGGTCAAATTGTGCCATCCGGAATCCCCAAGAAGTTTGGAAGGCTCCCTTAGCCCTTGTACTCCAGTACAGAGCAAAAGGATAGCACTTAACACCTATGAAATTCAGTCCACAAGGAGCCTGGACCCTAGTTTCTCCTACACCCAGAAATCTCTTGTCCATGTGAAGTCTTTCGAAATTTCTGCCAACATCCTACCCAATCTCCCTACACTGGAACACCCTGGTGTGAGGCCAGGGATCCCAAAAAGGCTCCACTTTCCCCTCCTCCAGGAGCCCAGAACAAGCATTGGGAGGTGGGTGCTACTCTTAGGTCTCTGTAAAAAGTGCTGACACCTGGAACTAGAACAAGGCTTGCCACACTAGTTTTGCCACATAAAGCAATAAATCAAATTATCTAGACAGAGCAAAAGCCCTTTGGAAAGAGTGCCTACATCTACCTTTCCTAGGACTTTAATGAAAAACCCAGGGACCAAAGTGGACTGGGGAGGCAACTGAGGGGGAAGCGGCTTGCAAGATGCTAGACCCTCCTGGACTCCTGGGGGTCCCCATAAAAAGCCAAGTCCCAAGACAAGCCGGAGGTTGGGGTTATCTCTCCTCTCCCCAACTTCTCATCCCAGCAGCGCAGGGCCAGCGCTCAACATCTCCTCCCTACCCCATCCTCAATTTCCTGGTCTGCCCCGGGCTTTCAGAAGCTTCGGGAACTATCCACACCCGATGCCACAGACGCCACAGGCTCCACGACCGAGGGCCGTCTCCAGCTCAGCTCGGTGGGAAGGGCAACGGGCAGCAGCGCCGGACACTCGGCCGCCCCTGCGGCATCCCGGCCCCGGGCGGGTGGCTCCTCCAGTGGCCGAGGCTCCGGATGTGTGAAATGGCTCCAGGAGCGCCTGGGGCAGGCCAGGGCCTCCGCAGCGGGAGGGACCGAGGCGATGGCGGAGCCGGGTCCTCACCCCTCTAGCCAGCCAAACACGCCCCGGCCAGTGGCTCGCAGCCAGTGGCTTTCTCTCTTTTTTAAACTTTCCGGCCTTGGCGATCACCGCCGATTGGGACAGGATTTCCAGCCCCCGCCTTCCCTCTTCCACCCCCTCCGTGCAGGCCCTTCCAATCTCCAGGGAGGTGACCCCCGCCCCCGGGCACCGTGAGTCCCTGGCCCCGGCAGACCCTCCCCGCCCCCACCACTTGGGCCACCTGGAGCGAGCCGCTTCCCAAAGCGATCGGCGTCCGGCCGAGTCTGGGACTGCTGCTGCGTCCGGGGAGGAACTCCCGCAGCCTCCAAAGGTCCAGGCCTGCCCGCGGCGGCATGCAGAACCGCCCCCTACTCTTGCTTTCTCCGAAAGACCTGACGCGGGGGCCGGGGGGGGCGGGGGGAGTTTAAGGCCTGTCTTTAAAAAAAAATTTAACTCTTCAGATGCAAGAATTTGGGTGCCCTTGGCACGGTTATGAGTGCTCGGGTAGAACAATAGAAATGGGGGTGCCGGAAATGGTGCAGGAAGACCCCTATAACCCTCTCCTCCCCCCTAGCAATTACTATTAGCATTAAAAGATCCCAGTGCCCTCAATGCAATAGTGCCTGTTTATAACTTTTCCCTGCTGGGTCCCCATACCCTAAACAAGCCCCCTCCTCACGTTTTGAAATCACCAGGGCAAAGACCGCTCCCAAATCTGTGACCTCCCGGAGCTCTTGGGCCTCTCGCCAGCTCTGCCCCGGCACCCTGACCTGACTCACCCTCTTCCCCCCAGTAGTTCCTCTGGTTTGCACCTAGACAATAAATTTAGTTTAATTTAGCTTCCGGTCTTTAATTTTAGCAGGTCTCCTTTTTGCATGCAAATCAATATGGCAATTACCATCTAAAAGCTCGCCCAGCCCCGGGTCAATGTAAATTGATCATTGTCCGCCTTCCACAAAATAACACCGGGAGTCTGTGATGCATAATGAGATTATACTGGAAACTGTCTTTTAGATCAAATTATATTTCATGCTGTCAGGATCTTCTCCTAGCGGACTTCCCCGCTAGTCTAATCACGGGGCGCCGGAGCCCATGGGTGCTGAGGGGCGATGGCTGGCCGGGGAGACAAGGTTCTAAGAAATAACAAAGTGCGGGGACGCCCCCCCCCCGCCGCCATTTCCAACACCCTCGACTAGGGGCAGGCGGAAATGAGCCTGCGCTGGGAAAGGGGGCCTTCTACAGAAACGTTGCGGGGGGAAAAGCTCGTTGGTTAATTCCCATCCAACAGAAAGTCAGCTATCCCTTCCGGAAGAACACATGGGGAGCAACCAGCGAAAGCCGTCGGGCCGGGCTGGAGGTTGGGAGACGTCCCCGGCCAAGTGCTCGGGGTACAGGCGTTTCGGCTGCCACGGGGGTGGCCTGAGAAGACCTTCCACTCCTGCCCCGGCTGCTTCTCAAGCCAGCGCCACCATCTAGGCCCCGGCAGCGCAGCCAGCCTTGCAAACAGACGGAATCCTGCCGGCCGTACACTCGGGCGAATCAGCCCGGTCGGGCCAGCCCGGCTTCGGCCTCCCCTCCCCTGACTGGGCGAGGCCCCTCCAGGCCCGAACCATGTGAGCCGAGGGCTGGAGGCCTCCAGCCAGGAGAAGGTCCTCCCGCCCTTGCGCGGCCCCCGGGGCACGGGTGTGACCCTGGAGCTTAACAAAGGGCCTTCAGAGCTCCTTTCGGCCTCGGGCTGGCGGGGGAGGGGTGGGGCCAGCGGGGAGGGGAGCGGTACGGCGGCCCAAGTGGACCCATGAGGCCCCCCGCCCCGCCGGGCTGGTTCTGCCGGGCCCGCCGCCCTCGAGGAAACCACCGAGGTGGCATTGCCGGGGCCGCTGGGCACTCCCGAGGACCGTCCTGGGGTTCGGGCGGCTCGGAGGCCGGCGAGCCTCCTGCCCAGCCCCGCGGCCCGGCTGTCGTGCCCGACCCAGCGCGGACTCCACCCGAGTGCGGTCTTCCCAATAAAAGCTGGAATTCCCGGCTGGACTCAGACAAAGAGGGACCGCGGCAAATCGACGCCGCGGGCAAACCAAACCCAAGCCGAGTTTACGCGCGCGTCTGGGGTCACAGAGGCGCCTGCTAATCCTCCCTACGCTGGCCGTCCCCGCACGGTCTCCTCAAGGGGGAAAAAAACAAAAAGGGAAAGAAAGCATACCTCCCCTTGATTCCGCCCAGAGGCCGAGCTTCGCACTTCTTTCGGTTCAGTCTCTATCAGTTCACTAGGCCCCGCGCCACCTTAGCAAACAGGACTTAGAGGAGCGCAACATCCCTTGCTCCCGACCCAGAATGCAAAGCTACTCCTCTTTTTCCTCCACCATCCATCCTCTCAGGGTCAAGAACTCAGAAATCTTTCAGAAATCCTCCTACCTGCTCAAGACACACTCTCTTCCCCACTCTAGATGGGAAGAAACTATAACCAGAAGCAATCTCAGTAACCAAGGGCCATCCACTCTTAGCTAGGCACCGTTGCCCTCAGTTTCCCTCTAGCCAAAGACACATTATTTCCCAGTGAATGAGTGTGCGAATGTGGTTGTGTGGCCCACACTTCCGTGCCCAGCTCTGTCTCACTGGGCAGGAAAATCTTCATCAGGCCTTGAGGAGTTTTTGTCATTCAGCCTGTGTATCTAAGCATGGATGTATGCATGTGAATGCTTTTTGTGTTTCCAAGTGACCCTCTTCACACCTTTAAATGGGCTTTTGTCTCTGGAACGAACTTACAGAAATTCTGCTCCAGTTTCCAGCTCAACAAAGTCTGGGATTTTCTCCTAGAATCTCGCTCTAGGTCTCAGTATTTGCATACCCATGTTTACATTCCTCGCGGCCAGTTCTTTATCTCTTCTGTATCTCTTGTTCCATGTGGGCACCAGAGCCCAAGTGTCTTGATTTGTCTCAGCACATGTCATTCAGGCGCACATCTTAATCTGTGCATTCCTGTCTAACACGTACACCTCCCCACGACTTACATTCTTGCTTTGCCTATAATGTGGCTCGTTCCCAGACCAATATGGGTTTGCAGTTAAATGTAAGTAGAGGATCCCCTAAGCCTACAAACCCTAAAAGGAAGAGGAGGGGGAAGGAGAGAGGAGTGTGACTGATTCATTTCTCTATAGGGTAACCCACCCACCAATTTCTACCTCAGGGAAAGAACGAGACCAATGCCTGCAGAGTTGTATTAAATTTGTTTGGAGGCTGCCTCCCTGCACGTATCTTATGTGAACTCTCCACAAGTTCATGGTTAGAAGTGTTTTTATTTACACAGACAACTCAAGGACCCCTTTGCTCTCTCCGATGCATACCTGTGCACACTGGCCAGGCATTTCAGGCTTGGGTCTTTGGTCGGCAGGACTCTCGGTCAGAGGCCCCACTGACTAAAGCTCTGAGCAGACCTTCACATACTGGGCCCGCTGGGAACATTAAGGTCTAACCTCTGCATCTCCCCAACTCAGTTCCTTAAGTGAGGGTGCCCACTGTGTGTGTTCACACCTCCCCCATTGACAAGTATCGGGTCAAGTTAGATCACCTAGCAACCGCGTTTGGTTCGTCGAAGAATCGAGCCCAACGTACCAGGATGTGAGATTGCATACAGAGAAGAGAAAGGAAAACCCTAAGCCCAGGCTCCCGCCTCCTCTCCCCAGGGGGCTACTTCGCCTCCAGGAATTTCTACTACACTCCCCACCCCCACTCTCCCTACCGTCTTTAAAGGGTTAAGAGAAACCCTCGCAGCCTTCCCTCCACCCTGGTCGCTGGGCCCGAAGGCTCGCTCGTTCAAGGGAGTCTGCCGCCGCCTCCGCGGCCCGCCCCCCCCCCTTCCCGTCCTTCAGCCGGGAGGGAGCCTGCATGCCTGTCTAGACCGATCTATCACAGGCACACCAACAACACCCGCGAGAGCGCGGAGACCCTACCCAGGTCCCCCTGCCCGCACGGTTCCCGGCGGACAGAGCCCTGGAGCGTGACCGCGCCTGCAGGGTCTGGGTGGGAGCCTACGGGCTCGGGCTGCCCCGAGCGCACAGCGGGTCCGCCCCGGCCCCGGCCCCCAGCGCTCCCGCCAGCCCGGCTGCCGGGGCACAGTCACAGCTCTGCGCGCTGGGCAGTCCTATTTTTATCTTGTCTAATCCCAAACTGGGCGGGGAGCACAGGCGTCGTGCTTAGAGAACAAGAGATAGGCGAGGGAGGCGGGGAGGAGCAGCCAGGCAGCGACGCGAGCGGGAGCGAGTTAAAGACACAGTCGAGGCGACCGAGAGCAGGAAGAAAGAGCGGGCTGCGCGGGCCTCGAGGCGCCGCACGCAACGCGCCGCCCGGCGAAGTTACACTCGCCTCCCGGTCGCCCCTCGCCGCCCGTCCCTCCCCACTTTCCAGCGGCGCTCTCCGCAGCCCGGGCCGCGGGGCCCCGGCCTGTGTGGCAGGCAGAGGCCCGGCCGGCCCTGCAAAGGGCTGGAGAGAATCGCTAATGAGCTGTGCGGCCCATTGATCCGGAGAACACTTCCTAATTAACTCTCAGTCACCTACTGGTGACAGCGCCTCAAAGGACAGCGCTGGGGCCGTCCGAGCCCCAACCCCGACCTGCCCGCGGAGCGCCTGGCGCCCGAACCCCGCGCGCCCCCCCTCACTACCCCAGGCAATCCCGGTGAGTGGCGGTGTAAACCCGCACACTAAAGGCCAGCCTCGGATTAAACCTGGACGGCATATTAATCACCGCCATCTCCCCCCTTCCTCCACGCGGTGAAATCATGCCCAAAATAAACACGGGAACCAACACTGCAAAGCCCAGACCAGATAACAGGTCGGGGGTGGAGTGGGAAGGGTCGAGAAACAAACGTATTTTCCAAGTGTCCACGTACAGGAGTCTCGGAGGCCGACAATTAAAATGCCTTCCACACAAGCAATTCTGTTGGCCAAACCGAATCCAACACCTCGTAAGGATTGATTTCGGCCCGCGGTGTCCGTTTCCAGTGCCACAGGAAGTGTCAGATGGCTAGAAATACCCAAGTCTGTCTGCGTTCACCACCCACCACCTTCTGGGGTGGGCCATTTCCTCCTCGTTTTTATTCCCAAGTCATTTTAAGGATTTTTCTCCAGAGACTACCCCTAGAATCAAATACCACTACCCCTCCTCTGGCCTTCTCTCAAAAAAGAAAAAAACAAAAAAAAACAGCTAAAACCCTGAGCTGTCTACTCTAGACACAGGAGGCTGTACAAATACCTACTTGAAGCGCGCTGGTTTCATTTTTTAAGGTTTGTTTTTAAATACACATAACCCTCCCCCCTCCTTCGCTCTTCCATCCCCCCAACCCTTTAGACGCCGGCGGCGCGCGCCCTCGCGCGCGGGCACTCACAGCCTCTAGCTGGAGATCGCGGACTTTCTGGAAAAGATTCATTAACTGCAAATTAAGCCTCGCCCTGGCCTCGGCCTACACGCGGCCAGGCTCAGCCGTCTCAGGGACCCGGGGACGTGCCCACTCGAAAGTGCAGGCGGCGGGAAGCCCGCCGGGACCACGCTTGCCTCGAGCCGCCCTACTCCGCACACGGCGCCCCGGGGCTTGCTTGGTAAACAGCAGGAGCACGTCGCCGCCGCCCCGAGCCCCCTAGTTGGCGGAGGCTCTGCAGCGCAGCCGCCCGCCTGCTCCGAGCGCGGGCCCCGCGGCGCGGCGGCGCCTCGCCCTCCCCGCCTCGGCCGAGGATCGCGCCCGGGTGCGCAAGTTCCTCTTCGCCCTCAGCCTCTGCGCCGCACGCCCTCCGAGTGGGACCAACTTCCTCCGGCCGCAGACCCGCACACGCCCTACAGGGCTTTCCACCAGACTCCTCTCTGCCCAGAGGAGGACCCAGGTCTCGCCCCCCCGCCCGCCGCCGCCCCCGCACGATCTACCCCCACTCCTGGGGTCTCACAACTTAAAACCTACCCCACGACGTCGCGGGGAGGGTGGGGGTGGACCAGAGTGGCAGATTAAAATTTTAAAAGAACATTTACAAAACAAAGCGTCTGACCTGACTGGCTGGCTGGCGGGCGGGCCGAGTCGGAACCCCTCGCTCTGCTCGATTTCCTAGTATTTTTTTTTTAATCCACGTGATTCACGCTTTAGAGCAAGCCAAAAAACAAAAAAAAAAACAAAAAAACAAAAAACCGGGACTCCCCTCCCGAGTCGCGCGGCAGCGGCGGCAGGTCGAGCTCGGCTCGGCCCGGGGCGCCCGCCACACACACCCTCGCGCACGCACACGCCGTCGTTCCACGAGCAAGAACGAGCTGCCCCCGGAGAGGCGAGACGAGGCAGCAGCGGCTGGGGGTTTTTACAGTTCTTTCCCGAGTCGAAAAAGAAAGCAGACGGGAACCCGCCGCCCTCCCCTTCCTGCTAGCGAGCTAACGCCGAGCCGAGCTTCCCAGCTTCCAGCGCAGCTCACCCCCCCGCCCCCCCGCCGCCCGACTCGCGGCGCTCAGCGACGACCGCGCTCCCGCGCACACAGGCACACACTGCCTGCAAACTTCCACTCCGCGAACTCCCTGCTCTCCTCCCAGCCCCCAGGGGGGCGGCAGGCCCCCCCCGCCGCGCCCCCCCTCCCCGAAGCCCACGCCGGGCCGCTTAGGTTGGCTGCATTTTTAATAACTTACAGCTAGGAAATAAAAACGAAAGCGAGCAAGGCAGCCAAAGTGAAGCGCGAGGCACAAGCTTCGAGGGGTACGCGAGAGAGTCAGAGGAGCCACCCGCCGCTACTCTGGGCCCCGAGGGAGGGGGCCGACTGCAGCCCGCCGCACGCACGCCCGCCAGCCCGCGCGGCCTCCCCGGGGAAAGGTGTTCCGGACACTGACCTGAAATCCCCGGCCGGGGAGTAAGCAGGGAGCCTGCGATCCGGCGCTTTGAAGTTTTCCCCGGAGCACAGTCGAGGCGGCGAGGAGGAGCGACGGGAGGTGGGGTGGGTGGGGAGAGGTGTGCGGGCTTGGAGGAAAGTGGGGTGGCGACGTTGGCGATGGGAGAAGGGGCCGGGCCGGGGAAGCGCGGCGAACAGCAAAGTTTGCCGTCCCCCGCTGCCCGCAACCCGCTCGCGGCGCCGCAATCGCTCGCCTCCCTCGCCGTCTGCTGCCAGCCGGCTGCCCTCGGGGTCGGCCCCGCCGAGGGGTGGGCTCTGGGCCGGGTGGGGGCGGGGCAGGGCGGGGCGGGCTCAAAGCCTCCGGGCAGGTGGCGACAGCCCCGCGCGATCCTCCGGGCTCCGGCGGCTGGGCCGGGCTCGGCCGGGCTCAGCAGCTCTCGCGCCGCCGCTGCTGCCGCCCGCGCTCGGGCAGGAGCCCCAGCGCCATGTTGACGGTTCGCCGCGAGCGCCCGCTCGGGCTGGGTGTGTGAATGTGTGTGTGTGAGTGTGTTGGCCAAGTCTTCCCTGCGCGGCGACAGCGCGGCTTGGGCTCCCCGCCCGGCAGCTCGCGGGCTCCCCCTCCGCCGCCGCTGCCGCCTCGCTCCCGCTCTCGGTCGCGGTCTGGGCTCCGGCGCGTCTTCCCCGCTGCCGCCGAGCTCGGTCCGCGTTCAGCAAGGAGCGTAGCTCTGCCTCACCTCGCCGCTGGGAGCCCAGGCTCCGTCTGCCGCCGCACGCCGCGATCCCAACGCGTCCCCCCTCCCTGGTTCCCTCCTCTTCCTCCTCCCCCTCCCTCCGCCCTCTCGCCCGCCCTCCCTCCCTCCCTCCCAGCAGCCGCCTCCCCTCCCCCCGCAGGCGCAGCGCTCGGGCGACAGCCGCCCGCCCGCCGCCGCCTCCAGCTCTCGCAAGTTTGAGCTCCCCCAGCCTCCGCTCACCCTCCGCTCACCCTCCGTTGCGGCGCCTGGGCGGTGGGGTTTCGGAGGGGTGATTCCCCAAGAAAGGTTTGCCCGAGTTTCCCCAACCGTCATCGATTCCTGGCGCGTTTCACCTCTCTGGGTCCGAACCCCAGACCACTTGGGTGGCGTCCCCCTCGCCCCTTGTCCTCCCCTCCCCCGCTCGGACCGAGTTGGCTGCGCACAACCCGCCCGGGCGCGCGTCCTGGGCGAGCGAGAGACCGACTTGGGCGGCGGCGGCGGCGGTGCGGGCGGCCCGCTGATCCTGAGCCGAGGGGATGGGGGGCGGCGGGGGCGGCTCTCCCAGCCGCGCGCCGAGACTCCCCTCGCTACCCAGAAGGCCAGTGGAGGACCGCAATTACCATAAAGCGCCTAGCACTCGGCTCAGCCAAAGCTGTCAAACCCCAGCGGCAGCCGCCGCTGCCTCCTCTCGCCACCAGCGCTGCGCTCTCTCGGTCGTGCGTCCCCTCCGAGACCAAGCAGAGCCTGGCGAGTGCGCGTCGGTGCCCATCCACACCCTGGGTCCCCCCTTCCTCCCGGAGAAGCCCTTTCCCATTTCGGTGTCAAGAGCTACCTGCAAACACCACCTTGGGCAACGGTGGCCGTTCCGCCCGAACTCCGCGCCCGAGTTCCCCGGACGTTTCGATTGTGTGGGAATTGTTTGGAGAGGCGGGGGATGGAGGAGGCAGCCCGTGGGGCACAAGGAGGCGGGGGTGGGGGCGGTAGGGGAGTGGAGATCCACCAGAATTTCTCCCCGTTCTCGGGCATTTCACAGTCTGCATCTCGGATGATTAGAGGGTCTGTCCTGGCCCCTCACCCCTGCCTCGGGAGATTATCTCCCGCGTTTTATTTTCCTTGGCAGGGAGCAACTTTTGGCTTACACCGTTCGCTCCATAAATTTCCACTCGGTAACGTCGTGCTGATCGGAGCTCGGCGGCGGCGTACAGCCTGCGCCCGCAGCAGTTCAATTCAATTGACACGTATTGAGCTTCTCCAGCGCACCCGGCGCGGCGCTGGGCGCGGGGGGAGGGCAGGGGCAGGCAGGCGAGAGGGGGAAGCGGAGAGGCGAGGTTCCGGCCTCCCCAGAGCGCAGAGCCTCTAGGGCGAGCCGAGAAGCCCCAGTTCGTGAAGCGGGCGGGAAGGGGTGGGGGTGGGGGAGGGGTGTTGCGGCCTAACCGGGCCCGGACACCGCCGCAAGAGGTGACCCCACTCCGTTGCTGGATAGGCTCTTTTTATGCTGAACGTGGGGGAGTCTCTTTCTGCCTAAGGACAAGATGGTGCAGGCTCGATGAGAACATCAATCCGAAATGGAGGTGGCTTGTAAATCCACACGGAAAGTTTTAAAATATCCTGGAGTGTCTCCATGCCAAAATAATCAAGAGCATCTCAAGTTGATTACTAAGTCAAGGTCAAGGCCAAAATCAGCTCTAGCTAGCAGATCCCTTTAAAAAATTAGACTTAATACTGACTGCAGGACTGGTGTTAGGTGCGATTTTATTTATTCTGTTTTAGTTCTCAGTACATAGTTATAAAAACAGCCCTTTTCAAAGCAGAAGTGAAACATCTCTACCGTTTGAAACCCGAAACTTCGGGCAGAATTAAATCTTCACGCTCCAGAGCTGCTTAAAACAACTGATGCAAAAGACAGGCGGGCAAGTGCCCCTGTGAGCAGTTCCCAGCCCTGCTGGGCCGCCACGGCTTCCAGGACCCGTGCCTGCATAATGGAATGTACGCCTTTTTCTTCCTGGTCTCTCTGGAGGTGGATGTCTCTGAAGGCTAACCCACACATTTTTTTAATCTCCGGTAACAAGCAGAAAGACACCTGGACTATTATGCTGTAAAGCTATTTTTTATAAAGACATTTTAGGGCCAGACATTAAAAGTTATTAGACTGAACGCATGCAACTTACAGACACAGCTGGAGAAAAGGCCTCTGGTTGTGTGTTGTAGCAACATTTCTTTTTGAAGCAACTCCTTTTATTCAAAACAAATCTAAAATAACCGGGAAGGCTGAAGTTGGGTATTTGTGGGGAAACACTCTGAATGCGGTTCCAGGCAAGGAGACCGCTGTGCCACTGTGGGCCGAGAGGGAGAGCTGGCCTGGGTGAGTGCGGAGCCGTGCCAGGCTCTTCTGGCTCAGCTAGGCCACCGCAGAGACCCTGGCCCCATGCCCGGCCACCTTCTCTCCCCTTCCCATGCCTCCCCAACTCTCCCCCCAGGCACAGGCTTTTCCCGGAGTTGAAAGTTGCGTGTAACCGTCCAGAACTTTTGGAAAATCCAGGAACCAAGTTAAAACACGGAGTCTGCTGCCTCTCCGAGTCCTGTGGCCTCCCGGGGCTGCTGACAAAGGGGCCTGTTTGTCTAACTTTAAAAGTTAAAATGAATTGGGGAGGGGGCGGTGCCGTAAATGCGAAGGGGCCAGAGGAGGGCTGACTGTGGGAGAAATTTGATGCTGGAGACAAACAGACCAGTAAATTCGCCTTTGACGTAATTTGCAGCATGCGCGCGCGCGCGCGCACACACACACACACACACACACACACACACACACACACCCTTTTTAAGGAGTCTTGCCTCCGTGGTATCCTTGGTGGGATTAAAAGCTTTCTCTTCCATCTCCGAGGGATATATTTTGCAACTCTGTGGGACTTTAAAAAATATCTTATTAAGGCAGTCCTAAGAGGCATGAATGTACGTGGCGGGGGAGGGGGTTCATGACTCACTGGGGATTAAAATGTGAGATTTTTCCTGAGGTGCTCTAAGGTGGAGGAGGGGAGGGAGTTTACACCTATTGGCCCAGTTAGTTGGCATTATTCCAGGGAGGAGAAGCAGAAAGCTCAGGAATGGCAGTCCCATCTTGTGTCCTCACTTGGGAAGGGGCTCCGGGAGTGGGGACACCGTGGAGCCTGCAGCCTGTGCGGGCCCACTCCTGCTCCCTCCTCCCCTGCCCTCCCACGAGTCCCTCAGGAGCTGACCTGGGGGTCAGGCTGCTACACTCGGCACTCAGCAAGGGGAGGATTTCAATGAAAGCAAAGGAGGAGGCGGCGGGAGAGAGCCAGCGAGTGAGCGCAAGGGAGGGGAGGCCGCGCAGGCAGCGGAGAAATAAAGAAATAGGCACAGAATGGCGAGGTGCTTCCAACTGAGCCGCAGGGCCGCTCCTCTCCCACCTGCCTCTTGTCCCCTGGGAAGGGTCTCCCAGTTATAACCTATGGCTCTCAGGCACTCTCTTGCTGCGGATTCTATCCAGCCTCTGCAACTGGACAAGCAGGTTGGCACTTCCGGGGAGCAGGCCTGGAGCCTGGTCGCCCTTTTCCTGCCAGGCTGACTGTGTAAGGTCTGCCAGGCCCTCTTCCACACCTTCAGTCACCGCCCAAGGCCTACGGGAAAGGCCATGCATCCCGTGGTGCGGTTCTTACCTGGCGTTTGGGGGACCCTGGGACCCTAACATGGTGCGCGGGGTTTGTTTGTAACATACTTGCAGGAACCAAGTCATAAAGCTCCGTAGGCCCCGATGGCGCTCTTCGGAGGCTGTTCTCACGTCTATGCCACTGCTGATCGGAATAGGTGGGATTTGTGTGATTACAGAGAATGCATTTTTACTCTATGTAGTGTGAGCTAGCCTGTTCATGTTAACTATTTTTAAAAACAAACACCTACAATAACAGTCTTCCCTGGTCACTTTGTAAAAGAGCTCTGGGCTTACCAAGTGGCACTTAGAAGACCCACTGGCCCATCTTCCAAGCACAAGGCATCCTTGTCCCAGGGATTTCACTTATCTGGAAACATCTAAAGGTAGCTGCCTTCCCTGGTAGGAGTCTGCTAGACTTAGAGGTCTCCAGGTTGAAGACAGTTGTTCTTTCTGTCTAGTCTTTGAACGGTTACGGGGCGTTTGTGGGGGGAGGGTCCAGACGGCAGGCCCAACATGGTAGCAACTACCTCTCCGAATTTCCGGTCTGGGCTAGATTTTAGGCTCTGACCAGGCACCGGTGGGTGAACTACCGCTGACACTGAGGGGCTTGCTGGGTAGACGGATGTCAGCCGAATGAGCATAGATACTGGCGGCTTGGGGAGGCCCCGTCTTGCGCCCCACCTGGCCCCTGCTTAAGAGCCCTCGAAGCCACCGAGCTGGGCTGGATGCGCCTGTAGATAGACTCAGACGCCACGTCCCGCCCCGGCTGCTTATTTAGCGAGGTGCCTCCAGCTCATATTCTACCCAGTCGGGGTCAGCGAGTGGGAACCGCGGGGAGAGGGGGCGGAGAACACCAACTCCTCGCTCGCAGACCCAGCAGGGCGGCCTTCCGCCCGAGCCGTTTTATTTGCAGCTTCCCTCCTCGGTGGCCGCGGGCCCCCTGCGGACACGCACCACCCTGAGCCCCTTCGCGGGCACTATCCCGGGGACTGGAGGGATCTGGAAGGCTCCGCCAGCCCCTCGCTCGGGGTAGGAAGGGAGTACCGCCCAGCAGATGAAAACGCGGCGCTGGCCTGTCCCTAAGCACCTCTGAGGCCCACCACAAAGTCGGGCGCAGAGGTGAGTGGCGCGGGGCGGTTGCCCCGGTAAGGTCAGCCAGGGAGCAAAGCTTGGGGCTAGCGCAGGGCTGGGGATTCCAAACGGCCTAATCCGCTGCACTTCCCCCCCCTCCCTCCCTCTCCGCTCCGGGTCCAATCTGCTCGGCCTTCGCCCGCGATGCTCCCCCCATCCCGGCGTCTCCAGCACGTTGGCAGTCGCGCAGCCCCCGGCCGCGAGCGCGGGGGGGTGGGGTGGGGTGCGCAGGGTGGTTTGTTTTGCGAGGCCTGACAGAACCTTCTGTGTGCGGCGGAGGGAGGAGGCTAATGCATAATGCACAGCGCCTGGAAGCCCGGCCATTAGCGGCCTGTCGGTGACACAGACAAACGACTGAGAGGGAGGAGATCCAGCTCGCTCTGGAGTTTAAATATACCAGCGTGGAGGGGAAACGCCATGATTTAAAAGTGTGTGTTTGCAGACACTCGCATATATTTTAATGATTTCCAGCAGGCCGTGCGCCCCAGCCTTGCATCCCCCTCCCCCAAAGGGGGGACATGTATGGGGGGGTAAGAATGAAGGCAGAGTGAGAGGCCTCAACCCGAGACCCATCGCTAGCTTCCGAGGGATGAAGGGGAGAAGAGGTTGGTAAATGCACCGCGGAGAAAGTGAGGCCTAGGGAAGCCACACGACCCAAGGCCATCCCCAGATTTTTGTTTTTTTTAAATCTGGCCATCGAGCCTTCCACCCCGGACTGGACCTTCTACGTTGTACTAAAAAGAAAGGCCTGGGGGAAAGAATAAACCCTACTACCCCGTTTTCCCCCCAGGCGCCCACATTTCTGAATCTTCCCTTTCCACTGACAATCCAGAGACCTCCTTCCTCCCCGTTTAACACACCAGTGTTTTTCGGCAATTAAGGCGAGAAGGGGGTGGGGATAAAGATAAGCCAATTTTTTTTTCCGCCGTGCAAGTGTGAAAGATAAGATAACGCTAAGCTGAGGCAAAGCGGTTGCTTACAACCTCCCCTCAGCGATTTTGATCGGTCACTTCTTATCTCACAAAAATGCTCCTTTCGAAAACTGCATCAAAAAAAGAAAAGGGCTGAAGGAAAGCATTTTCGTTTGGAACTGACATTTAAAACTCACCTTCTCTACACCAGCAACTCCTCCCCATCCGCGGGGCTCCCCAGGAAAAGTCGCACCTCGACTACAGGGTTTCAGGCTTTCTCGTGGGGGGCAGGATTACTAGTGTAATTAGGCTGAATAAAACCAGGGATGCGTGATGAGGATTTATCCTGCATCCAACCCCAGCCTCGCAGCCGGGTTTTCCTTCTCTGAGTTCCTGATCGCTGTTTGTGTTTCACCATCGCGCTCGTGTGTTAAAACTAAACAGGTAGTTATATTTGGGAGGATCATATAACTATGTCAACACGAAGCGGTTGTTAATGCGAAATAATAAGAAACTCTGCTGATTTTTACAGGCCCCTGTAAAGGATGGAAAAGGCGTCATGCGCCCCGGAACCCGAGAACTCTCAGCCGAACCGGCCTCTCGGGGAGTCTTACAAAATTCTTTTCTCGCACAAAAATCTCACCAAGGGGTTTCCGGAAGACTTTGTATTTGTTGAGGGAGGTTTCGGTATTGAACTCCAGGCCCGCAGGGCGGCCTGTAAATTCCCCCCAGCCCAGCCGCTGGCCCCAGATCGCAAACATCAAGGCAGGCGCCCCAGGCTGAGTTGATGAACCTCTGCGCCCACCTCCGGCTTACAGCTCCCGAGCTCCCACTTCTATCACCCCCCATCCCGGGTTCGCAACTCGGCGCTGGGCGCAAACCGAGTCTGCCCTCTCCGGGCACGACCTAAAGCCCGGGGCTAGCCGCGGCCGGATAGTCCCCGGGGAGCCGAAACCGCCGAGCGGGGAAACCCCTCCTCTCGCCCTTCCGCGAAAAGCCTGGCCCCGGCGTAGGCGCCAAGCAAACGGGCATCCGCTGACAGCCGGGCCTCACGTAAGGCCCACACGCGTCCCATTTGTCAGCCTGAGTTCCCCTCGGGCGAGCAGTCTGGCGCGGCCCCAAGGCCAGGCGCGGGGCGGGGAGGGGGTGCGGGGCCGCGGCGAGCTGGGAGCGGGGCGGGGGCGCGGGCTCTGCGGGGCCCGGCCGGGCTCGGTTCCGCGTTCCTGGGCCCGCGGGTAAGCTGAGCCGGCGGGGCAGGCCGCTCCCTGGCTGGCGCCGAGGCGCCGAGCTGCGCTTCACGTGCCCGCCATATCAGCGGCGGCGGCGGCGGCGGCGGCGGCGAGGAGCGGGGGCAGGGAGGCGCGCCGCAGCTCCCGCGGGGCCTCCGGCTCCCCTTCCCCCGCCCTGCGGGGGGCTGGGTCCGGACCACCCCGCAGCCCCCATCCCCGCGCCGGCCGAGAGCGGCGCTGCCAGACGCCAAGAGGCTTCTAGGGCGCCGTTCCGAAAGCTGCGCGGCGGCGGCAGCCAGGGGAGGGTGCTCCTCGCGGCCGCCCCGGGAACTTCCCAGCCGCCCCGCCGCCGCCGCCGCCGCCGCAGTCACCGGGGCCGGAAGCCCTTGCGCCGCCCCGAGCGGCCTCCGCTGGCCCCTAGGGCTGTTCCAGACGAGGGCTGGTCGCGCGTCACCTTCGATCCCTCCTAGTCCCAGGCGGCCGCCCTCGCCCTGGGGCATCCCCATTTAAACCCGGAGGACCCTTGTAGAGGTCCAGCGGGACCTTCCTCTATTACCGCCATCAACGCGGCTCCCCCGGCAGCTGGGACAGGAGGGGCGCGGAGCCGCCACTCCGGCCGGGCAGGAACACCTGCTCCCGGGCCCTGCAGCTGGGCGCGTGGTGCCGGGAGAGGCTGCCTACTGTTGTGTGCAGAGATCGCGGAGGAGAAAATGGGGCTCCGAAGCTCAGGGCCAGGCGCAGCCGCGCCCTGGCCGCCCCCAACTCCCACCCTTTCTGTGCGATCAAGCCCGAAGCTCGGGGACGCGGGTCTCCCTGAGGGTCGAAGGGCCGCCACCCCTGGGATCCAGCTTCTGGCCTCAGGAGGTCGTTCGCAAGATAGATGGGGCAAAACCTGTTTTGGGAGTCTTCCCGGTCTCCGCCCCCGCTCTCCAAACCAGACACACTCATCTCCCCTCGGCCCCCATTCTAGCCTCCGGCGGGGGACAAGAGTAGGTCATGGCGGCACTGATACGGGGTTCGGACTTTGCCACGCGGCGTGGGCAGGGCCGATGGACCCTCCCCATCTCCTGTGTGCCCAGAGGAGATCGGGCAGCCGAGATGACCTGCGCCGCTTGCCCTGCCTCACCCCCCCTCCCCCGTCCCGCCCTCCCCGGAGCTCCTGGCCCAGGGCCCGGCCGGGGAAGGCGTTGTTTTGCCAGCGGGAGCCGAGCGAGTGCGCAGAGAAAAGCCTCCCTGCTCTAATGAGAGTGCACACAGCGCTGCAGCGAGGAGGATGATTACCCGGCGGGCGGGGGGGCGCGGGGCCGGGCCGCGGGCGGCGTGTGCGGCGGCCCCGCGGGCCCGGAGTCCCCGCCTGTCTGGCTGCTAATCGCACGCTTTCTGCTGTTACGGAGGCAGGCGGGAGCCGGCGGCCAAGCCCAGCGCCGGCGACTCGGCGGGTGACACGGAAACATGGCGCAGCGCCCCTCCCCCGCCCGCCCGCCCTCCCCGCGCTCCCGCCTCCCGCCTCGCACTTCCTCCCGCCCGCGAGGCTTTTGCAGTTCTAATGCTCTGCTGTCCGCCCGGCACCATTACGCTAGCAGCCGCTTCTCGGCCGCCGCGCGCGTCTCTTTCCCTTTTGTTTTCGGGGTCTATAGAAAACGTTTGCTTTTGTCCCGAGCTCTCGTTAAACCAAACTTGTGGTGGCAACGGAAGGCGGTGCGGGCGGGGAGGGGCCCGGGGATTTTGGCAGCAGCCGACCAGAGCGTGGTGGAAACTTCTCTCGCTGGGTTCCCCGCCACCCCGCCTTCCCCCCCCTCCCCTCTTACACACAGGCCAGTCGGCCTACCAACGCTTCCCCCCTTCCCCCCCTGAGAGGCCTCAGCGCTCCAGGAAGGAGGTCTGGGCTAGAGGGACTGTGACCAGGGGTGAAGAGCCTAGGGTGCGTGTCCGTGGGCCCCGAGTTTTTGGCACTCGGTGACCTCGCTCCTTGAAGTCTTGACTTGCCTCTCCCTCCCTTTGGTCATTCGGGGCTTTGTATCAGCCGATGGAGAAGGAAGGGGAGGGAAGAGAAGAAAGTGGTTCGCGTGTGTGGTTTTTATATTAAGGGTTTGTTGGAATCTCTCACCTCCAACTGTATACCCTCTTTTATAGGATCTATGGAGAGAAGGGGGAAGGTGGGCCCCACGGGGGAAAGGGTCAGAAACCTAGGCCTGGGAGCTGGATCTTACTCTACCGGTCGGCTCAGCTACAGCCCGGTCCGCAAGCGGGGTGGGGGGACATTGCAGAGAGGGGAACGGACAGGAGGGCCGGGTCCCTCGATCCAGGAGACGCCAAACGTCCCTCCCCCGGTCGAGAGCGCAGGTCCCCCTGGCGCGCTCCCCAGCCCAGAGCGCACGCCGTGGCTCCGCACCGGAGCTGCTCAGGCGGCAATTTTTTAAGCCTGCAATTAAGCGAGGCGTCGCCGTGTCCTCTGCTAGTGTCGATCCTGTCAGTCGCACATGGCCTTGGTGCTCCGGTCCGAGGCCCCGCGATTAGTCACAGGCTCGCTTCGCTCCTTCCCTAATCCGCCCCTGCAGGCAGCCTGGGGACGCGGCCGACTTGGCGGCGCTGGCAGGGAGCCACTGTGCGCGGGGCGGGCCGCCTGGCCAGTACCAGCCCCGCTGTGCCCGAGTCGGCGCGGGTCCCGGGGTGCGGGCTTGGGACTCCCTCCTCCCTTCACAGCCCCCAGGCTGGGGCGGCAGCGCCCCTCCTCCTCTCGCCCCACTCCCGGGCCTGCGAGATCTATTTGTGTGGTGTCATTTGCATAAAAATAGGACAAGTGTTTCAGTGCGTTCGAACGCGGGAGGCGAAATTCTTATTGATGTGTCTGTGTGGAGCCCTCGGTTGTCGGAGCGGTTTGATTTAGGGTGTTTGTGTTGCCTTCTGCGAGGAATGAGAGGAAATCCTGCGCAACGCCTTCGGCGGCCCAGCCCCCACAGAGCATCCCGCTCTGCACGGCCCGGAACGGTCCACCGCCTGGACCCCGGCGCGCCGAGTCCACAGCGAGCAGGCTGAGGGCCAGGCGGGCGACCCATTATGACTCATAAAACTGGGCGGCCTAATCACCAGCTGCCAACCCGTTTACGTGTGGCGCTTCCCAATGTTCCCTTCGCCCGGCCCGGGCCTCCAGCAGGTTCGCCCCGGACACGGCTAGAGCCGCTCAGTGGGGGCTAATCAAGTGGTCGCTCGTTCCCGTCAGCAGCGCGGCTTCCCTTCCCGGGCGACCCCCGCGCTCCCGGCCTTTGCGCTGCTCGCCAGCAACTCCTCAGCTTGGACAAATAGCTGGGAGGGCGCCGGCCGCGCGGAGCCAGTAAATCAATCATTAACTCCCCGGCGAGGCCTGGCCGGGGGGGGGGAGCGGCGGCCAGAACCGAGTCAGCGGGGCGAGAGCGAGGCCCCCACCCCGGGTTGGGAGCCGTCCACGCGCCAGCAGACAGGGTGCGTGAAAGTGGGTCCCCCCGGGGCCTCCAGATCCCCTCCAGAAGCCTCCGCCTGCCGGGCCTTTCAAGCCCGCACCTCGCCTCGCCAGTCAGGCCGGGTTACTGTGCGGCCCCCGGGCAGGCTGGAACATTAACGAGCCGCCCCGGGCCTCGCGGCCTGCTCTCCCCAGGAGAGCCTGCCGCGCTTGGGCAAGCTCTTCGGATCCGGTCGGGCTCCCCCAGACACTGGCTTGCCAAACCAAACCGATTGCCCCCGTGTCGACTAGTCTCCCAGCGGCACCCTCCCCACGGAGCCCACCGTGGGGCGGCACGCAGGGGGTTAAAAGCTCCAGTTCGCCCTGGCTCCTCCACGGCGCTGAGGAAACGCTGATCAAAGTGCTTACGGGGAAGGAAACACACACGCACACTTGGGCCTGGGTCGAAGAAGAGCGACCGGAGAGACGGCTCGGGAGCCGCCTGCCTCGACCCGCTTCCCACACTCCCGGGAACGCGACGGCGGCGGCGGCGGCGGCCCGCGCGATTCTCTCCGCGGAGCTCGGCGCGGCGGGGCCGGGAGGCCGGCGGGGAGGGGGATGGAACGAGGGGGAGGGAGGCGAGCCCGGGCTGCGCGCCAAGAGGCCCAGAGCCGCAGATTAGTCACCACTCGGCTGGGCGCTCACGGGTGCGCCCGGGAACCGGGAGGGCAGGCGTCGGCCCCTCTCCGCCGGGCTCCCGGGGGCTCGGCGCCGCGGCGCGGGTGCCCCCGCCCCCACCCCTGCGCGCGCCCGGCGCGGCTGGATGAACTCTCGGGGGCTCGCGCTGCGGAGATCCACTTGTCAGTTCAAGGGCAGGACAGAAACTCTGCAAGCAGAGTCTTGCGAACAGGAAATTTCTCATTGACAAGGTGCTGCCCCTCCCCCACGCCCGGCTTCAAAACAAAACAAAAACCCGGCGCGAGCGGTCAATGCACCCAGCCCGGGCCCTCCGTGGTCTGCGCCCCTCCACCGCCTCGGCGACCCCCGCGGATCGGCCCCGGTCCGGGGAGCGGAGAGCTCGTCGAGCCCCGGGCCCCAAGCTCAGGCGGCCGCCAACAAACAGGCCCGGCGGGCAGGTTGGGCTTGGGTCCCGCCGAGGGCGCCCAGCTGCCACCCTCCGGGGCCCTGGCAGGGTCGGGCGGGGGCGCAGGGCCCGGGAGGTTCCGCACCTTCTCGGGTTATGAACCTGGCGGAGCGGCTTTGCGGAGCTGGAGGCCGCCAGGTCAGCGGCTCCCCGGAGGCGTGGGGGCGGGGAGGCCGCGCGGCGCCGCCGACTCGGTGAATCCCGCTGCGGGGATCCGGGAGGGCGGCGAGCTCGGCCTGGCAAAGTTCCTGTAGAAACTCCATGTTTAGAAACTCCAGCGGCGTCGCGGGAGGAGGGGGCGAAGAGGGCGCGCGGGGCACGCGGGGGCGGCCGGCACCCGCCTTGCACTCCCGGGGAGGGGTCCCGGGGCCCCAGGCCAAGGCGAAGTCTGGAGGGCGGGGACGGCCGGGTTCCCGGCCCGTTCTTTTGTGTCTGCCCCTCTCTTTTCTCCACACTCTAAAGGAGATATTTAAACCCGTTTCATTTATTGAATTCAGCCAGGAGAGGAAGGCTGCCTTTTCAGGGACCTTGATATTCAGGGTAATTTCGTATTTGACATATGTAAATACTTAGTACTCTCAGGTAAGGTCAAATTATTTATCATCTTAATTTATATTTCAATAGGCCTACAATTTAGAGGCGCGAAATGCCTCCTTATGAATCATTATGGTCTATTAGGGGAAGTAATGTATAAACAGCACTATTTGGGAGGGAATCACTTACGTTGACATTTAAATGGCTCTTCAATAGTTAAAAAAAGAGAGAGAGACATTCGAGTGCCTTTGATTAAATATACAATTTACACGACCATCAGCAAAGCCATCAGGAATATAAATTCTTCTTGGGATTTTTATTTATTTATTTCTTCCTTTCTTCCTCCTTTCCTTCCTTCCTTCCTTCCTTCCTTCCTTCCTTCCTTCCTTCCTTCCTTCCTTCCTTCCTTTCTTCGTTTCCTTTCCTTTCCTTTCCTTTTCTTTCAGCCTTCCAGGGCGTGCATGTCATTTAATCCCTATAGGAAAATCCACAAATTCCAGGCAAAATATCATTCTCCTCTCCTCCAGCTAATGGTTTATCAAAAACCCAGGGAATCACCGGAAGTGTGAGCAAATTCCACCAGCAGGCACCCAGTGGGATGTTTATAGACCTTTATACCTCAGTAACAGAATCAACCACTTTCTGACAATATCACAACTGATTTGTGAAACATTGTAGCTTCCCTGCTGGAGTGGAACCTTCCTGAAGGCCTGTGTCCATTCATGCAACCTTCTGTTCCCACAGCACTCAGCACAGGGCCTCGTACCATTTTAAGTCATCCTCCTACACCTGCAAAAATATCACTGGCAGAGGCTCTTCCTGACTGCCTCCCTCCCCCACCCCCATGCACTCTTTATTGAATTACTCTGTTGTATTCATTCCCTTGAAGCATCTTCCATCTTTAGAATGCCCTTCTTTAGCCCCACATCTCCTTCCCCGGCTCCCTATTTATCCGTTCCCCTGCACAGCTGTAGTTCTCAAAAGAGGTGTCTACGTCCATTAGTATTTCCATTTCCTTACCTTGTGTGCCCTCTAAAACTCAGCTCGTTTTGAAGTTATTCTAAGATATTGGGATAAATTACAGCTTTGTTTGTAACAGCATAATATTAGAAACAACCTAAATGTCCAGCAATGACATTGATGGTTCATGCATACAAGGGAACATTCTGTACCTCTTTTAAAAAATAAAAATTTGCTCTGCAGTACTGATAGGGAATGACCCCTAAGGTCTGTCGTTAGGAGAAAACCATAATGTGCAGAATGGGTGTGTATAGTACGTTACAATTTGAGTACCTTACCGTTTGTGTAAAACACAACGTAGACGGGATACAGACACATATTTGTCGGTACATGATTAAACATCTTCAACACCCTCACCACCACTTTCTTTATTTTCAGAAATGGGAACACACTGCACAAGCTGTTCCGTACCTCACCTATAAAACTTATTGCTACATCTTACAGATCATTTTCTATATCAGCACTTGGAGATGGGCTCTGGCTGTGCCAAGGCCTGTGGAATTTCACTGTATAGATGCATCATTTATCACACTCTTCAACCCACACTCTTCAACCTCCACCCTCCCTAGCTATTCTGCAGAAAGGGCTCAAGATCACCTGCCACTTCCTTGTTGCTGGAGGGTGGGGATGCAGGGGGTGGGGGTCAAGCCTTCCTTGGCCTTGGAAGCACTCAACACCCCTGACCACTCCCCGCTTGAACTGCTCTTGGCTTCCCAGATACCACACACACATGGTTTGCATCCTACCTCTGAGTCTTTTTCAGTCTCTTTCTGGACTCTTCTCTATGCTATACTAGTTGCCTTGGGCCTGGGTCCTTCCTTCTCTCCCCCGCTGCCCCAATCTCATCCAGGCTCATGGCTTTAAATACCACCTACTTGCTGATGACCTGATAACCCTTCAATTTGTTTTTCCAGGTCCAGACCCCCATATCAAACGGCAGACCTGACATCTCAATTTGGCCATCTATGACCAGCTTCATGATAACAATAGTGAACATTTGCAGAGTGCTGGCAACCCTCTTCTAAGGACTTCCTAGAAATTAATGATTAATCCTTACAACTACCCTCTGAGGCAGGTAGAATTATTATCCACATTTTACGGATGAGGAAACTAAGGCAGAGAGGTCACAGAACATTCCCAAAGTCACTAGGAAAATGGTGGAGCTAAGATTCAAACTCAGTCAGCCGTAGAGTCCACATTCTTTGTCACCCTGCTTCACAGCCTACCTAAAACTGAATTTTTTAAAAAAATCAATTAATCTACAAATATTTTGGGGTATTTACTACATGTCAGGCCCTGCAACAGGTCCTGGGGAAAGAGTGGCAAGCAGGACAAACTGTCCCTTAAAAAAGAGACCTGCTCGTCCCTTGGGACCTGCCCTTTGTCCCAATTCCCTTCCCTATGGCAGAAAATGTCTCAGCCACTTCAGTGCTTAAAGCATAATCTTGGGGGCGGGAGGGAAGGGGTCATTCTAGACCTGTCTCCTTCATCTCCCACCTCGCCTTCCTCCAGTCTGATGGCAAGGCTAACCGATTCTACTTCCAAGTGTTTTATCCGGTCAACCTACTTCTTCCCATTCTCCCAAATCCACCTTGGCCAGGGCACCATCATCTTGCCTGGGTTAGCACACAGGATTACTAGTCCCACTGTTCTCTGTGCTGCCGCTCTCACCCTCCCCCAACCCATCCTCCACATGGCAGCTACAAAGTCTTCTGAGAAAAAAAAAAGCATGTCACATGTCACTACCCCACTAGTTCCCACTGTACTTGGAACAAAACCCAAACTCCTTAACAAGGCTTCCAGATCCCTGCCACCTCATGGCTTGCCACTGTCTGCCTCACCCTCTGAGGGCCAGCACATATGGCCCCTGTTGTTAATAGGCTCTGAGCATTCCTCCCTGGGCTGTCATCTCCCCAACAAGACTGTACTCTCTGTAAGGATAGGGTGCGCCATCACTGTGTACTAAGTTTGCATCAATATCCAGGAATGAACACGTAGAAACACACTGTTCTCATAATGTCGTTTGCGGCACATTTGTGGCACAATGCCTGGCACATATAGACGCTTAAAAATACACTTCATTTATTTTTTACTTTTGGCCTCGCCACACGGCACGTGAAATCTTAGTTCCCCGACCAGGGATCGAACCCGTGCCCCCTGCAGTAGAAGTGCGGAGTCCTAAACACTGGACCACCAGGGGATCCCGCCCCCCCAAATACTTGATAAACAGTAAATGAGTCACTGAATGCTTCATACGTTTTTGCTAACTCTAATCAATATTCTATATCATGGCCAGAGAAGAAACCAAATTCAAGAGAGCAAAACAAGGGACTTCCCTGGCCTTCCAGTGATTAAGACTCCGCCCTTCTAATGTAGGGGGCACGGGTTTGATCCCTGGTCGGGGAACTAAGATCCCACATGAATCACTTTTTTTGGTGCAGCTGGCCAAAAAAAAATACACAAATAAATAAATTTTTTTTTTAAAAAAAGAGAGAGTAAGGTAATTACGGGCATGTGCTTCAGGAAAAGCTAGGTGTCCGGGCTTGCAGGGAGTAGCTCTGTAGTTCTGGTGAGGATCGAGACCTAAGAAATTAGGAGAGTAAAGCATGAGGCCAGAGGAGCCATTATCGCCTGGAGAGGCTCATGGGAGCATGGGATGCAAGTATACAGGCTTTTGTCAGAGGAGCCAGGGTTCCTGGGTGTGCACGCTGAAGGCGGGCCTTGGACGTTCCTATCCTTGCTAAGTGCCACAGAATATCGGCCCCAGGAGGTGAGAGAGGGACGTCCTAGCCAAGAAGAGCAAGACAGAGCCCAAAACTCCTTAGAGTATTTTGCCTGTTGCCAACCACTTGGTCCTTACTTGGTGGCAAAAGACTGAGACCACCCTTCTTCTCCAGACCCTTAGAAACCAGAAGAGTGGGTTCTGGTCACAGGTGACCTTGGGCAATCGGAGTTCTTCTCTCAATCCCATGCCGCCGTTTGACTTTGAACAGTAACTATGGCATTATGATGCATTTGATAGCAAAGCAAGTCTTTTTTAAGGATGAATAATTCCTCCATGATAAAAATAGCTAGTGTTTATTGAGGGCCTTCGCTCTTTTCAGTTACTTTATTAGGTAGATTCCCAAGTTACCTCACCAAAGCCCCAAAAATAACCCTATGGGTTAAGTATTATGATTCACATTTTACAGCTAAGGAGACTGAAGCTCACAATTGCCCTCCCGAAATATATAGCTAATCTAACTGAGTTTGGCGACGGGGATTCTACCTGACTCCAAACCTGGGCTCTTTCCAGTAGAGTAATTGTTTGTCTCCCACGCATATGCACTGTTCCCCCAAGCCTTAAACTATTTCTGGGATCAGATCCTACATAGCTTCTCCAATCCTGTCCCTCTGGGGTCGTCTTGACAACTCGCCAACTGGAGTAAATATCATAAAAGGAGTTTGTTTCTTTCTGGGATCAGCAGGTCTTGGTTGATCTGCTGTGTTCACCATGGGAACCTAAGAATTTATCATCTATGTGAAGAGTTGCCTTCCTCTCAGGTAAGCTTTGAAAAAGTGAGGGGCCAAGTTCAAGGGAAGGACTTCCTCCCCAGAACAAGTAGATTGTCTAGCTCTGTTTGGAAAATTTCTGCACCTCCACCGGTACTAAATTATGGCTCAGCGTTCGGTGAGATTATAAACCACCTTGCCCTTTCAGACTTCTGGGCAACGTTTTTCCCAGCTTTGGGCTTTGATAAAGATTACTCTGCTCTTACCATGGGGAGAGCTAAAGCAGGGAAGAGAGGATATTGGGAGAACCCACTACACAGCCCCTCTGAAGTTCTTGAATTTGGGGAGGAGGAGGGCCACTAGCCCTTTTCAGCTCTTAGGAGAACAATAGCTAGGATTTATTAAGGGCTCACTATCCACCAGGCACAGTTCTAAACACTTTATATGCATTACTAATCTCATTTCACATATGGGCAAACTATCCCATAATAAAGGTACTATTATTATCCCCATTTCACAGATGAGGAAACTGAGGCTTAGAGGATAATTAACTTGCCTGCTTGCCTGGACACTCATTGCCTGATTCCTAGAGCCTGAACTTTGATCCATGCAGTCTTTCCAACTCTCCAGGCACCTGTGGTCAACGTCATTACTCTGCCAATTCCACAGGCGCATCATAATTAGGTGCTTTCTTTGGATCTAAAGGAAATGGCCTTCACTGCATGCTGGCATGCCAGCGATGCCCTCTGAGGACATGACGACAGTGAATTTGTCCCAGAGGTCTCTCTGAGATGCCTCTTGTGTTCTGTCGCTTTCCAAGATGCAGCCTGTTCAGGGTAAGCAGAAGCTCTGGGATGACGCCCGTGACGGAGTGTGGTCACATCCCTGCCCTGGTCTCTTTGACAAAGCATGCTGGCCAGTCGGCGGATGCCCTCACCAGTTCAATGCCAGTGGTTGCACCGGGACCTTCCTGCCCTATTTGCTGGCACAGGGAGCGTGCAGGAGGGAAGATCAATCTCCAAGATAATTCAGGTTCTGCCTTTCTTCAAACCAGCCTCTGTCCTCTGCTCTAGCTCCGCCGACAATGATTAATGCGCCACTGACTATTTCCTTTCTTCGGCTTCTCCCTGGCTTTGGGGTTTATTTCACAGCCTTTGCCAGAGTTTCTCCTCAGCAGAGAGTAAATACTTGGAGATTGGAGCACAGCCCTTGGTGTTACTCAGAAAGCGTCCCAGGCAGCAGGTGGCACGGGGCCATCCCTGGAGTAGGTGATGCCACTGTTTAGGGTTCAGTGCTAACCCACCACCTCCACCAATGAAAGCCTAATCTTTTAATTATTCTGAAAATACCCAAACTAAGGATGGCAGGGAAGACAATTAATAGGATTCATACGGTCTAGTCCTCATTTGTAATTATATATTATTATTTTTCTCCCTACTTTGTTCCAATAATGATTTAAGGCTGCTTCCAAAGATACACAAAACCCAGCAAAGATAAATAGAGTGGGACGTGAATTATAATGTCATGCCCACTCACAACCTCTGTGCTCCGTTCCACATATAGAACTGAATTCATAACGCCTTTCAAAAATGAGGTAATTGGGACTTCCATGGTGGGGCAGTAGTTAAGAATTCGCCTGCCAATGCAGGGGACACGGGTTTGAGCCCTGGTCCGGGAAGATCCCACATGCCGCAGAGCAAGTAAGCCCGTGCAGCACAACTACCAAGCCTGCGCTCTAGAGCCCACGAGCCACAACTACTGAGCCCACATGCCACAACTACTGAGCCCGCGTGCCGCAACTACTGAAGCCCCCGTGCCTAGAGCCTGTGCTCTGCAACGAGAAGCCACTGTAATGAGAAGCCCACGCACCGCAACAAAGAGTAGCCCCGCTCGCTGCAACTAGAGGAAGCCCGCGTGCAGCAACGAAGACCCAACGCAGCCAAAAATAAATACATTTATAAAAAAAGAAAAATGAGGTAATTCTGCTGTTTTGGTGGCAACACTAGGTTCTTTGAAAAGCAAGGGGGTGGTACACAGTAATGAAAGGACCGGGGAGGGCACAAGAGATCCCATTTCTAATGCTGATTCCCTCGGTGTGTGACCTTGGGCAAGTCACTCACCTTCTCTGGACTTTGGATTCTAAAATCCTCAAATGTCTCTGCCCATCTCTGAGGCCTCCCCGCCACCATCATCACCATCACGCAGGTGGAAGCCAGTACTGCCCATCTAGCATGAGACCCCCTAGGAATTACTATTAGAGAAATGGGTTCCCAGGAATACCTCTCTCCATCTCTCTCTCTCTCTCTCTCTCTCTCTCTCTCTCTCTCTCTCTCATAAACACACACACACACACACACACACACACACACACACACACACACACAGAGAGAGAGAAAAATCTTCCCGGACACTGGAACAATGGAACTTGAATGGTCTCTTCCCCTAAGGCAAGAACCCTTTCTAATCTTTAGCTAAAGAGACACTTCTGGGATCAGGGTAGCATGGAGAATGTCCTTCTGAGAGGCAGGGGTCTCTCCCTCCCTCAGGTGTGAGCTACTTTCCTTCCTCCTTCTATAGTTCAAGATCCTCTTAGAACTCGGCCCGACTCTCCAGATCCAGTCTCAACTGCCTTCACTCCCTCCTAACCCCGTTTTTCATTTGTTTATCAATTCTAGTACCTAACACCACTGGCCTCAAGGCCGCCAGGAAGACTGATTTTAAAATGCAGGCCCGCCTCAAAAGCACACTCTCAATAGGATTCCATTTACCTCAAGTTTTAAAGTGGGCAAAGCCAATCTAAAGTGTCAAAAGTCAGCCTAGGGGTGACCTTGGAGGAAGGGGGACAATGGAGAGGGGCATGCCCCTTGGGAGGGGGCACAACAGGGAGTTCGGGGTGGGGGGCCTGGGAATACGCTGCGTCTTGACCTGGGTGCTGGCTACGCGGGTGTGCCCAGCTTGTAAAGATTCACCAAGCTGTACATTTAGGATTTAGATACTTTTCTGTCTGTGTGCTGCACTTCAATAGAATGTTAACAAAATAAAAAATATAATAGGGGATTCCCTGTCTGGCCAGTGCTTAGGACTCTGTGCTTTCACTACCGAGGGCGCAGCTTCGATCCCTGGTTGGGGAACTAATATGATCCCCGCAAGCCGCGGGGACGTGGCCAAAAAGAAAAAAAATACAATAAATAAAAAAATACGGGGGCTTCCCTGGTGGCGCTAGTGGTTGAGAGTCCGCCTGCCAATGCAGGGGACACGGGTTCGTGCCCCGGTTCAGGAAGATCCCACATGCCGCGGAGCGGCTGGGCCCATAGGCCATGGCCGCTGACCCTGCACGTCTGGAGCCTGTGCTCCACAACGGGAGAGGCAACAACAGTGAGAGGCCCGTGTACCGCAAAAAAAAAAAAAACGCAAACAAACTGGGGAAGGAGAAGGCTTATAATTGCATGCGAGCTCTTGGGCAGGAGAGCCGGCTGCAGGAGAGCGGGGGACACTCTGGGTGGAGTCGGGGTGGGGAGGCAGGGCAGTGAGGTTTTTCTAGAGACAGCCAGGGAGCACGGTTTAAAATCACGGGAACAGAAGCAAACTTTCTGCTCCATGATAGAAGCAAGTCGTTGAGAGCAGTGCACCAGGTGGATGGGCCATGCTCAGGGGGAGGATTCACAGCACCCTGCCCACGGCCCAGGATACCAGTGCAAGAGCAGCAAGTACACAGCGTTAGCGGTTGGCCAGGCCCCCTGATCTGGCCTTTCCTGCCATCTTCCTCTCCTCCGCAGGAACTTCCTTCCACTCCAGACAAACCGCACTTTTCACTCTCCCCTAGACAGGTGAGCCTTTCCCCCACTGGTCCCCATGAATGTTCCCCTCCGGGAACCCCTTTCTCCCTTCTTTCCTCTAACCCTGCTTCTTCTCCCTGGTTCCCACACACCACCTGGTCATGATACCCAGTTATGGCCAGAAAGCAGTCCAGGGACCGGGGAGTCACCTCTGAGCTCTCTGACCACCCCACTCCTCCTGGGGCACATCCTGGGGAGCACATCCTGGGGAGCAAAATGGATGCCTGTCCTTGAGGTGCTTGTATTCCAGCAGGAGAGAGATGGATGATAAACAATAAAGGTAACGGGTCTTAAAATTGCCTCGGACAGTAGACAGTGATACACACCAAGGAAAGACAAGTGGGAGCAGGTAAGGGCCAGCAGGAGGGCAGGGGGTCGGGAGAAGGGATCAGGATTCAGGGGTGGTCAGGGGAACCCTCTTTGAGAAGGTGAGAGGTGAGCAAAGACTCGAAGGAGGTGAGGGAGCCCAGAGGATTTCTGGAGGAAGAGAGTTGCAGGCAGAGGCATAGCCAGTGCAAAGGACCTGTGGCGGGAGGGTGCCTGTGGTGTGTAAGGAACAAGCAGGATTCCAGTGTGGCCAGAGTGTAAAGCAGGAGGATGGATCAGAGAGGTAATAGGGGGCACAGCGCCCTGGAGCCAGAGCAATGGTACCCCTACAGCTTTCACTACTGAGATGAAGGTGAAAACCCTCAGCCAGCTCACCAGGCCCTACCCTTCGGACCTTTGCTCTCGGCTTCTGTTTCCAGCCCCTTCCCACATCCGGGCCATCCCAGGAGACTGCCCGGATCCGTCTTCCCTCCACCCCACTCTCCTAGTCATTTGGAGCTCTATCTAAACAGCATTGCCTCTAAGACACATTCCCCCGAGCCAGGTTAGTCCCCCAGCTTCACCCTCTCAAACCACCTGGTCCTTAGCCTTACATCACAGGCCTCACCAGTTCGCAGCAATCTATCTTTAAGTCTATAATTAGTTCATTTGGTTCATCGCCATCTCTGACAGGTGTTTACTGTATGCCAAGCACTGTCCTGGGCACCAGGGCACCGTGGAGAACAAGATTGACAGGGTCCCTGATGATATGAGCTGCAAAGATGAAACAGGGCAGCGTGGCTGCGAAGGGTGGGGATGGCGGGAGGCCTCATCCCGGGCATGGCTTTTGAGCTGAGAGGGGACCAGCTGTCTGGGGATACGGGAAAAAGAGCTCCAGGCAGCTGAAAGGTAAGTGCGCAGGTCCTGAAGTACGACTGCCCCTGAACTATTTGAGCAAGTGAACGACGACGGCCTGTGTGGCTGGAGCCGAAGGGGCTTGTCTCTCCAGCTAGAAAGGCGGTCCCACAAGACCCAGGACCCCTGTGTTTCCTCTGTGGCTGCACCCACTGTGCCTGCCCACAGCTGCCACTCACCACATTTGTTGGATGAAGGAGTAGAAATTTCATTTCTGCGCCTCCTTCAATCCCACTTTATCCCTGAACTCTTCCCAGTCGTCTCCAGACCTCCAAGAACACTTCCTCCCCTAAGCCAAAACCTCAGAACCTTTGCTTGAGATCCTTGGATGGTCAGCTTGGGGCCGGGCAACCCCTTGAAATAGTGCAAAAATGGTGGCCTTGGTGCCCGTGTCCATTTTTCCGGGGGCGCATGCATCAAAGTCCGGAAGGTCTGAGACCTGACCTTTCAAAACGTTTATGAAACAGTGACCCGAATCCCTGGCTTTGCAGATGTGGGAACTGGGGTGTAGAGGACGGACCATGTATCCCGGGCTCCCCATCAGGCCGCCAGCTGCAAGGCCACGAGACCCACCTGATGTGGCTTCAGGAAGCCGGTGTGGGTGCTCTCTCTTTAACACTTGCAGCCTCACAGATGCATGTGAGGTGCCTTGCCGCCGGCCCCTTCTGTTTGGTTGTCCTCGCTTTAACCTGTAACGCGCTCTAAGTCCCTTGTGGCTGACGTCCTTCCTCCTGGGATTATGCATTCCTTGGGGGCAGCATGGGCTTCTTGGATTTTTTTAAAATGTTACTTAACCCTACTCTTTACTTCTGCGTCTACACACTTCCAACTGAGGGACCCCACGAGCACCAGCTGCCCAGTCAGCTCCCTCCTCCCACGCCTGAAGGACCACGGAAGCCGCCACGTGGGGCCTTCACTGGCTTGTGGTCAGGCCTGTGGCTGGATATTCTTAGCAGCCTTCAGCCGTTCATCCCGAGATCTCAACTCCCCTGCCACCAGGGCTTAGATCGCTCACCGCCAGGGCCAGGATGTTCTCTGTTTCCAAGCAGACAACTCAAGAGTCCAGAGTGAAGAGAAGCGCGCTTGTTTCGAAGGCCCACAGCCCAGCGTCACACTCAGCCAGTGGATGCGCACTGCCGCCTGGGCCTGCCGAGCAGCCAGACTGTTGGGAGAACGCGTTCTGACTTAGCAGGAACTGCGCGGCGCAGCAGGGGCTCTTGGCCACAGCAGGGCGGTTAGTGTGGCTGACCTCTTTCCTGGGCCCTGGGGCAACTCGGAGGCCAGGGAGTCTCAGATACTGGCTGACCTTCCTTTCTACAGGTCGAAGGCATCCACTGTGGGTCAAGAGGCAATTCTTTTTGGTCGTTTCTTACCATTATTATTTTTTTAATTTTAATTTTATATTGGAGTATAGTTGACTTACAATGTTGTGTTAGTTTCAGGGGTACAGCAAAGTGAATCAGTTATACATATACATAGATCTGTTCTTTTTCAGATTCTTTTTCCATATAGGTTATTACAGAGTGTTGAGTGTAGTTCCCTGTGCTGTACAGTAGGCCCTTGTTGGGTATCTACTTTATATATAGTAGTGTGCATATGTTAATCCCCAACTCCTAATTTATCCCTCTCCCCACCCTTCCCCCCGCCCCCCACCCCCGGAACCAGAAGTTTGTTTTTGAAGTCTGTGAGTCTGTTTCTGTTTTGTAAATAAGTTCAGTTGTATCATATTTTTTAGATTCCGCATATAAGTGATCTCCTATGATATTTGTCTTTCTCTTCCTGACTTCACTCAGTATGATAATCTCTAGGTCCATCCATGTAAGCAGCAACTTTAAAAAAAAAAAAACGGGGGGCTTCCCTGGTGGTGCAGTGGTTGAGAGTCCGCCTGACGATGCGGGGGACGCGGGCTCGTGCCCCGGTCCGGGAGGGTCCCACGTGCCGCGGAGCGGCTGGGCCCGTGAGCCATGGCCGCTGAGCCTGCGCGTCCGGAGCCTGGGCTCTGCAACGGGAGAGGCCACAACAGTGAGAGGCCCACGTACCGCAAAAAAAAAAAAAGGGGGGGGGTCCTGGGGATCAGAAATCCCCGTTGTGGCTCTTTCCTGAAATCCTTGGGTGAATTCCCCTTCTGGATGAACCTGTTTCTCCCACCCTGGAGGGTACCTCACACCTGGCCTGCCACCAAGCTGTGTGTGCAGTGGCAGGGGTGGGGACGCGGGTGGGTGGTCACTGTGGGCGGGAGGGCAGTGTAGTCAGTAGGGACGCTACAGTCAGTTAATCTCATTTTGGGGGTGAAGGTTTCTGCACATTCACCGTTCCGTCAATTAACAGTGGTGTTCAGAGGCAGAGCTCGTCGGGCCGACCCGCAGAGCTGCGGCTCTGGCAGTGGGTGTTGGCTTTGTCAGCCTTTTCTGCTGGGCTGCTACCAACACCGCATCCCTGAGCTGCGCTGTGTGCCCATCAGGACTGCAAATAATATGGCACTTGACCTCTCCCAACTCCGCACCTTTTCTTCTTGTTTTCTTCCACACTTTCTCATTTCTCTTGGGGTGGCTGGACCTACAGCTGTGTCTTACTTTCCTGCATTTGTCTGGCTCCGGGAGTGTGTGTGTGTGTGTGTGTGTGTGTGTGTGTGTGTGTGTAAGGGGGTTCTGGGGGGAGCAGAAATGTTTCCTCTCTCCCGGCATCACCGTTCCACCAATCCACAGCAGATAAATGTCAGGTTCAATGTCAAAACCCCCGCGTCTTTGAGGATGCCACGTGGTGAGGAAAGGCAGCTGTGGAATGGATTTGGGGGAAGGGGCAGGGGCCTGGGAGGGGAGGAATAAGAACCAGAGAAGCTGCGATAGGAGAAACCTTCCAAATCCCCAATGGGCTCTTGGTGACTTTGGGATATGAGGACTGGGGGGAATCGTTGAGCTAGGGGTTAAGGGGACCACGAAGATTCCAAACTCAATTCTATTCTTCAAACTCTTATTAAACGCCCCGTATGTATAAGTCAGGTGTTATGGGAACTAGACTGCCCTGAAAAAGACACCCCCAGGCACCTGGGGGAAGCGGCAGGCCAGGTGGAAGATGGAGGGGTTTGTCTGGGGCCTGGGGCGTGGGGTGATAAAGGCCGGTGAGGCCAGCCTGGCTTGTCCTGTTCTGGGAGATTGCCCACACAGTCCCTTCAAAGCCAGGGAGCCAGTGGCACAGGCACGTGAGGTCCTTGCAGCCTGCTGAGCCCCTGCAGTGAGGTACTAAGGGGCAGCTGCCCGGGGAAAGATGCGTGTTTGTCGGAGAGGGTGAAACTGGAGGGTTTAAGGACCTAGAGCTGGAGTTCTTCCTCACTAGGCTCACAATGGGCAGGTAATAAAATGGCAGAAATAACAGTACTAGCATGTTTGAGTCTTCACTACAGTCTCCTGTCATAGATTAAAAATGGCCAAAAAAAAAAAAAAAAAAAAAAAAAAAGATGGTCACAACTTCTTTGTAGCTCTCCCCACCAAAGGGTGTGTTATGGGATGAATTGTGTCCCCCCCAAATCCACATTTTGGAATCCTAAGCCCTAGTAGATCTGAATGTGACTGTATTTGGTGTTAGGGTCTTTAAAGAGGTAATTAAGTTAAAATGTGGTCATTCAAAATGAGTTCACACAGGTGGGCCCTAATCCAGTCTGACTGGGTCCTTATAAGAAGAGGAAATATGGACACAGACACACAGAGAGAAGACCATGTGAGGACACAGGAAGAAGGTAGCTGTCTACAAGCCAAAGGAGAGAGGCTTCAGAAGCCACCAACCCTGCCCACACCTTGATCGGGGACTTGCAGCCTCTAGATCTGTGAGGCAGTATATTTCGGTGGTTTTAGGCGCCTTATCTGCGGTACTTTTGTTATGGCAGCCCGAGCAGACTAATACAGAGTGGAATCTATGTCCCCTTCCCTAGAAGCTGGGCTGGCCTGGTGACTCACTCTGACCAACAGAATGTGGCAGAAGTGATACTGTGTGACTTCTGAGATAAGGCCTTAAAAGACCTTGCAGCAACCTGCTTCACGCTCTCAGGCAGTTCTGAAAATGCCGCATAAGGAAGCCAGTCTTGTGTATTAGAGGATTCGAGGTGACACGTTGGAGAGCCACTGTTCACCCCAGCTGAGAACTGGTACCGACTGCCATACTGTGCACGAGGCCATCTTGGGCCTCCCCTGAGATGAGTGAGCTGCATGAACGAGCCCGGCCAACCCACCCAATGGTGAGGAAGAAGAAATTGTTGTTGTGTTAAGCCACTGCATTTTTAGAGCAGTTTGTTACACAGCAATAACAAAGTAATACATCTCATTGAGACATACTATAGAAAGGGTTCCATCCCAGAGTTTTAGAAGAAAGTTATGTTTTCGTGACTATTGGGCAAAGCCCTCCATTAAGTGAGAAAAATCTTTATCTAGAACTCTTTCTTCCCTCAGCTACCTCTGGCTTGACCCCGCACTTTGTCTGTGCCTGCTGTTTCCAATTCTGAGGCACAGCATGGGGTACCTCTCAGGAGGGAAAGGGGGCAGGGAGCGCTTTCCCTGAATCATCAAGAGAGAGGAAGACCTCCATTTCTTTATCTGCCAACAAGGAGCGGCTGCCTATGCCAGTCAAATCCCCGGATGTCGTTTAACCAAACACCTTCTGGATACACAGCCGTAGAATCACTATGGAAATAGCCACCATTTATTAAGCACCTACAAAGTATTAGGTACATATTGAATGCATTCTCTTATTTAATTCTCCTAGAGGTATGGGCAAAACAAGTCACTAGTCGCAATGATTACCCTCTTGTTGATGAGGAAACTGAGACTCAGAGAGGTTAAGTACCTCTCCTAAGGTCACAAAGCTAGTGGGCCTGGACTTGCAAAGCAACAGTCTTTCTTCTCCCCCAAGGTTTGATGCTTAAGGAGAATGGGGATCTCCCCTCCCCCGCAGTGAATAGAACTAGGAGGAGCTGGTCTATAAGGAGGAGCCAGGCCAGGTTTGCAAGGGAGAACCAGGGTGGAGCCACCTGGAAAAGCCTCAGGGAGCAGGTTGACGCAGTCCAAACGGGGGAGGAGCTGGGAGGCCTTGGGGAGGTGGAGGTGGGGGGTGTGGGGAGCTCTTCATTGTCCTTACCTGGGGGCAGGAAGGGGCGGATGGAACCCACCCCTGTAGCAGGCCGCCCCTCCACCACCTCCCTCCTGGCTCCCCGCTGGTTTCTCCTTCTGGATGACTCCGCCCTCCCATGGCAACTCCCCAGGCTCTCCTCCGTCCTTCCCTCACTCCTGCTTATGCAAATCCCTAACCACCGAAGACCAGCTTGATTAGGGGCTGACTGTGTGCCGGGGGCCCTGCCAAGTGCTTATCTGCATCCCCTCATTTCATCCTCATGACTGACGCTTCAAGGCGGGCACCTCGTTATCCCCACTTTACAGATGGGGAAACTGAGGCACGGAGCTGTGAGAGGATGAGCAGCCTGCATTATGGCCTAGCCCAGTTAGTCCTCTCCCGGCCTCCCCAGCCCTCCGAGAGCTGTCCGGCCATGGATTCCTGAGGTGCTTACACACGTGTATCATTCACTTGGGCACGTGGTACCTGTTCATCAATTTGCTCTCCTGGACCGGCATCACGAGGCCTGTGGACCATTTCTCGCCCTCAGCACGGTGTTGGGCACGGAGGAGCGCAATAATGTGAGCTCTGGGGGCTAAAGTGTTGCATGGCTGTGCGGCTCTGAGCCTTACCCTGCCCTGCTCTGAACAACACGGTCGCCCAACGTGAGGTGAGGCTAGTGGCGGTGATGAAGGAGGTGAGAGAGCCCCAGGAGGAAAAGCAGGAGGACCAGAGGAAGCTGCGTCCTCAGACTGCCAAACACAGGTCCCGCCGTCTTTTTCCAGAATAAGGGTCCATGGGAGAGCATCTCAGGGAGAGCACCAGGCCACCTTCCCAAAAGGCAGCAGCTCACTGGAGCAGACGCATAAGGGCTCCTCCCTCTTCTGTCCTGCCTTCCCTGTTGGGCAAATCCTACCCACTCTGGCACCAACTGGAACCCAGCCTCCCTCTTAACGCTGCCTTATCCGGAGGCACCCTTGAATGCAGCTCTGGAAGGCAAGCCATCCCCCATCTTCCCCTGGCAGCCCGGGAGCTGGCCCAACGGTCTCCCTTTGACCTCTCCTCAGTCCCCGACTCTCTCCCGACCTGGGGGCGAAGAAAGCAAGGGCAGAGATGGGACCCACTCCTGAACAAGAGAAGGAGGAACAGTGCCGCCAAGAGCCACTCTCTCTGACTGCTTTCTATTCAGCTGCTACTCAGTTCCCCATCCCAACACGTGTGGGCCTCCCAAGGGACCCACACCAGGGCAGGGACCCACACCAGGGCATCTGTCCTGGAGACATTGTGTCCTCAGCCGGGTGTTCCCATTTGGAGCCCAAGAAGGTTCCAGTTGAGCCCAGGCACTTGGTTGGGGCTGATACGGGGTCTCAGGGGACCACGGGAGACCTTGTGCACCCAACAACCCCCATCGGGGAATCAGAAAGTACCTCACTGCTGCCCTGTACTAACTAACCCAAGGCACTAGAAATGACTGGAAACTGAGAAAGAGGGAGTTCCCTGGTGGTCCAGTGGTTAGGACTTGGCGTTTTCACTGCCGGGGCCCAGGTTCAATCCTTGGTGGGGAAACTAAGATCCCGCCAAAAAAAAAAAAAAAAAAAAAAAGAAACTGAGAAAGGCTGTGCCTTCACCCCATCCTTACGGCCCAGTAGACATGAACAAAAGCAACTGGAAACCTGGCACCTGGCACTGACTTTGCCCTGGGAGCTCCTGGGCCTCAAACTAGAAGAAGAGGAATTCACATTTGTCCAGCACTTCAAAGATATCTCACTTAATCCTGATCACAACCCCATCAGATACCGTGGCAGTTTTAAACAGGTCCGTGGGTCATTTGACACTCTTCCCATCAAGAGGTGGGGGCGATGCTCCCACTCCTAGAAATCTGGGTGGGCTCATGACTGCTCTGAATGCAACAGAAGTGATGCCGTGAGACTTCTAAGGCCAAGTCAGAAAAAGCCATGCAGCTTCCTCCTGGCTTTCTGGGGCACCCATTCTGGGTCAAGTCAAAAAGAAGTCATGGCCATGCTGGGGAGTCACAGGTAGATGCCCCGGTTTACAGCCCAGCTGAGGTCCCAGACAATGGCCAGCAACAACTGGTAGCCGCGTGGGCGTGCCATTTTGGACATCCCTCAGATGGCTGCACCCCCTGTTGATATCTGACTGTAACTCCCAAAGAGAACCACCCGGCTGAGCCCTTCCAAGAACTCCTGACCCACAGAATTGTGACCAAAATAAAACAGTCGTTTTAAGGGGCAGAGTAATTTGTTGATAAATTACCAACAAATCTGGGGTAATTTTTGCACCAAAACCAGATCCATAGTGAGGTTCCCGCTTCACAGAAGAGGAAACTGAGGCTCAGAGGTGTTGAGTACCTTGTCCACGGTCACACGCCTGGTAAGTGGAAGAGTTAAGACTGAAACTCTGCCTCTCTAAATCCAAACCGTCTATCACAGCCCCTCGTCACATGCCCCCTGACATTTTCTCACTTCCTAGAAGGGAACATTCTTTTCAGAATCAATTAGTTTCCAAACCTGGCTGTGCATCCGCGTCAACTGTGGTGAGAGGTGAAGATAGAGATTTCCAGGTCCCACCCCAGGTCTAAGGAGTAAGGCCAGGACACTGCATTCTACACTGACACCCCGGGTGATACTGAAACCATTGGTGAGTGAACCAACCAGCAGGCCCTGCTCCTCAGCCAGGTTATCATAGACAATTAGAGGGGACCAGCAAGCTTTTCTTCAAAATATACCCAGTGTCAGGACATCACTCACCATATGTGCTCATCTGAGTCAATTGAGACTTTCTTGATCTTACCATCTGAGAAGTCTTCTCCGGCCCCACACAACTAAGACACAGAACCTAATGGTCATGTACCTGATCAATAAGCACATCGTGGGCAACTGGTGTGTGCCAACACCTTGCTAGACAACGTGGTCCCTCCAAGAACTTACAAGTGAGCTGAGGAGATAAGGTGTAACCGAACAAACAAAGGATAAGTTTTGTGGCTGTGACGATAAGCACAAAGGCACCTGGGAGATTTCGACTTAAAGGTGGTCTGGGAGGGCTCTATGGAGGAGGTGTGCCTGGAGCTGGGCGTCAGGGTGAGCAAGGAGATCACTCCACGTGGGGGATCCAGGAGCTGAGCCTCCCTCAGGGAGCAGAGGGGGCAAGAGGGTGTGGGTGGGCAGTGGGAAGCCTGGGGCTGCCGGGCAGGTGTGCTTGTGTCATATGGAAACCACTGTAGAGCAGGGCCAGATTGGTGGTGGTCGGGGGTGGGGTGGGGGAGTGGGAATTTGAGGCTCGATCCAGATTTTTCTTTTCTCAGTTTCCAAAAGCTACTGTCATTAAAGATCAAGGACCACATTTCAGCTTTTCCTGAAAAGTAAAAGAAAACCATGTGCTTTTATTTCCCAGGGCATCAGCTAACATCTTCCCCAGGATGGTTTTTCGGGAGACACTTGGGAGAACTTTCAAGGAAGAAAAATCCTTTGTTTCTGCCCTTCAGGAGCTTGAAATCTCATAGGGTCCACCAGAATGCCTAAAAGGAAAGAGAAAATTCCAAGTGCTGGCAAGGAGGATTCTCCTGTTCAGTTCTGGGAATATAAATTGGCGTGACCACTTTGGAAAAGGTTTGGCGCCATCTATGAAAGCTGAACACAGGCCCAGCGACTCAGCTTGTGGGTATAGAGACACCAGGCAGAAACGTGTCCATCTATTCACTAGAAGGCATGTACATAAGTGTTCATAGTGGCACTATTAGGAATAGCCCCAAAGCAAAACTGCCCAAGTACCCATCGACAGGAGAATAGCAGAGAAATAAAACGTGGTGTATTCATACCATGGAACAGTACACAGCAAAGAGAACGAGTGAACCACCAGCACACACTATGGATGGATCTTATAAGCAAGAGGAACCAGACACACAAAAATTTCATATTGTAGATTCCGTTTCTATGAAGTACCAAATCAGGCAACACTAATCATGCTATCAGAAGTTAGGTTAGCAGTTATCTCTGGGGCCATAGTATTTGGAAGGGGGCACGAGATGATTTCTGGGGTGCTGGTGATGTTTCCTGATCTGGGTACTGGATATACGGGTGTGTTCATCAAGCCCGACGCTAATGATCTGTGTGCTTTTCTGTACAGCTATCTTGCGTCAATAAAAACGAAATCAGCACCATTGTCATCACCATCTAATGGGGAATGAGGGCAGAAGGCGCAGAAGGGCCTCTGGGATAGAGTTGCGAAGAGATTTACATGGAGAGTGACAAAGAAACAAAGCCGAGGGATGTTCCGACGTGGATGAGTTCAAGATGGACCCAGTTAAATCAAGCAAAGTTGTCAGTGAAATCAGAGAGCAAGTTGCAGTTGCAGGAGTGCCCGACACGCTCCATCATGGTGGCTGGTCTGGGAGGCGATTACATCCAGCTGGTCCCCTCTCCAGACCTAGGCTAGGATTAGTTACAGAAGATGGATCACCTCACACACCTTTGGAGACTGGAGGCAGAATCGCCCCAAATAAGAGATGGTCTGAATCCTCATGGGGCCCCACCATTAAACGTCTTCCCCCACACTCCATTCTCTCTGCTTGCAAGATGTAGATCTTGACGCTGCCACCTTGAATTTTTAGACAGTGGATTCCTTTGATTGGAATCACTTTGGGCAAAGGTGATTATACTCCATTAGCTGTCGGAATCAATTGAACAGCGAGCTTTCCTTTCTAAAGGGAAGGGCCAGTTTCCAGTACTTGGCTTACTGCAGAGCCCTGGAGGAATTCATTGAAGGGAGGCCCGATTTTAAACATCATCACTTTTTGAAGAGACATTAGGCATCCCTCCCACGTTATTCAAGGATGGCATGAGAAAGGCAGGGCAGGACTGGGGGGAAAGGAGCTGTAAGGAAGAGCTGCAATCTTCGACCGATTCCCTTAAACAATCAATGCATGAAGGCCTGTCCTAGACAGCCAGTGAGATTAGCTAGAATGTCTACTTGGTAGTAGAGTGAGGGCCAGTGGTGACACTTCCTGGGTCTTACTCCAGATTTGTGTCACTCCAAGACATGCTCAGAGGCCAGCAAGGACACTTGCTAGGTCTCGGGTCTCCTGTGGTTTTTCCCACCTACACCCCCATCCTTACGTAGGAAACCCAGGCAAGAAGAAAAGTCTCCATCGTGGTGTTCTTTTTCAGCATTGGGATGGCCTGTGATCCATCTTCCCAGGTTTCCTGAGGTTGGCGGCCATGATTCAGAAGCGTCTGGACCCATAATAAACCACCTCAGGGATGTGAATGTGTAATTATTGCATGGATTTAATGTAATCTAAAACAGAGGATTCCAGCAAAGGCGGTCACATCATTTCATATACGTATTTGTATATATAAATGTCTTAGCTAGAGATACATAGTTTTGGTTTGAACCATCTGTTTCAGATTGCATTACTGTTCCCAAATCTTCATTCTGCCCTATATCCATGCCCTTTGCCATGTGACTTTACAGCTCATCCCTCTAGAGGTGGAGTGGCCCCCCCACACCCCATTGATGTCAGGCCACGAATGTCCTTCGGCCAGTGGAATGTAAGCAGAAGTAACAGTGTACAAGCTCTGAGTCTAGGACTTGAGTCATTGCATTTCTACTCTACCCTCTTGCACTTCTGCTATTGCCAGGAGGCCGTGTCCCAGGTAGCCCGCTCATCCTTGGAGGATGAGAGACCCAATGGAGCAGACTGGAC
>NW_021703779.1:35447113-35447572 GCF_005190385.1 Monodon monoceros
GCCCGCTCATCCTTGGAGGATGAGAGACCCAATGGAGCAGACTGGACCCAACCCACACTTGCAGTCAAGCCCAGTCGGGCACAGTCTAGATCAGCTAACCACAGGGGACCCATAGACACGGATGTGAGAACTAAATGCGTACTGATGTCAACTACTAAGTCTGGGGATGGTAGCTCGTTATACAGCAGAATTGCAGCAAGCGTGGACTGATACACCACCTGGGCACTTTATTCCATCAATGCACAATCTACCATCTACAAGAGCATCTCATCTCTCCCTTTCCCCGTTTTTTTTGACCGTGCTGTGCAGCGTGCGCATCTTAGTTCCAGAGCAGGGATTGAACCCACACCCCCTGCATTGGAAGCGTGGAGCCTTAACCACTGGACCGCCAGGGAAGTCCCTCCCCTTACCCTTCTTAATTCTTCATAGATTTATTATGACCTGAAATGTTATATATAT
>NW_021703779.1:35447972-35451708 GCF_005190385.1 Monodon monoceros
AAGTAAAACAAAGTTTTATTATGGCCAAGATACTGTTTTGTTCCCTGCTATAAACGCCCAAAGCCCTAGTAGGTGCGTGGTAGATGTTAAATAATTATGTGCGGAACGGATGGAGAGTCCTCTTTGCCTTCAATTAATATGCCTCTCGTCTAATTTGTGTTCCTTTGTGAAGCTCAACGACTTGGTGATAGGCAAAGTTGAGGAAGAAGAAAACACTTTGTGCAGAAAAAAAAAAAAAATCTGTGAGCAGGAGATCACCGGATACTCTCCCTGATGAGGGGTGAGGGATTTTTTTCCTCAAGGAGCCGCTCCCCGTGGTTAGGGCGCTCAGAAACCACAGCAGGCCTCCAGAACTGTGACAAGTCAGCAGGTGGCTCGGCCAGTGCCATCCAATGGAACCACGACACTGCAAAATTTCTGTGGCCCATCTCAGGGGCCGTCCTCAGCCTTAGGAGGTTTCTGTGTGTCAGTTCACTGGGGGGAACTTCAAAGGGACTGATGTGGCTTCCAAGAGCCATCAGGACATTTGACTCCCTGGCATTGGGCCAGCATCACACGTTAATTAAATTATATGGCAGAAACACCACAAAGTCAAGGTCAGACATTACAGCCGTCAAAGCCGAACATTAGGTGCAGTATTTTATAGCACAGAGCAAAGTATACCTTCAAACAAATTTCCTTATTTTTCCCGTGTCGTCTGTTGCCTCTGGTTCTTCAGACATCTGCCATTCGACGCTGCCCATGTGAAGAGCATCGGACAACTTTGTCTGAGGGTCCTTAAGACCCTCTCTGGCTTGTCAGATGCGGGGGCCGGGGGGTGGTTCCTGGGATCGTACCCACTTGCCCCGTCTGACCCTCAACTTGGGCCTGAAATGGGCCTTTGTGAGCCAGGAACTCCCTGAGGGAGAAGGACGTATTCTTCCCGGCTTTGTCCCGAAAGTAAACGCTAGTTGTTTCTTCGAAGATGGTTCTATCAGCAGGGAAGCAACTAGCCAGGCTAGAAAATGGGGAGGAAAAAAAAAAAAAAAAGAAGGCTTTCCCTCCAAATGTCTTTTTAACAAGCACGGCTAGAAACTCTTCATGAGTGTGGAAACTGTCCAGGGGAAGCCCCCGGCTCCGAGCAGAGCTGAGCCAGAGCAATTCTCTCAGGCTGGGAAGGATTATGAAGCCACATTCTGGGTTTCGTCCGGCCTCTCTCGCGGTTACTGATGAAAACTAGGAGGCCATGAACTCAGGGCCAGATGACTCACGTGCAATCACCGAAGCAAAGCTGATACCAGATGTGTTTGTCTTGTCTCCCCAATACCTGTTAAGCACCTTCTATATGCCAGGCATTATTTTACTTGCTTTATCTCCATCAACTAACTTAATTCTCCCAACATGATGAAATCTGTTGTTTTATCTCCCCCCCTCCTTTATAGACAAGCAAAGTGAGGCACTGAGAGCCATTGCCCAAGGCCACACTGAGAGCAATAGCCTAAGGCCACGCAGCTGGTCAAGTGGCCGAGCCAGGTTTGGAAGGAACGAGGGCAGCCTGGCTGCGCCCTACCAGCTACTGTGTTGTCTTGGCTATTGAATCCCACAAACCTCCCACGAGCCAAGAGCAATAATAAGGTGCTGGGGGCTATAAGGGGAGCACCCTGTACAAGCAATGTATCCATGAGGGCCTAAGTAACATTTTAAGATAAAGTTAAATTAATTCAGATCTTTGAAGGGGTTTTGAATTCTTTCCAAGGGTAGGAGTGTTGAATAAATATAGTGCTTTCAAAAACCTGTGTTCATTGTACTTGTTCTTTACATTTTTCTGTGGGTTTGGGATTTTTTTTTCAAAATAAAATTTCAATGTTTTTAAAAAGAATAAGCTTTGGGCTTCCCTGGTGGCACAGTGGTTAAGAGTCTGCTTGCTAATGCAGGGAACATGGGTTCGAGCCCTGGTCCCGGGAAGATCCCACATGCCGCGGAGCAACTAAGCCCGTGCACCACAACGACTGAGCCTGTGCTCTAGAGCCCGCGAGCCACTACTGAGCCTGCGTGCCACAACTACCGAAGCCCACGTGCCTAGAGCCCGCGCTCTGCAACAAGAGAAGCCACCGCAATGAGAAGCCCGCCCACAGCAACGAAGAGCAGCCCCCGCTCGCCGCAAGTAGACAAAGCCCGCACACAGCAATGAAGACCGAACACGGCCAAAGATAAGTAAATAAAACAAATAAATTAAAAATAAATAAATAAAAAGAATTAGCTTTAATAGACTATCTTGGGGGACTTCCCTGGTGGTCCAGTGGTTTAAATTCCATGCTTCCACTGCAGGGGGCACGGGTTCGATTCCTGGTCAGGGAACTAAGATCCCGCGTGCTGCGGGGCGAGGCCAAAATTTTTCTAAAAAAGAAAATAGACTGTGTTGGGGAGGGTAAGCAAGAAACCGGGAGCGGTGATTGCCTATAGCGAGGCAGCCTGGGTGGCTGAAGAACGGTGTGGTGGGACTGCGGAGAGGCGCCCCTTGATATTCTCGGAATTTTGTGCCACAGGCAGGTGTTATCCGTAGCATCTGCCGTGCACGTGACATCGTCTGGGTGGAACCTCAGGAAAGAAAGCGCAGAACTCCCGGTTCCCAAGTCCCTATCCAGCAGGCTGGCTGCTCAGAGTGTGGGGGGATCTTTGGTTATCCAGCTGTAAGTGGAAAGTGGGCAGAAACGCTCCATCCACTCTTTGGCTTGAAAAATATAAGCTTGAGGAGGAAAATCAAGTGCAGCTTTCTGCCGGCTTTAGGCGCTGTGAGCACAGGGAGGCTTTCAGTCGCATGGGGCTTAAGTGTCTCGGGGAGACTGTAGGTTCTCCAAGGAGGGACCCAGAGCCTGGTAGCCTGGGGTCTCCCCCAGCCACCCCCAACAGTCGCAAGCACCGTGCTCAACAGACAGAGGGGGCTCTATGGAGTGCTTGTGGAATGAATGAGCCGTGCTCACCTTCGGACAGGGTCCATCTGGCCCGATACTCTCCCCGTGATATGAAGGGGTACCTCTTGGGGCCTGGATGTCACACTTATCGCGAGTTAGCAGTGCTTCCCAGCCTTGGCACACATAGAACGTGATGATATTTTTATGACGCACAAGGGTAAACAGCGACCAAGTGTTCACAACGGCCACACTTGGCTGCTCAAGGCCTGAAGCTACCCCCACCCCTGCCAGACCCACCAGGCCACCCCAAGGGTCTGGCCCACTGGCAACCCCGTCACTCTTGGCAAGCTCTGGGTGGACGGCTGCAGGGGCCATCCGCTGGCTGTCTGCAGCTAGCCACCTAGATGAGGAGAGGGCGGGCCGAGGGCACTGCTACGGGGCAGCAGGCTTTCCTGGGGTTCGGGCTAGGTGCGAGGGTGTGCCCCGGGCTGGGGGGCGACGTGGGCCTGAGTGGTGGGCTGGACGGGGCAGGCTGCCAGCTCCAGCTGGCCCGCGGCCAGGAAGTCTGACTGAACTTGGGCCAGCCCTGTTGGCCCACAGACTCTGTAAGCTGAACTGCTCCAGCGCTCCTGGGCCTTTGTTTTCGCTTCCCCACCGCTCTCCCTTAGTGTTTAGGAATGTGCTTTGAAGGTTCCAGCGTGTTTCGCCTCTGCTTAGAGAAACCAAGAGCAGAGGCTGGGCGGAGGCCAGATGGCTGCAGGGAGGGCACCTGTGATCACACTGCGAGCGCCCCAAGGGGCAGGTGGAATCCAGAGGGTGCAGAGCGGGGGGGGGGGGGGGGGGGG
>NW_021703779.1:35451808-35498311 GCF_005190385.1 Monodon monoceros
GGGGCGCGGCACTTAAGCCAGCCCCCTTTCTCTGCTGAAAGACTGTTTCCAATGCTACACCTTGGAGAGTCTCGGGTTTATTTTGTTAAGGGAGGCGGTATTCCCTTACCAGCTCCCCCAGAGAGCCTCCATTTATCCAGGAGCTTTTGGGGGGTAAGCTACACTCTTGTATTTGTCCAGAGCAAGAGAGAGAGCTGTAAGTAGTGCTCGAGCTAGAAAAGTTGCCTCCTCCATTCGCACGAGACTCACTTTCCCGGCCTGCCTTGGGCAAAGCTGGCAGGCCCTCTGACGACAGAGTAGTGCAAGGCCCTGGTCCAGATGGCCTCTCTCGCACCTCCATCCCTGGGAGAGTGGCCTCATGTCCAGGCTGCCCTCCCGTAAACCTCGCTGTGGCCCTTCGAGTGGCCAGCTTCCTTCTTCCCTTGCCCACCGTCCTTCATGGCCTGTGTTACCCCCTACTCATCTGCTCGGGCCTTTGAGGGCTCCTAGCACTGTGGTCTCGTAGGCCCAGCACAGCGCTTTGCACACAGCAAGCGCTTAACAAATGCTATGTGACAAAAATACCTGGGCTCTGCAGTGACCAAGATCACCCTGGGTCCCTCTCTAACCAGAAGTCCTCTTCCTCCTCTGATTCCCGAAGCGGGCAGCTCTGGGTTCTGGTCCTACTTTTGCCACTGACGTGTCACCTTGAGCTAGCGTTGTCACGCTCCGAACCGATTTCCTCAGCTGGACTAAATGGGGGCTCAGTCAAAGCCCTGGCGGCTACGCTCTGAGATCCGCGCGCACTCCTGTTTTCCCAGCTGTTGCTTTAAGCCCTGGTCTGGCCATTTCCGTCCTGCCAGGGCTCCGGTCTTAGTGGGGTCCCTGGCCTTTGGCCGAGGATGCTTCCTCTGCTTTTCCACGGTCCGTTTAGCTTCACAACATACACACCTGGTCCTTGGGCTCCTGACACGTCTGCTCGCTTCTGCCCTCACAGCCATTTATACAGCTCCGGCTCCCACGTGCGACGGGGCCATGGCACATGAGCAATAACTCCAATGCCACAAGGGCACGCGAGTCCTTTTTCTGCAGCTAGCGTTGTCTGTTTGGAGCTACGGAAGACCTCCCTCCTGCCTGGTGGTGACACAGGCCCTGTTTAGTTATGTGTGGGCTCTGGACTTCTTTTTTTTCTTCCTCATTTTCATGTCTCCTTGATTTCAGCGCGAGAGTTATAAATGTGCCCTCAGAGGCTCTGCTGAGGACAAACAGAGAGTGACCCGAGGGATCCCTTCCTGTCTCTCTCAGAAGATTCACTTTCTCTGCCCAGGTAATGACCGCCTCCCCCCCACCCCAGCCCACCCCAGCTTCCTCTCAGCCTTCGTATATTTAGTGCACGTTGCCCTGGATAGAGTTTAATTAGGCACCAATGCACCCAGGGGCAAGGACCCAGGACCCCTCTTGGGCTGAGCAAATGGGGCCCAGCCCAGGTACAGGAGCCTGCAGCCAGCCTCCCCCCTGGCTGGTAAGTGATGGGCTGCCAGCAGGTAGAGGAGGCTGTCCATTCTCAGCTAATGATCGCCTTAGGCGGCGAGCTGCAGGGTGCGGCCAGGGACAATTGTATGGACCAGTTTAACAGGGCTGAGGGGGGAGGAATGGCAGAAGGAAAGCTCGGTGCGTGTGTGTGCTTGCGTGTGCGTGTGCGTGTGTGTGCGTGTGCGTGTGCGTGTGTGTGTGTGTCCTGGTCTCTTTTCTCTCTCCTCCCCGCTGCCTTCCCCTCGTTCTTACTCTCGCTTTCGGTTTTCTGTTCTGTTTCTAGCCCACGCGAGTTGAAATTAGAAAGGTCTCTGCATTCATTTATCTGTTTTAATAAAGACAGCATTTTTAAGCAGCGTATTTGCAGCAGTCGAGTGCTGAACTAAACACCAAGTCAACTAAACGTGTTAGGGGGAAATGAAAAGTCAGTTTACAAGAAACATATAATGAATACGTTCTCTGACTTGCCCTAAGCCTTTGTCTGGCTGAGGACAAGACAGAGGGACCATAATCAACTTTAAGAAAATGGAAGATGGTACTGAGGCAAAAGGAGAACAAAAACGTTTGGAGTAGGAAACGGTCCTCGAGAGGGGATTCTTGAGTTAATAATAAATGTTTTAAAAAATGAATCTTTTCTTGCCTTATTTTTAGTCAACAGCCATTTTCTCCTTCTAACTACGAAGGCTCCAGAAGGCGCTAGTTTGTACTGTACCTGCTCACAGTCACTGAAGCTGAGACCTGGAGGGGGGGAAGGTGGTACAAGGCACCGGCGGGAGATGCATGGGACCTTCCAGAGGCTGATATACCCAGGATAATGGAAATTACTGTTGCACAACAGCAGAATCCTCACGTGGCCTGACTTCCAATAAACTGTTCCCCTCCTCACCCCTTAGAGAAAGTGAAATGAGACATTAGACTTTCAATAATCTCATATGGTGATGATCAATCAAAACCCAGAGGAGAAGTCCAATTTACAGAAACTGTATCTGCTTCACCGGGCGGCTGAAACCAGGGAGCTGATAAAAACACTGTGCTCGCCTTTGATGTGTGAAGTTGCCCCGGAATGACAAATGCCAAAAAAAAAAAAACCCAAACACTGCCCGTACACATGGGGGCTTTTCAAAGGGAGAGGGTGCTCGGGAGAGGCCCATGCCGCTGCAGATCACTGTAGCGAAGCACATGTACAGGCCACATAAAAACGATTTATTTTTATTATCTTTTGGCTATTTTAAGTTGGCCTTTCCATCTTTCCTGTTTGTATTATCGCAAATGAAGTTTATTTGCTGAATTAACTTTTAATGGATCCCCTACTTTATTCTTCAAAGTTGGCTTCCAGGACTTGGGCCTTTTTAGTCCGGACCCCTCTCGCCTTTGTGACCAGCTCTCACCCCTCACCCCTATTCCAATCCTGGAGGTGAAGGGCTCTGCCTCTGTTAACTCCTTGCCTGCTGGTGTCTTTTCTCTGTAGCTACTAATCACCTCCTTTTGATCATTGCCAAGTTCTCAGGTTGAAGGAAGGGGAAAGGACCTCTTGACCATACTGGCTGGCTTTCCACATGAGCCTGAAAATGTCGACAAATTTGAAACATCTGCCGGTCTGCTTTGGTCTGATTGCTAAAATATGCCGACCCCAAGCCCCCTCCCCCCCGCCCCTTTTAATCTGTTTCATATTCACAAATTAAGCATTTAGTCTGGGTAATAAATCAGGGCGGTTTACGAGGCTCACACGAGACAAACAAGCGAGTAGGGCGCAACACAAGCCCCTGGAAGCTGCGTGCGCGGAGCTGCCAGGAGTCGGGAGCTCCACGCGCTCGAACGCGGAGAGCAGCCCTGGCGCGCCCTGACATGCCGCCAGCACCCACACTTTGGCTGGTCCCCGAGCGGGCGGAGCGGACGGGTGCAGAGGAGCAGCCCCAGCCTGGGCCCACACCCTCCAACCTTCCGCGCGAACCCGCGGCGCCCGGCCCGCCCCAGCTCTGGGCAACTCGGCGCCCCCGCCCCGCCAGGGAGGGGCCACTGGCAAAGGCGACAGCCTCAGCCGGCACACACCCTGTGGTGGGCCCATTAAGCCTCTCCCAGCCGAGAAGGCCAGAAAGCTGGATGCCCCTCCCCCACCTCTTCCATCCGGCTGGGCTCAGCCTTAAAGATCCCAGGCCCGCAGTCGCAAGCAGTACGAAGGATCCCCCTCCACATCCACGAGTGACCTCCACTGAGCCTGGGATCGAGGCACCGCCACCTCCCCCCCCGCCCCAATCTCCCCGCGTTGCCTCCTCCCAGGTTTTGGTCCCAGCAGCCACAAAGCTACTTTCCGATTCAAAGGCGGGGGGGGGGGCGCGGGGGAAGGGCTCTCCTTTAGAGTGCATCAAGGCTTAAGAGAGGCATGGGGAGGGGAGCAAAGGCACAGACGGGGCTCAGGGCCCCGCTGCAGAGACCCCCGTCCGGGCTTTAGCGACCACCCAAACTCAGGGGGCTTCAACCTGTGCGTTTCCCGCCCTCCCCTGTGCATCAGGGAGAAGCGGACCTGGACCAGGGGTCTCGGACCAGTCCCAGCCTAGAACCTCGGGAGACCCTGAGGGGAGAGTGGCTCCAGGTCACCTCGTCCGAGCCTCCGTCGCCGTGCCATGCTCAAGTTCCCTATCGATTGGCGTTCTCAAACACTATCGTGGGACGCGGCGGCAGAGAACGGAGGGCGGGAAATCGGGAAGCCGGAACCTGCAGCCCACCCCGGACCAGGGCGGGGGGTGGGGAGGAATAGGAACAATTCCCCCATCTCACAACACAGTACACGCATCGCCCTTCCTCTCTTCTCCCAGTACACATTCCGACTGCGAAAGCCATTACCGCCAGCGCGCGAGAGACTTTTTAAATATTTACAGCCCGCTCTCCGCACGGTAGCCTGATCCATCTTGTGGGCGCGGAGGCGGGGCGCGGGGCTCAGCTCCGGGGGAGGTGCGGAGCTGGGGCGGGGGGCTCCAGCCGCCTCCCCCCGCGGCCCGCGGGTCCGCCCGGAGCTCCCCACCTTGTCCTCCCCACCAGGTGGGGAGGGGGCCGGAGACTGCGCGCAGCGCGCCCGGGGCCCTGCCAGGGCCTGAGCAGGCGGGGGGCAGCGTCCGGGAGGAGGGAGGGCCGGGAGGCTGATTTAAAGGTTCTCACCGGGAAGCGAGCGAGGCACAGACCTGAGAGCCGCCGCGCGGTGAAATCCGAGGAGCTCTCTTGGCGAGGAGGGGCTGTCAGAGGCCATTTATCTCTCGCCAGAGTGGAGGCTCGGCTCCCACACCGCCCGCGAGTAACAATGGCAGCGATCAGCAGCTCTGCACGCGCTTCAGTGCATGAATGGATTGCGGAAGATGCCTGAGCTCCTCTCGGCTCAGGCGGCTCTCGGAGCGCCCCCTCCCCGCCCGCCGCCCCCGCCCCGCCGGCCTCCTCCGGCCGGAGAACGCGCGGTGCGCCTCTGGGTTCGCGAGTCCGGTCACTCTCACCCCGACCCCCCGCCGCCCTTCCCCCTGCCGCCGTTCCCAGGGCCCTGGCACCTTGCCACCGCGAGTCATTAGGGGCTGAAACTTGACACAAGCCTTCCAGACGCAGACACCCCCGCCAGCCCCCTTCCCCCTTCGCTCCCCTCGCGGCAAGTTTACTTTCAAGGAGTTGGACGGTGTTTCCGCCTCAGAGACCGGCCGCGCACGGGTCCCAGGGGGAGGGGGCGGGCTCGGAAGGGTGTCTTCACCTGTCCCGGGGCCTAGGGTGTTCGCAGGCCCCCGGCTGGCCCCCAGCCCCAGCGTCCAAGGCCCGCGCCCCCTCCTCCTCCCTTTGTGGCGGCTAATCCACCGAGAGTCCCTGCGATCCGCACAGGCACACGCAGTTCGGGCACCGCCACCCGGACCCACACGTCCGGCCAACTTTCGGGTCAGCGGCACAGCCGTGTACTCAAATTCTCAGAGGCTTACAGTCTCGAGAGTTCGCAGAACGCCACAGACGGCGCGAGGTCGGCCGCAGAAGTGGTTCCCTTTAACTCTGCAAAGTAGGTCTCATAAAAGTCCCCCTCCAGTTGCTGCCTAGGGCTGGGAGCAACGAGGAGCGCAGTGAGGGATACTCCGAGCCCTCTTGGGTTTGCTTTCGGGGAGCTAAACCAGAACCTCGGCATGTTTCAGTCCCGGAGGTCGCCGAGCCCGGGACGCTGCAGCCTGGGGCGGGGGAGGGGGCGCCAGGGGTGCGCACTCGCAGCGATCCGAGGGCAGTGCCAAGTAGCCCGCGAGAAGAGGCCGAGCTGAGCCTGGGTTGAGGGAAGGCGGTCACACACGTGCGCAAAGAGCGAGGCAGCGTAAAAGCTGAGACGCACTCGGGGAGGCAGAGCGCGACCGGCCGACCCAGGAGACTGGCGAGGGCAGGCGAGAAGTTGGCCGCGAAACAAAGCGGGAGGAGAGAGCCAGGGACGCTCAGCCGCAGACCCGGAAACGCAGGCAGCAGCAGATGCCCGAGCCCCGACGCGGAGGCGTGCGCAGCCAGGCCCTGCCTGGCGTCCCCCGATTTGCGCGCCCAGGGAAGCCGACGCGGACTCCCGGCAGGGCCTACTGCCAGAGCTGGTCTCTGTTGGGCCTGGGCTGGCTCGGCGAGTCAGCTTGGACCTTCCCAGCGGATGGTGGGGTCCACGGAGTTGGCTTAAATGATAGGTACCCCTCTGGTCCCCGCCCCTCCCTGACCCCCGGACAAAGGTGTGGGTTTGAGGAGCTCCGCACTTTCTCAAGGCAAGAGTGCAGCCCTCGAGTCTCCACCCTGGGGTGGGGGGCGGCTCTGGCAACTGTTTATCTGACTTGGAGGCGCTGGGAGGCCGCCACCCTCGACAGAATTGACATTCCAGCTTCCCGATCGCAAGACCCCTACGGCAAAGCCCACGCCCTGACTTTCCAACAATCGGGAATCAAGACTGGACTTCCCGCAAGGAGGAACAGCGTCATGTGAGAAGAGACCCCCAGCCTCAAGTTCTCCGCCGCTCCTTCCCACCCCCACCCCCCACTGGGCCAGCAGCGCCCCCTACTCACTGATCCTCCCCACTTCTCCCCACGCTGGCTCCGCAACCCGGGGCAGCAAGCCGCGGAGCGCGCCTCTCCTCCTCGAATGAAGCTGAGCGCTTTCCCGCGGCTGTTGGCTTGGCGGCACGCTGGCTGTACCCACCCCCACCGCGCGCGCGCGCACACACACACACACACACACACACACACACACACACACACACACACGAGTCGTTCTCGCCCTTCCTGTCTCCCTGCTGGGCGTCCTCGAAACCTAACTGCACAGCCTGAGTGCAGAGCCCCGGCAGAGTGGGGAGCCCGGGAGACCAAGCGGAGGTGGCCAGAGGAGAGGAGGAGAGGGCCCGTAACAGGGGAGGGGGCGCACGCCTGAGAGAAAAGAAGCCAGCCCGGAGCCACAGCCTGGAGGACAAGGGGAGCATAAAGGGAAAGCAAGCACTAATCCCTCAGCCAGCCTATGTGGGGCCTGACGGTTTACAAAAGCCTTTTCCCTGAATATTATCTCCTTTGCACCGGCCTCACCACCGGGCTATGAGGGAGGTAGAGCAGATAGCGTTACCCCCACTGGCAGAGGAGAGAGATGGGGCCCAGAGGGGTTAAGAGAGGTCTGCACCAAGGTCTCAGAGCTAAGAGTGGTGGAGGAGGCCCCAGGCCTGGGGTTTCCTGCTCCCAAGTTCACTTTCCTGTTCAATAGCTCTGTGTGTGTGTGTCTGGGTGAATATCTGTGTGGAGGGGAAGGGGGATGGCCAGACGGGAATGAACAGTCCAGTTAGGGAAGTCCAGGAAGGAAGGACACAGCCTCACACCTCTTCCTCTACTCAGGTCTCACCCAACAGCCTCCGTCCGCTCTTTCCATAGCAGCCTGCGAGCTGGCCCCCAACCCACCTGCCCAGGGGTGAGCTGTCGGTGCCTGGCCATGCCTTCAGCAGTGGCTATTCCAGAGGTCTTGTATCTTTGGGAGGCCCCGCTCTGCTTGTCTGCTCAGCTATCCTCTCTGCCTGTCATCCCCACCCCCAGCCTCGGCTGCAGGATGCCTCGCGTCCAACTGTGGTTTCCGGGCAATAAAACAACTATTAAAGTCTCAGGCACGGCTGGTGATTTGCATCATATCCTCTCGTGCATGGATTCAATACTTAATACACAATATTGAATACGGATATTAAAAATCAATAGCTGGGGATCCCTGGGGAGGCGGCACAGTGCGATCCTGCTTCGGGAACACAACCAGCTCCTCTAAAGAGACAGGAACGGCAAGTTCAGCCAAGCTGAGCCCAGAGCCAGGGGAAGTGAGGAGTAGTGGATGCCTCTCAGCTCCCTGATATGCTGAACTGTGCCATTCCTAAGTCACGCTAAAGGGAGGCCAAAGGAATGAAGTGCTCCCAGGCTTTACTAGCTGGGGTGTGGGATGGGGTAGGATTTATTTCCAAGCAAGCTACCAGGTGGATGGAGCCGCCCTTTTTGCTGCCATTTGCACTTCAGTTTGGTTCAGGTCTGAGTCCTGCAGGCAAGCACTCAACACTTCCCACCATAATGGCTCCTTCCCAGGGCCTCATGACATCCATCACCGATAGGCCCCATGGGGAGCTCTTGGCATAAGCTTTCAGGGAGATGGACTGGGAATTCCAATGGCTCAGAATATTCTTTGCACAGTAAAAGAACTGTGAATTAGGCTCGGAGTCACAGGGTCTTCTGAGGCACCACCAGCCTTCAAGACAGAAACCCTCGGCCATGTGACCTGCTGAAGGGCCTGGTGATGGCTGGCTGGTGACAGAGAAGGGGACGATGACGAGAAGGAGGCTGGGACACTGAAGTACTCCTGCTACAGAACAAGAATCCAGATTGTCTGTTAAACAGCCAGGAGAAGAGCGAGCTCCCGGGACGCACAATTATCTTTTCAGGCCTGAAGAGGAACACAAATTACTTTCTTCTTTATCAAAACACAGAAATACACTTTCCTCTACACAGAAACAAGGTTCTCGCACACTGATAGCGAAGGGGTGAAGAAGAATAAACATCTTTGAAAGGATTCCTTTTTTTCTACTACAGAAAGAGAAGAGAAACTAACAGTGGGAGACACACTTAGGTTATCTGATTGGAAGGGCCTGGAGGTTTATAGATGCCAAAGAACTAGGTGAACTTGACCTATTGAAGTGTTATCCCAGACACTAACTTATAATATTAGTTTTATAGATTCCCTTTTTTTTTTTTTTTACCATAGCTTAAATCAATATGGATCGAGTCAGAAATCTTGCTCTGGTTATAAATAGAAAGCACACCTCAGGAAAACCCCAAAGTGGCAATTTGGGTAAAAGTTAGAAGGGAAGGAAAGAGGTGTTAGAAAATGACAGTTAATGAGCCAGTGGCCTTGCCTCTTTGTTCCCTAACAGTTGTCAGAGAAACCATCAAAGGGAGGGAACAGGGGGCCCTTCTCAGAACTGTCACAGAACTGTCCCCTTGGTGGTGGCTCACAGACCCAGCCCCCTGGGAGTTTGCCTGCCTGTATTTATGCGTTTCCGGGCTGGGGGTGCAGTCACTTTTACAACACCGGGCCCCGGGCCTGTGAAACCCACTAGCAAAAGTTCTTTTCAGAGGAAGACCTTCTAAGGCGAATGTTGGATATAGAGCAACTGCCCCAGCATGGTCAGCAACGTCCTCCTGAGTCCTTCGGCACTACCAAACTCCCTGGCTCCTTCCCACCTTGGCCGTCGGGCCAGGCTCTGGGCCTCCTTCAGACCCATGCAGACCTGACAGTTTGCACCTAGCAGGGTCATGTGACTAGGGTATGAGACAGCTGGCCAAGGGAGAAGGGAGGCTCAGCTGGAGGGACCCAAGGGCCCAGGAGGGCCTCCTGGCACAAGCTCAGAGCTGATTCGCTTTGGAGGAGGTAGGCAGCCCCGGTGGGCCTCCCCACCACCCCGCCCTTCTGAACGTTTTCCTGGAACCAACCAAAACTGCTGGTGGAGTTGTTCCTGAAGCCTCTCCGGGACTCTCACTACCTCCTGGTTCAAGACAGCAAGGACGATGGCTTTCTGCCCATAGGATCCCCTGGATACTATCTGCATCCACCAAAACAAGGGGCTTGAGATTCTGGCGCGAAGCCTCACAGTTCGGATAAGACTCTACCTCCCTTCCCATGCCCCACACAAACACACCTCCGAACTGCTGGGGTGTACACCGAGCTTGAGGCCAGGGTCAGCGGAGGGACGGTCCCCACCACCAACAAGTTGCCGGCGGAGATAACAGCTGTGGGAGGGGGAGGGGAGCCGCAAGCAGCCACGACTGAACGGTTACGATCTAGAAAATTCAACAAGAGGCCGCCGCGGTGGCGGCGGCGGCTCCAATTAGCTGAGCCAACTGGGAAGGCAGAGAGCGAGGCGGCGGCCCCGCCGATCGTGCCCGGGGCGAGCAGGCGGGCGGGAGCGCGGGGCCTCGGAGCTGCCCGGGCGGCCCTCGCCCGGCACCTCCCGCGGGCTCTCGGAGCGCGCCTGGTGTTTACACACTGTCCTTCCGACACGGGATCAAGTTTCAGCCCGCGCTGGAGGCGCCGGGGGCCGGCCACAGGCCCGGGAGAGGGGAAGAACTGGAGCGGGATCTAAGGCAGCGCTGCGCGGACAAGAAGGCCTGGCGCGCGTGGGCACAGCTAGTGCAGCGGTTCCCCCGGCGGTGGGGCGAGGGGAAGTCCATCGGGCAGGGTGGGCAGGGGCAGGTGGGCCTGCGAAGAGCTATCCGGAGGGAGAAGCATCTCCGAGTCGCAAGAGTGGTGTGCTTTGCTCACTCTGGCCGGAGAACTAACCCCCGGCGAGGGGAAGGAGTGCCCAGAAGCCGGGCGCAAAGACTGCTCTGAGCGCCCCTTGCGAGCTCTTCACTCCTTCCCCCCAGTTCCTTTGATACACTACCGGATTCAGACCATTGTTGGGGAGGGGGGGGGAATGTCTGTGGGCTAGAAGAGGAATGCGCTATTGGAGACCTCGAGCTTCCCCGCGCGCCCGGGTCCCGGGGCTGCCGAGGCCTCGGGCCGAGTGCCGGAGGGCTCGCCGCCCCGCGCCTCCTCTGAGCTGGCAGCGCGCGGGTGCCCCACGCTGTCAGGAGGCGGCGGGTGAGCTTCCAGCAGCACAGGCACACTGTAAACAGCTGCGTGCGCCCCCCCCCGGCCCCCCGCCCAGGCTGGGAACCTCACCCAAACACCCTGTCGCCTTCTCTCCGGCTCCCGGCAGAGGCTGGGGGGGGAGGGGGGAGGCGCCGAGGGCGAGGCTTTTGTAGCCGAGCCCGGAGAAGGAGGGCCCCCACGCCACCCGGGCCCGGGAGCGAGCGTTCTGAACCTGCAGGGGTGCGGGGTGCTGCGGGGAGGGGAAGGAGTCAGCGCCTGCCCCCTCCCCACTGAATGTCTGCTTTGTTCCGGAAAACAAGGGAAGCATTAGGCTGCTGCCCCCGGGGAAACACAAAACTTCTTTTTGAATCTCGGGAAGGGCGGTTGACTGCGCTACGGGGCTCCTGAGACAGACCGAGGAGGGGAAAAGCTGAGAGGGCGGGTGGAGACAGGGAGACTCCGGAGGGAGGACGACGGACGGGGGGGTGGGGGTGGTCAGCCGCTCAGGGTGACCGGGCGGGAGACCCGGGAACCCGAGTCGGCGCGAAGGTGCCGCGCGAGTTCCAGCGAGCAGCCGGCCCGGCCAAGTGGCGCCGGCCCAGCCGGCGGCCGTGCCAGCTTCCTGCCCTGCCCAGGACCGCGGAGTAGTCGGGGACGCCGCCGCAGGCTGGCCCAGAATCGCAGAAGGACAGCGGGGATGGGGGGCGCAAAACTACAAGTAAACCCTGACTAGAACTTTCTGCACCACAGTTCCCCCCCCCCCCAGAGTGGGCCCGGACCCCGGGCCTGTGGGGCGTCGGCTCTGGGCTTTCAATCTTGGAGGAGGAAGGGGGCAAAGGCCCAGGGAGCTCCCCCGCGCGGGAGCTGGGGGACAGTCTGAGGTGTCTTTGGTCCCATTTGATGACCGCTAATCCGATCGGCTCCCAGGCCCGCTGTGCCGTTGCGAGGGGGCGGGTCACTTCTGCCCTGGCCGGTGCGTGCGGGCGAGGGAACGGAGCGAAAGCAGACCTGGAGCTCTCGCTCTCCAGCTCCCTGTCCTCCCCCGACCGCCACCCCTCACTTCGCCCTTCCCGCACCTGAGGAAGGGGAGGACACCCAGGCTCTGCCCCACCCTCCGCGGGGCGCTCCCCTCCGCCTCGGAAGCTCAGAACGAGAGCGAGGGTTTTCCCCCTTTCCCCTGGGCTCGCTGGGTTTCCAACTTCCTCTAAACCTCCCTCCTCGTTCCGAAAAGCCCCGAGGAGGGGAGCGGAGAGGAAGCACGCAGCTAGTGTGCGAAATGAAGACCATGTGTGGGGACGGCGGCATCAGAGTGCAGCCGCCGCGGGGTGGGGGGTGGCGAAGGCCCCCGCGCGGCCGGAGGCTCGGGGCGGCAGCAGCCAGCGCCTCTGCTCGGCGTTGGGGACGCGGAGCCGCAGCGAGGAACAGCGAAGAGGCTGGGCCGGCCTCGTGGCGGGCAGCAGGGAGGGGGGTGCGGGGGCGGCCGCGCCGTGGGGGGCGGGGGGCGGGGACGCAGCCCAGGCTTCCTGGGCCGCAGCTGCGACCGAGGGCGCAAGAGCAGATCGTGCTCGGTGGCGGTGGCGGCGGCGGCTCGGGCCCGCCGCGCTCGCAGCTGAGAATCAACAAAGGGAGGCGGCGGGCAAGCGGGGGAGGGGCGCCGCCGAGCGTTCGCTGGCTGCTGTGGAATAATAAAAAATAATTAATAATGATAATAAGAGAAAAATCCCCGGGCTTTCATGGCTCTGGGTTTCCGTGTGGCTGCAGCGGGAAGCGCGCTGTCCTTGAGGCGGCCTCTCTCGCCTGGTCTGCCCGCCCCTCCCCCTCCCCTTCCCTCGCCCCCTCCCCTCCCCTCCCCGGGAACCGGGAAGAGAAAGGTCTGCAGCTGACAAATATTATCCATTCTCCCCATCGATCGCGGAGTGTACAGATGTGAGCGCTTGATGTGCCCGCGGAGCGGCGGATCCTCCCTGCTCGCTCGCTCTCGCCCTGGCTCTGCTCGCCGCCCCCCTCCTCCCCCTTTGTTCTCCTCCCCTTTCCCTCTCTTTAAATAGATTTCAGGGCGCTGCCTGTTGGAGAGCAGCTGGCGATCTCTCCCGAGAGAGGGAGCGAGCGCAGCCCGAGGTGCCCTGTCACCAGCCTCCCCTCCCCCACCTTGCCTTCCCAGCGCGGTCCCACCCCCCACCCTTCTCCAGTTTCCAAAACAGAAAACACTGGGAACACCCACGTCCACTGCACAGCGAGTCTCTCGGAGCCTTTGGACCCCTCGCGTTGTCCCCGTGCTGTTCCCCGTGTCGGTGTCTGTGTGCGGGGGAGGGAGGGGGCGCACGGAGGGGACCCAGAGACGTGCCGGAAGGGCCGAGGGTCGGGATCTTTCCCCGGCAGCAGGAGGGACGCAGCCCCGGTCACGCTGAGAGGGGACAGTTTACCCATTAGGGAAAGTAGGCGGAGGCGGCCCTTTTATTCCTCTTTTGCAGATGGCAGATTAAGCCAGCAGCGTCCGGCCTCAAAAGGGCCGGCCGCTCGGCTAAGGGTTAACCCGTCGGCCGGTAATCGCGGACACACACACGCGCGCGCGCGCGCACGGCGCGCCCTCCCTGCCCGCCCGAGCGCCCGCCACAGCCCGCAGTGCGCCCGAAGCTAGGGGTGGGGAGAGACTCGGGGGGGAGGGGCGGAGCGGGCTTAACCAGGCCGCTCGACTGAGCCGAGGCCACCTCGCCGTCTGTCACTTAAATGATTGTCCTCCGCTCCGCTCGGTGCGGTCAGTACGGGCTGTTAACAGGCAGTTGCAATCAGTTTCCGAAAGGTCAGCCAAGGTCCTCCGGCTCTCGCAGACGGAAGGCATTACGAAACCGCTTTTGTATCTGCAGGCACTTTAGAAAAAGAGGCGAGGAGGGGCGCACTGCAGTGCCGCGGTGCTGCGAGCCCCGGGAGAGGGGCGGGAGCCGTGGGGCGGGGTAGCTGCCCCCCGCCGCCTGCGGCCTGGACCCGGCAGCGGGGAAACCGCACGGCGAGTGACCCAGGCCCTCCCGGTTTCGATGGGGAAGCAGGAAGGAAGGGGGGGGCAGGCGGGGAAGGAGGAATGGGAGGAAGTGGGAGAGGCGTCCTGGCTCCCCTCCTCGCCCGGCCTTCGGCCCACACCAGGACCCAGACCGGGGCGGGCGGCCTTGGGTGCCGCAAGATCCAGCTCGGACTCTCAGGGCCTCCTGTCTCTGGGAAGTGGGGCGGGGGAGGAGTTGGGGGGAAAAAGAGAGACCCTCGCAGAGCAAGCGAGTCCCCGCGCGGTGTCTGAAGACGCTGCTGCTGCAGCCGCTAGAAGTCGTCCATCAGCAACCAGTCCAACCTGCCAGTGATAATGTGCGATCAACACCAAATCACCCCCGCCAGGCGCGATCCATCATCGCTGCGCGCCGCGGGCCCGCGTGGAGCTGACTCGGGGCTGGGGGCTGGGGGCTGGGGAGCAGGAGGCTGTCGCCCAGCGCACTGGGATTCTCGGCGCACCTAGCTGCCCCTCCGGGAGGCCTGCATCCCGGCGTTCATAACTCTCCAAGCTCCCCAGACGCTAAGCGCAGACCCGGTGGCTCCGCGTTCCCGGCACAGGTCACTTAAGAGCCCTCACGCCCAACTATCCAGGTCACACCCTACAAAGCCGTCCCTTCCTCGGAGCTGCCCTGCCCGTCCCCTCCCTCTCCTTCGAGAAAGACTGGCTGGCGGGAAATTAATATTTAATATCGTGAAATTGATTAAAGGGCTGGAAGCCGGCGATGGGGTGGGGGGAAGGGTAGGGGCGTAATTAAAGATCTGAGAGTTGTGGCCGCTCCTCGTCTGCTCCAGCCGCACGCGGCCTTTGTGAGGCTGAGGCGGAGCCGCGCCGGGCTCAGCCCGGCGATCCCGGGGCGGTGGCCCGTGCTGCCCAGGATCCGGCCGGCGCCCGAGGGTGGAAGGCAGGGGCCGCACTGCGGGGGCAGGCTGTCCTGGAGGTGGCCAGTTAACCTTAGCACACCTGGGGCTGCGCGGACAGCCGCGCTTCCCTTGCCTGCCTGTATCATGGGCTCATCTCGGCTGCAGGAGCCTGAGGGTCGGGTGCTGCAGCTTTTCCCAGTTAGTTTGGCGCAGAAGCGCCTTCCCCGCCAGGAGGGTGCATCTCCCCTCCTATTCCAAGGTCCCCAGCGCTGCCTCACGCTTCGGGACCCGCTCGGAAGCCGCCGCCCCAACCCTTGCCTGGGGCCTTCCGAGCCTCCCACGCAGCCCTTCGGGAGCAAGGAGTCAGGTCCATCCAGTTCTGTAACTGGGGGATCCTGAGGCCGAGGCTGCCCGGAGCTGCCGCCGGTTCTCTCTCGTCCAGGCCCCACCCCGGGCCGCTCACACCCGGGGCAGCTTAACTCGTTCAGCTGCACTGCAGATGGGGCCTGCCGCTCGAGGCGGCGGTCTCCAGGGAGCCGTTACCGAACCAGTTCGGCCGGCGCCTGTCGTACCGTTTATGGTTACTGCGCCTCCCGAGAGGGGCACGGGGCCGGACAAGGCTGGAGGTGGGTGCCCGCGGGCCACCCGAGCTGGCGCTACTAGAGGAATTCGGTGGGTGCAAGGTCTGCGGTGACCCGTTGGCGCGGGGTACGGTTTAGAAATCAGATGGTTGGCTAGGTGGCAGGCTGGCTCCTGCAGGCCTGGCTTCAAAGGGCCGCTTTGAACTTTTTCTTGTACACGATTTATTTTTTTTTGGTGAAGCGGTCTGTCTGAAAAGTATCAAGTGTGCAGAGGGGAGAAAACACAAACACAACAAGCAGGGTCCTTGGCCCTAATCAGTTCCGGGGGGGGGGGGGCAGGAGGGCCCACCAGGCTCCAGGCCCGCTAGAAGGAAGGTCAGGACCAGGGAGGATTAGGCCCAGTCTTGGGTTTATTGCTGTACTTGAACAAAGCACCGGGGGCTGCCTAAACTGGGGCAAGAGAGAGGTAATTAATAGAGGGGCTGCAGAAGTAAAGAAAGGCTGGTGTGGCTGCCGCCTGGGTGGGTGAAGGAAGTGTTCTCCATGAGAATAACCAGCCGGTGCAAACATTATGCAGAACGACTTTATTTCACCAAAACAAAACAAAAAAGTTCACATTCAGCCTCTCACGCTGAGCTGATAAGCAACTTGCAAACTTTGGATGGAATCTTGAACCACTGGGAGGTGTCAGCCTGCAGTTTACAAAGGGCAATGGGAAGCTTTTCCGGGTACTTCTCCGTTCCTACCATTGTGATTCTACCTGCTTCAGCTACTCCCTCGGGTGGCCCTTCTGACCTCCCCACCTGAGCCCAAGGTGAGATCACTCAGAATGGGCAGTATTCAGCAATGCCATTTCTGGTAAACTGGACCTCAGGCTCTGGAGTGTCCTAGGAAGAAGGCAGCCTACACAGTGCAGCACGCATACTGATGTCAGTGCAAATGTGACGGGCGGCTCGCATTCTGTAGCCTTTACTGGATTATATTATGGATTTCCCAACCGGATGTACCCCGTTTTCCAAGACATTCCTGATTTCAAGAGCTCTGGGCCCTGTATCTTAGTCGGGCAGGATTCTCGACCTGCGGTCATAGGTATTGTGTAATTGTGCGTATTGTGTCCCACGCCTTAGCGGCCGAGCTGCCAGGATGGGAGGAAATGGCTTGGGGGTGAGGCCTGCACCCAGTGGTACCCACTGGTCCTCTGTCCACTGTGTCTAGTCTGACAGCCATCCTCCTCGCAGTCCTCATCTCAGCCAGGGCCTGTCCCTACCTCCCCCTATCAGGAATCTAGGGGAGTTGGGTGATAAAACATCCCTTTAGGAACCATCCAGGTAGGACGCAGGGCAGGAAGCTTGTCTGGGGAAGGGGCAGGACTGGGTCCTCAGGGGTCCCCGTAGGCAGGCCTAGCAGGAGCGACCTCCCTGCTGGGGGCCCGGGCCGGGCGCGCCGGCTCCTGGGGGACTGCGCCCGCCTCTCCCCCGGGCGCGGGCTGCACGCCGGCCGCCATCTTGGCGCGGGCGGCGCTGCCCCCGGCGGTGGGACCGCAGAGCCGCAGGCCGGACCGAGGCGGCCGCGCGGGCGTTCCCGGGGAGCCGCGCCCGCTCCCTCCGGAGGCCCCTCCGCGCAGCGGGTCAAGGCTGACCCCTGGCCCGGGGCGGCCGCTCCTGGTTAAAGCGCGGCCTGTAGTCGCCCCTGGCCGCCACGCCAGAGCGGATTTTAATCCGGAGAAACGACCTCCGGTTGCCGGACTCCTGAATGGTCCACGCGTTATCACCTCTCCCGCGCCCAGCGGCCCGGCCGCGCATCTCGCAACTTGGGCTGCTGTCATCCCGGGGGACGAGGCCTGCAGCACAGTCCCCGCCGTTCAAGGGGTCTCTAAGCCGCTTTCGGGGCAAGAGAGGATTTGAAAGTTACCTCTCTTTAAGGGATCTTGATTGGAGAAGACTGTCACTCTACTTGTCCTCTTTTTGACAGGCGTTTATGGAGAGCTTGCTAAGGGCAAGGCACTGGCTTAGTCCCTAGGGGAATCCAAAAGTACAAAAGTGAATTTTGTAAAAACGCACCCCTGGCCCTCAAGTAATGTACAATCTAGGTGGGAGGGCAGACTTGTAAATGACTCACTAAACACAAATAAAAGGCAACGTGAAATGAATGTAAACAAAGGGCATGAATCCCGCAGTAAATGGTCTGGGGAAGGGCCAATTAATTATTTTTAAAATAACCTTTACTTCTAAAAATGTAGAATCAGTTCTGGGAGGGGAAGGGAGGATAAAAATATGCTAACACTGAATAGTTCCAGGGTCCCAGGGAATAACAGTCATCACTTCTGAAAGGTTGATGTTTAGGGAAAACGGTGAAAGTTTATTTAAACGAAGCAAAATACCAAGATTCAGAAACTTAGGATTCATTTCTCAGCTCCTGACATAAGCTGAGCTGTAGAGATGCAATTTTCCATCCAAACACAATACCACCACCTCCTACCTCCCCCGCTTTGAAATCGGTAAAACTCCCACCACACTTCATAATAAAGAAAGCGTTTTAGAAAATAAAACTAAATGGAAGATTAGAAACTTCTAAAAAAGGTTTCAGACTTAAAGAAAATGGGAATGAAAAAAGAAACACACAAAACAAAAAAGATCAGCCTGTTTGCAGATGGTCTCCAAGATGTGAACGCAGAAAACTGTCCCAAGATGATTTGTACAGAGGTTGGAGAGTGTGGGAAAATTAGTCATAGGTCAAAGAAAATTAAGCAAATAAAAAATGAGGCAATTATTAACTCCAGGAAAAAAAAAAATCGTACAAGAAAGGTAATGCAATCACTGAAGTTCATCTGCCTCACCGATAAACAATCTATGTGTGGTCACAAAGTAAACACTGGATATGAATTTAATAAGAAATTATGATATAGTTCTATTGTGAGAGTGGGGGAGGGGAAGTATGAGGCAGAGAACTAAAATCCTCCTCTACCGTACCAGGAGGTCAACAGATGATATTATTATTATGGATTATTTCAGAGAAGGCCACATCTACATGTTACTTAGAAATATGATGGCATCTACCAGAAGAAACCAGCAGAACAAGAGAGGGAGGTGCCCCCAGGGGACTGCTTTTTTGTACCAAGCCTTTACATACTATTTGACTTCATAAACTTTGGGTAAATACTCCTTTATGAAAAATACAAATTAATTTTTTTAAATTAAAAACGCACACTTATTTAGAAGAATCAAACTCTGAGAACTCTCAGCCACAATGATGTAACTAATGTTCTTTGAAAGTATCTTCCTTCCACATACCCAGCTCCAATTACCCAAAGTGTAGAAAGAAACAGGGAGGGAGGCGAATGGATTTGGAGCTCCTGGCCTGTACATTCCTAGTTATAAAGGAAGAGCAAATTTGCTGTTCTCAGGAGAGATGCCATTTCTGGCTTTACTGTGAAAATACCTTCCCCAATATTAATGCAATTCCACATACCCATACTGTCCACTATAGAAATGAGCAAGAGTAAGCTTTACAGGGCTAATTTAGAAGGCTTCCAAAGGCTTCCCCTAGGAGCCTACTGCTAACACCAGAAAAATCCCTCTTTGGAGTTAACTTTGACTAGGAATTGCTCTCTGGATTATCCTCCACTTTTAAATGCAAATTGGCTTCGTCCATTACACATTCGTGTGAATTTCAGTTCACAGGTAACCTGTTAGGATGTCCAACTCTATTGCACCACCTGTTAGGGTCTTACACTCAAATGCCTACACCCACTACATAAAGGCCTGCAGTTAACAACATCCCTGAAAGGCTTCACATTCAAAAACAAAGAAAACACCCCCCCCCCCTCAAATCCCACCTTGCTGGCTAAACAAGACACATAGGTAGAGTGACACCCCTGTCTTTTTTTAAAAAAACTCCAAATAAAGCCTAGGAGGGATCTAGTAATTCAGTAATTTATGAACACTGGACCCTGCAGGTGAGAGGGGACAAAACAAAGAGCGAGTAACGGGCCTACTGCTCCAACCTGCTGGGTCAACACTGGCTTGATCTGCAGCCTAAGGCTGGCCCGCTCTGCTCCCAAGATGCCCTTTTGACCCCCCGTCCTGCCCTGTGTCACCATCTCTTTTCTTCTTGATCAGAGAGAAAATCTGTTTCTCCTCTGCCCTGAGAACAGAACTGCCACTAGCCTACTTGGTGACTTTGGGAGCATTGGAGAAAGGTGCCTCTGGGCCTGAATTCCAGTCCTCACTCCCCGTCTTGGCTGGGAACCTTACTGCAGTGCACAAACTACACAACCTGATGTGGTGACCCTGCTCGAGAAGCCAGCTTATTTCGGGGGCTACCCTGGAGGTTGCTCAGTTCTGACCCGCAAGGTTCCTGCTGCATCTGGGTTTCTTTGGTTTCCAGCACAGCAGACCTGGTTTTCAGCCCTACAGACCCTAATCACCTGAAGAGAGGCTGGGGTGAACCAGCTGCATCCTGGAAAGTTGCGGTGAGGTCGGGAAAGGGGCAGGTAGGTCCCAGTTCACCCAGGAGTTCTCCACTAACTCTGGGACTTCGATGTTCATAGAGATCTTTTAAAAACATGAACATCCTGCCCTAAAGCCTTGCTGAAAATGAAATCTTCATGAGCAAAGAGGAAAGCAGGCCAGAGGGTGCACATGTCTTTTGGAATTTCAAAAACGGGAAAATGATTAGATTTCAGATTTAGGGAAGGTGTGTCACATTAAGGGAGCCAGAGAAAATCATAACTGCCAATTCCGAAGCAAAGCAAAGTCGTGTTTTTCCACTACGTTGCTATCTCTGTCTCCTAGTCAAGCCACAATGAAATAGCAGATCAAATAGCAGATCAAAGGCAGAGGCAAATACAATTATGTTGCCTGTGAAACCCCTAGCATGAAATTAGAAGTCAAACTCTCCATTCAGGGGTTAGAGACAAGGATAATGGGAACCCGAGGCCCTAGAGATGTACCCAGCTCTTTTCAGTCACAACACTATCCACGCTGGATACTTAAAACCACACCTGGGGGTAGGGGATGAACAGTAAGTATTAGAGTAATTTATTATTAGAGTAATGTATTATTTTTTCCACACCTTAGCAAATGCACTGACTACATTTCCAGCTCTGTACCACAGAAAGATATCTGTATGTTGAAAAAAAAAAAAAAAAAAGGTGATTTGCAAGCAAATCGTGCAACTAATGTTGCCTGAAGCGATGAAGGGTTACCACAGATCCCCCCAAGATGGCGGGTGAAGGATGGTAGTGGCCAGATTCCCAGTCCTGTCCTTTACCTGCTTTCCCTTTCAACACTGAAGGGCCTAAAACCCAGCTGATTCCACCAACCAGTTCTTCCTCAGTTCTTCCCACACTTCACAAGCTCACGGAGAGAGCTGTCCTTTGATATCGTCTATTTTTCATAAAGCCCATATTTGCTTTACGGCTCTATTTCTTTTACCCTGGCCTAATTTTAGCTCTCTGTCTCCCCCTCACCCCCCATATAATTTATACAGCCTCTTGAGGGTACAAGCTCCTATTATAACATAGACTATTCTGTTTAGAGCCAGTGCTAATTAGGTATAGCTCTCAAGAGTGCCTGGCATGGCTTTCTTTCTTTTTTTTTTTCTTCTCAGTGGCCATAAGTTCTTTGACACTCCTGCCAATGAGCAGTAGGGTCTATGTCCCTTCCCCTTGAATCTGAGTGGGCCTTTGCCTCATCGTAGGCAGTAGAATATAGTAGAAATGACGCCACATGATTTCTGAGGGCGGGTTGGAAGAGGTGATGCTGGCATGCTTGTTTTGGAGCCCTGAGCTGCTGCTATGTAACTTCAAGTCCTACTACCCTTAAGCCACCATACTATGAGGAAGCCCAAGCCGCACAGAGAGCCCTGTGCTTGTGTTGCAAAACACAGCTGAGGTCTCAGCCAGCAGCTGGAAAGGTGGGTGAGGCAGCGTCCAGATGATTCCAGCTCCCAGAATTTCCACCAAATTCTGGGCCCACTCAGTCCACAAGCAGAATTCAGTTGCTTCTGCACTAGCTCCCTTGCAGCCGACAAGCTCTGACCCTCACTTGCCACAGTCAGTAGGGGAGGTCAGTTTTATAACATGTTGTGAAATCCATAGAAGAAGGCGAGCAGATTAAAAACAGAAGTGTGGAGAACAGGACATATTTCATCACAACCCAAATCCTCCACCTTGGATGACACAACGCCTTGTTCTTTATGGAATCCCTGGAGGACAGACGGTGACCTGTCACCTTCTCAAATCTGATCTCACATTTCCCCTAAAGGATCTGGTTGAAAGGACCCCATTTGTTGTTCCCTCCTGACCTACGCTGGCTGTACAAGGGAGCCAGTTCACAGGGCAGGAGAGAGGGACCGAACATTTCCACCGGGCTAGCTTTGCTTTCCCATCTTTCCTCCGCCCTCCCCTCCCCACGTTTTCCTTGCCTCTTCTTGAAGGTTCTCATGTCGGGGAGGGGGTGGGGTGGAATACAGAAGAGGGATCAGCTTACCATTTTCTTCCCAATTCCTCCACAAACCCCACATCTTCTCATTCCCTGGCACCCAACTACCCCATTTGTGTCACAGTCCAGACAAATACGTTTCCATTCATGATACTCAGAGTCATATTTGCTTGGCCACACCCACAGAATCACCCAGCAGCACCCCTGGCCTCTCCCTCCCCCTTCCCCCTCTTTCTCCTCCCCTGAGGCAGGTACTCACAGGCCCCCGCTGCCCAGGCAGCCCACCGACCCTAACTTACAGCCTGCCCTCCTGGGGAAATGCTGAGCTCAGGGGAGACCTGGGGAGGGGCTGCAAGACATCTGGAATGTGGAAGACTGCGGAGGGGAAGATGGAGGGGCCAGGTCCTAATCCCCCATCCCCCAACACACACACCCAATAAGCACAGTAGCCAAGGAGCAGGAGAAAAGAACAAGTCGCCTGCAATGTGGAGAAAAATAGGCCGAATTTTGCGTGGGGTGGGGAGGTGAGAGGTGAGGAGCTACTGAACAGGCCAAATGGGCCAAGCCGCAAAGAGAAGTAGGCAATGCCCCCCCCGCCCCCCGTCCTGCCAAATGCCAAGGGGTGAACTCGTCAAAGATAAAATACAGCCATGAAACAGGAGCAGAGGTCAATCCCAAGGGACAACTCTCCCCCAGACCACAGAAAGCCAGCACCAACTGGGATTACATGCCAGCCACTCATCTCAGGTGGCCTGGCCCTCAGGGCACAAGCAGGGCTCAGCCACAAGAAGCCCTGCAGAGGAGCACCCAACCCAAGGGCCTGGGACCTACCCCTTCCCCAGACCCTGAGTCCAAAGGCTGACACGGCTCCCCGAGCTCACAGCTTTGGGGCGGGCTGCCTGCCTGCCGGACAGTGGGGTCCTGCAGTTCCAATTCACAGGGCTACTGCAACACACATTTTAGAAACAATTCTCTCTGCTGACCCAAATCCCAGGCCAGTGAGATCTGTGCCCAGCTAGGACCTTTCTTCCTATGCTTCAAACAATATCAGCCCCAACCCTTCCTCACTCCTTCAAGAACAAGGGTACAACATTTACTAAAACATTATTATTATTGATTAAAACCTTATTATTGCTTCACATGCAATTACTTCACCAAATCTTTCCCCAATCTGGTGATGCGGGCATTCTCATGCCCATTTCACAGATTAGGAAACTGAGGCTCAAAAAGGTTATATAACCGCTGGGGGCAGAGCCCCCATCTTAAGCCCAGATGTGTCTTGCTCCAGAGCTTTCCAGCACACCTGTGATCTCCCAAACATTTTGATCACGTGTTTTGCGCCAACCTGTGTCAGGCTTGCAAAGATAAATAAGACAGTTTCTGCCCTTGGGGAGTTTGAAGTCTAGTGGGGGAGACAGAAACACTGCAATACAGTAGGATAGGGGCTCTGAATGCAGGATGGTCCAAGTACCGTGGAGCCCTTCTGAATATCTTGATCTGATCGTCATCACCCTTTCATTTCACTTCTACTTTCTTAGCCCCCCCCCCCCCCCGTTTCTTCTCACAAGGCCGCTCTTATCCTTCCTTAAGCATTAGCCGCTGGCTTCTCTTCTATGCCTGTTTCTTTTCTCCTATCAACGGAGTCTGTACTCACACACCTGGCAGGGATCCTGGCACCCTACTTGCCTGGAAAGGCTGCCTTGGTTGGGTAGATGTCCTTGGCTTCTGGGGCCCCTCTGGGAGGAGCGAGACCCTGTCTGCAACCCCAGGCTTCCTCAGGTGAGACATGGGCACAGGGGCCTGGACACTGGTAGGCCCTAGCAAGGCTTTTATTGAAGCCTGTTAAAGGGCTTTGGGCTTCCTCTGATGAAAGGCGCTAAAGTGCATCTGGTTTTGATTACAGGGGAGGAGAAAGCCAGGCGGTCTCTCGGGGGTTGGACCAGTCATCTGGCTCTGCCTTCCTCCGGGCAGAGCAGGCTGCTGGTGAGGCCAGGTGTGGGGGGCAGAGCAGGAAGCAGAGCTGGTACAAAACCCTCTAACTCTCTGAGGCTTCTGACCCCAGCCCCTGGCTCTGCCAGGCGGGACTCCCAGAAACAGCATGGTGGCTCAGAGATGTCAGGCTCCTTTGATAAAATCAAGTTTAGAGTGGCTGCTGGCCACCCCTGACCAACAGCTCTTCACTGATTTCCACCCCCTCGTCTCCAAAATAGCCTCCTAAGAACCCCTGACCCTCCAACAACCTTGCCGGCTGCTCCCTCAGACGAAGTTAAAATAGGCTTCTGCCTCAAGGGTTTCCGCAAGTGATGAAAACCAAGGAAATGCAGACTTTTAAAAGTTAAAAAAATAAAACCCTTAATGGTTTCTTTCTCCTTTTCAACTAGCCGGGTATCATTCCCCATAAAACAGACATCGTTAAGGATTCCACTTCACTGTAGCTAACAACTACGCTGAATTAAAGGAAGAGATTAGTATTATTTTAAAATAAGGTGGCTGTCCTGGAGCATCACCAGGCAGTCCCAAAGCCACTCTCTGCCCCGCACCTGTCCCTGCGCGGGCCTCCACGTGGGCACAAAAAGCTCTTGGGGGATCGGATGGGTTAAACACAGTACGCGGTTCTAGAAACGAAAATGCATTTTCTTATTCCCGCCCTGATTTAATTCCGCTGCGTGTTATTATTGTCAAGTCTTTTCGCACCACCGTTTCTAAAAAGAAAACCCGTGGGTCTGCGCGGCCCTTCGCCGCCTGCTCGGCTTTTATTGTGCACGCAGCCTGGTCTGTCTGCGTGGATCCAGCACGTCGTGACCGCCTCGCAGGCGCGCACGGACACCCTCGGATTGGCATTTCGATAAGCTGGGCGCATTGTCTCAGTGGCGACACACACACACTCACGCACACACATAATAAAGGGCTTACAGACCCTGGCCAACCCTCCTCGCAACCCATAATTAGAGATGACCTTTGCGAAAGGCAATTAAAATATGGTAATGATCGATGCGCTTGCCCCTTTTCAAATAAGAAAATACACAGGTGTTGGCTTCGGGAGGCTCCACCTGGCCCGGCCAGGAGGCCTCCTCCAGCTTATGAATGAACTCTTTCTCCCGGGAAGCTTTGACTCCCCGCTACCTACGCGAGCGCTGGCTCCCCTCCTCCCCTCCCCTCCCCTCCCCTCCCTTCCCCCACCAGTGCTCAGGCAGCTTGGAGCTCGCAGGCGGCGGCAGGGCTTTGTCATCGGAACGCACACACAGACACGCACACGCGCGCACCCGGCCACCACGGGACCGCGGCAGCCGCTGCGCCGTGTGCTTCTTCGTTGCGCTCCTCTCCCCGCCCCCTCTTTTTAAGAGCTGCTCCAAATCCTTTCTTCCGTCTTTTATGTGTGCGGTCCTTTTAATCGAGGAGCTCGGGAAGCATTTTAGAGGGGGCTCCCGCGGGGCGCAAGACCGCAGGACTCAGGACGCGCGCGGAGAGGACGCGTGGGCAGCTGGGCTTTGTTCTGCCCCTTGCCGGCGTCCCGAGGGCGGAAAAGCCTCTGCCGCGCTGGGGCCCACCGGTGAATCGGCGGGCTAAGCACTTAGCACTTCCCCACCCCCACCAAAACCGGAACGTGAAATCCCCTCCGGAGTTCACTCCGGACTTGGTCCGGGTGGGGCGTATCGCCTTGGGGAGGGTCTCCTGGTCCACAAGTGGCTCTCCCCATATAGACAAATGTGCAGTGTCATTATGGTGGTTCCTGTTGCTCGAGGCCCCGGGGGTGCTCCCGCGGCGCGCGCGCACCCCACGTCTACACGGCCCGGAGAGCGAGAGGGGGGCCCAGGGGCTGAGACTCGCCGGGACGCTGCCTGGAGGAGACGCCGTGTCGGGCTCTCCCGCACCTCCCGGCTGCCTTCCGGGACCGCGAGCACAGAGCCAGGGCGGCCTCTCGCCTTTCATTACCGGGCCTACGAAAGCAGCAGCCCAGGCAAATATGTAGCTATTAAAATTAATCGCCCTGCGTTGTCAGCTGAACATAATGCAAATTATTTATGGGCTGTCTGCGCAATATTTATCATCGTGCAGGCTCCGGGCGCTTCGTGCCTCCCGGCCTCCCCCGCCCGCTCAGGCCCGCGCAGGGCGAAGCTGCGCGCAGGCTGCAGCGGCCAGAGGGCTCTGGGCACCCAAATGGGGTTCCGAGGGCGAGGCCACGCACCAGGCTGCCTTCTAGGCCAAGAGACTGACTTTGGTTTCTGACACTCATTCCACATTTGTTGAAGGCCTACTACGTGCAAAATCAAGAGGTCTGCAAAATTAGGGGGGAGTGAAAAAAAAATTGGAGAAACTGGAACAAAGAGACAAGCTAGGGCCGGAGGGGCGATGCAGGCGGAGGCTTCTCGGCTGCCCAAGTGAATTTTCTGAGACCCAAGTCTGTCCTCCAACTCGGGAAACCCACGTTTGCCGAAGCTGGATTCGCACTCAGGGAAACCGAGAGCATCGGAGGTGCCCGACAGATTCGAGTACAACGCTGTCGACTGGAACAGGAATTTGGTGTCCTTCGAGCCTCAAAACTTGTTTGCAGATCGCAGATAACACATTAACTGCTAATTGTCGAAATCGGCCAACCATTTAGTTTATCACTGCTGGGGGCCCCTTGGTATTCGCTGCACTTTTTATATGTAAAAACAGCCTTGGTACCTCCTAAACTGCTTTTGTGTGGCTTTTGTTTCTCTTTCAAATACGGTGTTTTAAAAAACAGCAGCAACACGCCACCCCACCCCCTCTCCAACCAAGCCTTCTCGTTTCAAAAAAAAAAAGAAAAAAAAAAAACAAACCCAGGAGGAGAAATAATCTATAGGACAATCCCCCCCTACCGGTCGGCGCTGGCGTTAGGGCTTTTTACGCAGATCTAGTCGCCCTGGCCTGCAGAGGTAAACAGGCTTTCTGCATCGTTGCTAATTGAATCACGAGGGGAAGAACGGCGGCTGCGGGCGGGGGAGGCCTAGGGATCCGGGCCGGGTGCCAGGGAGGGGAGGGCGCAGCACGAGGGGCGTTGGGGTGGTGGCGAGTAGACCCTGCCCGGAGGCCTCGGGGCCTGGCCGGGGAGAGAAAGGTCGGTGGGCGGTCCAGCCGGAGGCCCCCGCTTGCAGTCTGCGAGGCTGAGCGAATGCGCTGCCTAGGCCTCTATCCCCAGCGCGCCTGGGCGCCACCTGGGGCCGGTCACGCTGCGTGAGTCCATCTGCGGGGAAGGAGGTCACCTGGCGCCCCCTCCCACACACAGTTTTAGCAGTTCTGGGCCTTCAGGGCGCAGAGGCAGGCCTAGGTCTTTCTTACGTTCATTTTAAGCAAATTATTGCCCTTCGTCACTGTCCCCACCCTAAACGCCAGTCACCTCGCCCAAAGCTGATCACGCCCGAGTCAGGGCCTCCTTCCGGGGTTCTGGGGGGTAGCGTGGCTATCTATAGCATCTGCTCTCCAGACTAAGAGAGGATGCGGGAGCCACAAAGCTACTTAGAATTTACATTCTTCATCCAGTTTTCTTCTCCTTAAAATGTGATTTGACCCAATTTAGAGGTCTTTTTTCTTTCCATTTAACCCCACTTTTGACAGGGATTTTTCTTAGAGCATTCCAAAGATTCTCCCATTACCTAAGAAACTTAATTTGAAGTGATGTAAACGAAAAGGATGTTCAAAATCTTAAACAGCTTTTGGATTCCCTTTGTACATTCCTGCATGGATTTGAGGAAGAGCTGGTTTTTACTTTGTTTTGTTTTTTAATCAGCAAATCACTGTGTTTTCTAGAGTAAGAGACATTGAACATTAGTCACAGTGATGTGCAGGGGGGTCAGGCCCCGTTTACAAAGTGCTTGAAGACTTTGGTTCTCAGAATCCCACCTGAGAGGGACAGGATGAGTGTTACTGTTCCCATTTACAGATAAGGAGACAGACTCCCCCCCCACCAAGTTTCAGGAATCTAGTCTTCCTCATTGAACTGCGGCCAGAAGCCTTCTGAAACCTGCCAGCTCCTGCCTGCATCTACCCTCCTCCAGGTCAATGTCATATAGCAAATGCTGCATCCTTTTCTGAGATGTGTCTACCGAGACCCCAGCCACCCTCTGGGTTGAAGCAGCCCCGACGGCTCACATTTTAGGCATCTCTTTCCACAGCCTGCAAACCGCACGGGATAGTCTCTTACAACCGTCTGTTTACTCACTTCCCTCCACCGGGTCAATTCCGATTCCAGGCCCGGGAGGACAATTTTAAAGTGTTTCTGCAGACAGACCCTCTGGCCGCGCCGGAAGTGTTTTATGGACCTGTGAGCCGAGTTAATCCCAGGAGGGGCGGCAGGATTAGTCCCTGGTGTGGGTGGGGGATTCCTGTATTAAACTTTAATCCCCATGGGAGAAGAGATGGGGGACGGGTGGCTATGGCAATGTGTGCCCCCCCATTAAACTCCCAGATCTGGGCCGAGGCGGATGGAAACTGAGGTATGTGGATACCCCAAAGCCTCGATCCTCGGCGAGGCGGGGTGCAAGGGGGGAGGGCGCCCCGCGCAGACGCACCCTGGGAGACCAGTGAGGACATCGAGGGCGAGTGGAGAGCGCGGTAGTGTGCTTTTTTCCCCCCAGGTTTTATCCTTCCCTCCCTGGCAAGGAGGAGAGCCGCAACCCGGAGAGGGAGCCGGAAAGAAGCACTTAATCACCGGCGTCTCGCTGCTCGTCACGCGAAGATGGCAGCGGCTCCCCTGTGTTTCAAGGTTCCGGGAAAGGCGTGTGTTCTGCCTTAGGCGCGCTGGCTGCTGCGCTCCCTCCCTCGGCTCGGCAGCCGGCCGGGGTCTCGGAGCCTCTCTCAACGCCCGCAAGTGCGGGTAGGCCAGCCTGCCGCCTGGCCAGCCTGTCCCTCCTCGGGCCCGGCGGTGGCTAGTGGGTCTTCGCGGTCTAAAAGTAAAGGCTCGAGGATGTGAGATGGGGAGCTGATCGCCCAGCCGCCTCCGATCACAACAGCCCCCGCCCCAAGACACACAGAGCCACACTGTGGCCCGGGCACGCTGGGTGTCAAGCTGCGGCCAATACAAGACATGCAGGGTAGACTCCCAGTAGCGGTGGCCGGAGACCCGGCCAGCCTTTGCGGAGAGGGTATTTATCGCCACCGCCACCCACGCGTAGGCCCCACTGTGTAGCCTTCCCCTTTGACTCCCCGGGCCATCATGAAACAGAGAGCGCACAGGTCCCCCCCAGCCGCCGCCACTTCCGGGGAAGTTGGGGATCCCCAGGCCTGGCTGCACGTCCCAGGGGTGCCAGCATGTGCACGGACCCTGGGGAGGACCAGGGCAGCGCGGTCCCTCCCCACCCGGATTCTTCCCCGGTGCAGCACACAACCGCCACGGGCTTCCGAAGCGCCGGAGAGGGGAGGAGGAAGGGAAGGCGGAGGCCCGGGAGGCGGGCTGCGCGCTTGAGACGTGTGTGTGTGTGTGTGTGTGTGTGTGTGTGTGTGTGTACACGCGCAGGCGCGCGCGCCCGGAAAGGGGGACGAGTGTTTGGGGGAGGCAGGGTGAGTGTGAGCAACCCGGAACCAGCCGTCCCAATCGGGACTTGTTTAGCTGGCCTCTCCAGCCCCCGGCCGTGAGGCTGCGTGCCCAGGGCTGGCGGCTCAAGCGGAGGGGAGCCAGGAGGTGCGGAAGGCGTTGCCGGGCGTCCGGCCAGCTCCGCGAGAAGAGCCCGGCGGCGCGCCCGGAGCCCAGGGACCGGCGTGACCCAGCCGCCCCCGCAGGCGGTAGTTTAGCTCCGCCTCCCGGGACCACTGACTCTCGGCGATAAGGAGTTCCTCGGCAATCGGCTGTCCCCAGTGCCCAGTCACCTCCGGCGGACGTGACCGCCGGATGCTATGTGGCGAGGTGGGGCGAGGGGCCTTTGCACTGCCTTCCCTGGTCCCTTCTCCGCCGCGGAGCCACAGTAACGTGCAAAATAAGGGCCAAATGTCGGGCTTCCTCATCTCTTCCCATAACCCTTTGGAAGGTGGGGGGTCCAACACACCCCCCCAAACAGCTCACCTTCACTACACAACACTGGGGAGGCAGCACAGCCCTACATTCCTCAGTCGGGGGGCGATCCTGGCCATAGCCCAAACTGTGCAACAAAGCCGCTTAACAGTTCTGGGCCTCGGTGTCCTTATCTGTAAAGTGATACCAATAACGTGTCTAACTCACGGGGTTGTTTTCAGGATAAGAGTTAATACATAAAGTGCATAGAGCTCTGCCTGGCATACAATGCTACAATGTTTGTTGTTAGGGTTTGGTACCCTCTTACCAGGCTGAAGCAGGTGAAGGTGGGGTTTGCACAGGGTAGAAAGGGCACTGCTGCCCACAAAAGAAGGCAAAATGGGCTCAAACTGTCTGCACTAGATTTCCCCTTAAAGACCCTCGTGTGTGGTAGGGATGGAAGGGGGAACTTTGCTTTAATGGTGCTCATTTAGACTGGATTAATGGGAAGCTCCTGCTAGGGCTCAGGCACAATTACCCACCCTCTCCCTGAGGCCTTGGGCGAACAGCACTGGTTTAGAGGACGTCCAGTAGACTCTTCCAGGACACCCTTTCTGATGGCTCAAGGCCACCTCCTATAAATCAGTTCTTAGAGGCGCTGGGCAAAAGCCACATCCTCTGGGGATGTAAGTTAGCCAGATTTTTAACACTGGTCCAGAGCTGGCAGGCGGCAGGCCCCAGTCCCTGGGCTGCTGGTGAGTCTCATTTTAGAGACTCACAAATGCACCACTATTTACGTACATAGAACGGGTCAGATTTCTAATTTCAAAGAGCTTCCCATTTCCTTTGAAATGGGGTCTCCTGCGCGATGGGGCGGAGTTGGGGCAAAGAAGCGCCCCGAGGAGGCCTCGGCGCCACTCACTCCCCGCCTGGCCTCTCCCAGGTCACTCATAATTCATTAGGTGGGACAGCCTTTTCCTTTTCAAAGACAACGCAAATGGCCTTTCCCTTACGTGGCTGCCGGCGTTCGCCTAATCACTGAAATGTGCTGGCGGTGCGCTCTCGCTCTTGCAGTTGATCCTTATCGGAACTGTGCGTGCCAGGCGGCCAGCCCTGCGAAAGACAAAGACGCGGGTGCCTCCGGGTTTGCTCCCGAAGCCTCAGGGTCACCTCCGGGGCTTCCCCTTCACAGCCTCTGGCTCCCAAGCCGCTGCCGGCCAGCCTCCGGAACAAACTCGCAGCCTGAAGTCAGAATTCCAGTTCTCGAGCGCCACCCGGAGCGTTCACTTTTCCCCTCCTCCGAGGCCGCGTGGTGCGCGAGTGAGAGTCCGAGGGCGGCGGGAGCAGACGTTTGGGGCCGGGGGCCGGGGGCGGGGACTCCCCGGCACCCAGCAGCAAGAACGCAGGTTAAAGAAAAAGGCAAGAGAAAAACGTGGGCTTATAAAAGCCAAAACCCAGGACCATCTAGTCTGAAGTACAAACAACCTCAGGAGGGAGTTTGCAAGGAGCAAGCAACCCCCATATAGAAACTACAACTAAACGTAATCCCCATTTAGAGTTATAGTAAGAGTCCTCGAAGGTGGAGTGCAAAGGGGACCGCGGTTTCTTAGGACACACACGGGCTGTGCTAAGATACATCATGCTCAGCCCGGCACCTCCTGCACACGCGTTTAATAGCAGGCAGAGAGCGGAGTTTCATCTACAGATCAACTAGTTCTCACAGTATTTATAACTGACTCAACGTTTACTTGATTTTTTAAAAACAGATTTATCTTGCTTGAAAGATACATTAACAACCTGTATTTAGATGAGCTAAGTTCTCTCAGCTGTCTGCCCATGTCTGTCTGGTCTCTCTAAGAATCCACGTTTTCTAGCCCGGGAAGGGGCAGGCTCCTCCTTCGGCGGTTTCCTGGCTTGGCGCCCATCCTCCCCAAGCACCGGGAACGGAGACGGCCGCATTAATACTCGCGGGCAGCCTGTTCTGACCTATACTGTCATTTTTTCCATCGGTCAGAATCGGGCTTGGGGGGGGGGGTGTTCTCCTCCGAGGGGCTCTGCACGGATCATTGGGTTTTCCCCGGCGAACTTAACACGGAGGCAAAAGGGGCAGATGGAAACCAGGCCTCGGCTGGCCGGGCGCGCGTAAGCGCCGCGCTCGGCAGCTCGACGCAAAGCCAGGGCTGGATTTTCGCAGCCTGGGCCCGGCGGCCTCCCCGCGCCGGCGCGATCCTCTCTCCCTCGGGCTGAGCAAACGTGCTCTTCAAATTCCGCCCTGGAGACAGCAGCTGTGCGGCGCGGGGGGGGGGTGGGGGGGAATAACCCGCAACTTTTCCAACAGAAAGTGTATGCGCACAGGAGAGGTGAAGGCCCACCCGATTCTGTGCACGTACCGACACAGCATCTAATCAGTGTCACTGCCAGGAATACGCTTCCGCGGCGGGCGACACCCCGGCCCCCGCCAACCTGCAGGAGGGAGGGGGGATGCAAATGGCGTCTCGCGTCGTCCCAGACTCTCCACAGCTCCCGCTGCCGAGACTCCGAGCAGACGTCGCAGCGGGCCAAGCGTCGCCACTCTGGGGACGCGAACAAGCTGGCGGCCCGCGCCCCTCTCCTGCTACCTGGTCGCGGGAAAACGAACTAGCACCGCTCCCCGGGCCGAGGCCATTCCCCCGCCCCCACCGCCGGAAGAGCTGCCCTTCCCCGATGGGAGGGGGGCGGGAAACTTTGCGAGACGACTGTTCCGCGCCTTTCTCGCGTGGCGTCGGAGAGGAACTTGGGTGGGTTTCCCGTCCGAGGCCTGACCACACCCTCCCACTTTTCTAGGCCTCGGACCTCAACCTCGTGGACTACGGAGCGGAGGGGGACACTTCGGGCCACTCGGAGGGTGGCACCGAAGTCAGGCGTCCCCAAGGGCTCTGGCGGATGGCCAAGTTTGTGTTCTTTCCATCCCACGCCGGAGTAGCGCTCGCTACTTTGGGGAAACTTCAGACTCCTCAACCCCGGCCACGAGGCCACCCCTGTCTTTAAGGTAGGGCCAATGGTCTCTCTACAGCACCCTCTCCCGCTCTGCGGCCCCCGCACCGCTCCCACAGCCCCGGGGAGTCCCCACAGATGGCCCGCGCCTTCCCTCGCCCGCTCTTCCGGGGGAGGGGGAGGCGCGTGGGTCGTGTGCACCACGACTCCGGCCCGCATCCTCCGCGGAGCCACCTCCGCAACCTGCCCCGCCCGGAGTCGCCCTGCGGGATGCAGCCTTCCCCGCGCGTAATGGGGCACCCCTGGGACGCAGGCAAGGATGGCGGTTCCGGCCGTTCCGGGATTTGCGTGCAAGAAGACAACAAGGCCGGCGACTACAGGAGCGGCGCCTCCATTCTCGGGGTTGAGACGCCCGCGCAGTCTCCGCGTCGGTCCCGCTATCGCCACTCTTGCCTGGGGGGCCCGCTTCCGTACCCCGTGCCACCCCCCAGCAATCCCTCGTCCCGCCCTTGCGGCACCACGCGGAGCTCCGAGCACGCTGGCTCCCACCCCAGCCCCTCCATAACTCGCGCACCTCCCTCGCCCCGGGCTCGGGGCACTACTCGCTCTCAGCGCCCGGAGTACGCCGGTTCCACCCTCGGCTGCGAAAGCCGCCGCCCCGTGCCACCCCCGCCCGGCCCGGCCCTTGTCCCAGCCCTTGTCCCAGCCCGGCTCCCCCGCCAGCTGCGCCGCCACCGCCGCACGTGACCCGCCCCCGTCGCGGCTTCCGCCTATCTGCCTGTTCCGGAGCACAAACAATTTCTGCTCTGACGCGGGGTCTCTCGGGCCCCGGCGTCCTCTCCTCCTTGCCTCCCCCCCTTCCGGGTACGAGAACTCAAAACAACTCGCTGACCTTCGGGCCGACCAGCTCCAGCTTCCACCGACTCCGGCATTCTGTTCAAACCCGGCAGCGGCGGCTTCTAAGATTTCACTCCGCGCTGGGCTGGGGGGAGGGGGTGATTCCTCCGGGAGGGGGTGTCTCAGATCGAAAGAGCCACTTCACGCTCATTCCTCTCCTCCCAAGTGAGTTTTTAGACTGTCCAGAGGCCCTGGGGAAAGCCGCGCGCAAAGAAAGCCACCCCCCCACTCCCACCCCAACGCGCGCGCGCGCGGGCGCGCGCGCACGCACACACACACACACACACACACACACACACGCCGCCTTGACTGGTGCCTGACCTGATTTCCAGGGTCACGGCCCAGCGGCGGAGGGCCTGGACAGCCTCCGAAATACCACGGAGCGGTGGAGTGCGGCACGGATCAGAGCTGGGGTGGGGTGGAGGGATTGCAGTAAATAGTAATAGTAGCTCCCACTTCTGCGCTGTGCCGAGTACTTTACAAGCCCTTGAACTTTACGGATCAGGAGACTGAGGCGTAGAGAAAGGCCAGTTAATTGACTCTATCAGTCACCCAGCAAGCTAAATGACTTAGTAGGAGTAGGAATTTGAACCCAGGTGTCCCGGAGTCCGGGGTGGTTAAACATTATGCTAGTACTCACATTGGAATCAAAAGTACAGACCCATCTACAGAACTTAGTGTTCACTTGAGGGCTACATATTTTCCACGTTGCGTTGTGACTGGTACCCAGTAGGCCTTAATAAATAATGGTGAAATGAATGGGTGTCTGAATAAATGATTGACAGAATCACTGATGGCAAGTGATTTTAGAGAAAACAGCCCCAACCACTGCTCCTTCTAAGAGGACTGTTTTACCTTAATAAAATCTCTAGCTGTTTTGTGACTGTTTGCAGATAACAGGAAACTCTTATTCAAAAATATATTAACCTCCCCCCCCTCCCCCCAGCCAATCAACCTGGCAGCGTTTGAACTTGCTGGGGCACATACCCAAAGCAGCTTTTACTTGATCTCAGCCATTTTCCCTACCCTGTTCCTTCTCCGTAGGCTTCTGCTCAGGGTCAGGCAGCCTGGAGCTGCATTTGAAGTGATTCTGAACATATCCCAGGAAAGGAGTATACACCCACCAAACATGGCTCATTGGCTTCCCTTCCACAGGCTGGTGGTGGTGGTGTTGGCGTGGGGGGAGCGTGACTTGCAGCTCAGTGGTTATCTTTTAATTCACAGACCACATAAGGAACACCATGATCCGTGCATCTGTGCAGCTTGTTCCAGAGTCCCAGCCCTCACCAGCTGTGAGGTCACATCTCTTGGAAGGCAGTCATCTACCTCAACCAGCAGCTCCGAGATGCTGGGCAGCGGGACCATATCTGCCATTGGGAGAGCTGCCGCTGGTGCTCTGGGCTGTCCTACTCCTTCCGGTAGCCAAAGAGAGGATGCGAGTTTTAAAAATGCATATATTCAGGTAATCCATATTGTCATACGCCGTCTCCGCCCCCCCCGCCCCCGTTTTCTGAACCTAACCAGTTGTTCCTTCTGTGTCCCTAATTGGGCAGCCTGAAATGAGGACAAATTTCATTTCCGGTTACCTGAAAGTAAACTTTCTCCCTTCCAGTTTGATTCCTCCAACATCTGTTGGATGCCTCTGTGATGTAAGCCACTATATTAGGCAGAACGTGGAGGAGGAAAATGGCTAGTCTCTGTTTCTGATTAGTGATATAGGCTGTCCTCCCTCTCTCTCTCTCCCCCTCCCTTCCTCCCTCCCTTCCTCCTTTGTCTTTCTCTCCTTCTGACAGTTGTCTATTTTGGCCCATGTTCCTATGATAATTAACCAAGAAATGAAAGCGTTTATTTTCTAAGCAACAACCCAATATTGATTAGAAGGCTGGGGTCTCAGCCGCCTCTTTTACAGTCTGGTCTGGAGTGACCAGCAGGACCCTGTGACCTCAGCTTGTGGCCAGCCCAGGTTGGAAACATCAAGGGATTTCCAAGGAGGCCACAGGCCTCAATCCTACGTGGCCAGATCGTAGCTGCACACACTCTTGCCGAAATTCACTTACCCCTCGTGCAGGGGGAACTGGTGACAAGTGATGCTGAACCAGAGGTTCAGGATGCTAATATGATTTATTATCTGTGTACAGCCTGGGGAGGAGAAAAGACTCATAAAAGTGTTCTAGACTGGTCATTCTGAATGTGAGCATTTATTTATCTGCAAAGCTGCCGAATGTCCCTGCAGGAAGTCGCGGGTGCAGCAACCCCTGACTGCACAGACAAAAGTCTCCCCTTTACACAGGGCTGCTTTTATTGTTTCCAACAGCTTTGTGCTTTCCCTGGGGGAAGAGGAGAGTCACAGAGCGAGTTTTCTTCCTCTTTTCTCACGCTGCAGAGGAAGCGATGTTGTGGAAACAGGGGCATTAACTTGGCCTGCAAACCACATCAGAGCCAGAGTTAGGAAAAGCTCGGAGCAGGGTGGCATTCCTATGGCTTTCGTCCTCCAGGTCCCCAAAAACCCAGCCTGGGTCTGAGCATGGGGATGGCGGGCGCTCACAGGTGGCACAAAGCAAGAGAAGTTGTACTTGGGAATCATTCCATGGGTACAAGGGGCTCCCTGGGGATGGATGCTCCTGAACAATTAGGAGTCAAGCCCCCAAATGACTCCTGGAGCAGCTTCATTCATTCTTCATTCATCTCTTGGAACACACTTAGGGATTAGGCACTTGGTGCCAAGCACTGTGCTGGCCCAGGGTATGCAATGGTAAGCAACAGAGACACAGTCCCTGCGTCACGGAGCTTATATTCTACTTCGCTTGGCACACGAAAGGTACCGGATGTGGTCCCGACCGTCGAATCCTGTAGGTCCTACCTCCTTAACGTCTATCCTGGGCTCTTCCTCACCCGACCATCCTTAATTCAGATCCTTGAGGACTCCTCGTGGAACAATGGAACCCACCCTCCCCAAACTCGCCTCCTCCATCTGATCATGCCACCCACTGCTTTGAATCGTTCAAGCAGCAAGAAGGGGAGAGACAAGGGGAGATAAGGACACCCCCATCCAGCTGAGTCAGCCTCCTTTCTAAGGATTTCTCAGAAGTCCCACCTAGTGATTTCTACTTATGTCTCATTGGCCACTTCTTGCTGCAGGGGAGGCTGAGGAATGGTAGCTTTTAGCTTGAGGCCATTGCTGCCTCAGGTTACTACGGAAGGGGGGATGGCTACTGGGGTGGCCAGCCAGCCACCTCTGCTCACATACTCACAGGGTATGTGACAGACAGTATGACATCACTTAATAGGTGGTAGGAGAGAGTTTGAGAGGGACCTTTTGGACTCTGTTCCCTGGTTCACATCCCAGTTCTGTGGGAGCTGCCCTCTGTCTCCTCCGTGGGGTTGGGATGCCAGCAGCCTCTATGTTGCTGTAGGTACAGGTGGAATCTGCCCCTAGCTGAGCCAGTTCTGTTCTTTTTTTTTTTTTTTTTCCCTGGAAATGGGGGATCAGGAGAGAGAAAGCCGGTCAGTCAGGGCAGGGCTGGCTGCATGTTTCCACCTCCCGCCCTGCACCCCAGCTCACCTTCCTGAGATGGGTCCTCGGATGCCAGCTCCCCACCTCCTCGTGACCCTGGCCCTGCTTGGCCTCCCACACACCACCCTGGCCTTGGGACTGCTACCACCCTCTGCCCCTGGGTACTAACTTTGGGAAGGTCAGGGTTGGGGAGCCTCACGGTGCCTTGGGGGTGGGGCAAGGCGGCAGCACTTTTGGCCGGACACTTGGCAGGGCCCTCTCCTCCACTGAGGATCCAGGCACCGAATGTGTCCCAGCATGGAGGTTGTGATCCCTTGGAGGCCAGCGAGTACCTTGGGTGGAGGCAGTGGGCGTGTGGGGGAAGGGGAGAGTGAGGTCCCAGCCCCTGGCTGGGACCCTGCATTTTAGTTTTGTTCTGGGCCCCACAAATTATGTAGTCAGCCCTGTCTGACCGTGGGGCCATTGCGTTCAAGCCTGTGGATGCCAGGCCAGGGAAAGCCAGTCTGCAGAAAGGCAGAGAATAATAAAGAAATGTGGTAAAAAACAGAGTGCCTTCAGAAACACAGGGCCCCAGAGAGGGCAAAGATTGGTTCCTGAAGAGCATCCAGTGCTCGGCTCCTGCCCGCTGTGGGGACCTGCCTGTACTTCTGCTCCTGAGTTCTCATCAGTTCCCTTCTGTTCCTTGTGCTACTATGAATGGATTCCCCTGATTACCAGCTAAAAGTGCCCCAACCCAGACCAAAAAAAAAAAAAAAGCTTGGTTTGCAGTTTATAGTGTTGGGTTTCAGTCCCAACTTTGCCGTTTAACTAGCTGTGTGATATTGGGCGAGTAGTTTTTAAAAAAAATATATTTATTTATTTAGGCTGCACCAGGTCTTAGTTGTGGCACACGGGATCTTCATTGTGGCATGACTAGTTGCGGCATATGGGCTCTTAGTTGCGGCATGCATGTGGGAACTAGTTCCCCGACCAGGGGTCGAACCTGGGCCCCCTGCATTGGGAGCGCGGAGTCTTACCTGCTGGACCACTAGGGAAGTCCCTGGGCAGGTTAGTTATTCTCTCTGAGGCTTCGTTTCTTCAACCTTAAAAAAATGGCTGGATCTAATGGTACCAACGTTGTAAGTTGCTATAAGGATTATCTGTTTACACCCCTTCTTGTTAATAGAAGTATTTAAGACACAAAGGCATGTAGAGAATTTTGAGTGAAACAACTTCCTCCTCTGACTGTTTTCTCAGTACTTCAATACTGCATACTTGAATCTGGTTAACTTAAGTGGTTAGAATAGGGTCAAACAAGATGGATGTCATAGGTTTTGAGCACTAGACAGGTTTGCTTAGCGTATTTCCATGACTAAAGACTAAACACATAAGGTAGATATTCCAGTTATCTATCGCTGCACAATGAACAACCCCCAAATATGTGGTTCAAAATAACAACCATGTTACTGTATCTCATTATCTTGTGGGCCAGGAATTGGGACGGGACTAGGATGGGTGATTCTTCTGCTCCATGTGGGGTCAACTAGGGGCTCTCAGTGGCACTCTGATGGTGGATGTGCTGGTCTGGAGGGTCCAGGTTGGCTTCATGCACAAGTGTAGTGCTTTGGTGGGGATGGCTCCAAGGCTGGGCTCAGCTGGGACTGTAGAATGTGGTTCCTATCTGTGGCCTTTCCAGCATGGTGGTCTTAGGACAGTATCACTTTTTCCATGGTTGCCCAAGTTCCAAAAGACCAAGATAGAATCTAGAAAGCCTTTTCTGACCTAGCCTTGGACATCATGTGGTATCACTTCTGCGGATTCACCTAATTACAGGAGAGTTAGAAGCTCACCCAGATTCAAAAGCAGGAGACTACATGAGGGTGTGAACACCAGGATGCATGGGTCATGGGTGGGGGCATTTTTGGAGACTAGCTATCACAGTGGACCAACCACTTATATGTTTGTTCCCTTAGTCCTGGGGGGCAAAGTGCAAGGACATGGTTGGGAGAGCTCAGGTCCATCCCCAGTTCATCATCAGAAGTATTCTGGGAAATCCTCAGCAAGGGGCAGGAGATGGAAAGGCTCTTGGGAACATCAGCCTCTGCAGAGAGCTAATTCCATAGGCTCTGGTTGTTAAATGCTAGTCCTGCTTCAAAACCAGCCTCTTGGGCTCTTGAACTTACAAAAAAAAAATCTCAGATTCCTATGAGGGAGTTATAATTGTCTCCATTTTCTATATGAGGAAACTTAATTAAATTGCCCAGAATCACAGCTGGAAAATGGTACAGCTGGAATTTGAAACCAGCTATATCTAATGCAAAAGCAGTAGGTCATTTTACAGTTTAAGTTACTTTCCCAGGGTCACCCAGAGAAATACAGAAATACAATTCAGTACCCATTCATGGTAAAAACGCTTAGCAAGATTAGAAGAGAATGGAAATTCCTTCATCTGATAAGGAGTATGTACAAACAAAACTTACAACAAACACTGTATTTAATGGTAAAATATTAAAAGCTTCCCCCCTGAGATCAGGAACTAGACAGGATGATTGCTATCACTCTTTCTATTCATTATTATTCTGGAGGTCATAGCCAGTGCAATAAAACAAGAAAAAGAAAGAAAAAGCATCCAGATTGGAAAGGAAGAAGTGAAACTCTCATTATTCTCAAATGACATGCTTGTGCACATAGAAAATCCAAAAGAACCTACAATCCAACTATTAGAATTAGTAAGGGAGTTCATCAAGGTCACTGAATTTAATGTAGGGCTCTGGTGAGGAGTCAATGAGAAGTTTGTATCAGCTACTAAACCCTAACCTATTTAATCCTCACAACCACTTCTCTTTGGCCTGTGACCCTGGTGACACTTCCTTCTTGACATTCCCTTTACCTTGTCTTCCTTGATACAATCTTCCTTTGGGTCTCGTCCTCCTCTTCTGGTATCTGCTCCTACAACATCGGCCGTGCTCAGAGTTTGATCCACAAGCAGTGCTGTGGTGAGGACAGCTTCATCGTGTTCTCTGTGGGTGGCACCTCCCATGGGTGTCCAACACTCTTATCATTTCTTCCCTGGACTCGCCCGCTGACCTAGTTCTTGGTTCTCCCACCTCAATTTTTCCCCCCACTTTTTTTTTATTGTGGTAAAATACACATAACATAAAACCGACTATCTTAACCATTGTAAGTGTACAGTTCAGTGGGGTTAAGTGCATTCATGTTTCGAAACCATCACTGCCATCCTCCTGCCTCCCTTTGTTTCCATCTGTCACACAGGCCCCAGTGGGAGGGGACCTTCCTCAAATACAAACTTGATCTTGCTGCCTTTTCCCTCTTTAAAGTCTTTCAAGACCGGAGACACCTTGGTTAAGTTCAACATCCTCTGCCTAGTATAATAGCCCTCCACAATCACGGCTCTTGCTTCCGTGCCTGTTTTAATTTGGGTACCTCCCAAAGCTGACCCTGAGCCAAGGATTTGGCGCCATAAGAGAGGTGATCCCAGGAAGCACAGTGAGGGAATGAGAATCAAGACAGGGAAGGGAGGAAGGCCAATATACGGTACGTTTGTGAGCAGGTTACCGATATGGGCAACTGGGGCTCAATTCTGCTGGTGCCTCTCTGAGATCCTGTGTGGCACACCCCTCAGCACTGCCCCGGTGAGGGGTGAGGAAGCTGGAGTATTTATCCACCAACTCCCATCCAGCTGGTAAACCAGCTTTCTGGGAGAACAAAGAAAGTCCCAATTTGTAGTGTTTGCCAGTGGCCACGATATAAATATTCCCACTGTGGCTGATTGGAAGCTACCAATGTTTTAACACTTGGCTTGCAAATTTTCTGAATATGTAACAGTCAGGCTCTCAGGCTCTCCAGAGCTAGTACCACTGCTCCAGCACACCCCAGCTCTCGTTCCGCATTAGTTGAGGGTTGTTTCTGGGAAGCTAAGCACTTAGGATCTGCTCGCCCATATGGTGGCCAGCTGAGCATGCTTCAGAGGCCTGAGAACTCCCTCTGATGGTTTCAGGAAGTCCTCATTGTATTTGGGAAATCTTTTCAGGTGCCTTCCGGGTTGGGTGGAGGGACACGGGTGGGACACCAACAGAGCTTGCGGTTAGGTCTTTGCAGGGCCCCCCTGCTTGGAATGCCTGCTCCTTCTTAGCACACACCCCCGCCCCCCACCCCCGTGAGCTTCTGCTCGTCCTTCAGTACTCAGCCGTGGTGTCACCACCTCTGTGAAGCTCTCCCTGTGTTGCCACAAACTGTCCTTGCTCTCGTGACAGCCTGAAAGCACGCCCTTGGCTTGTTAATTGCTACCTGCCTTTGTTCCTCACTGTACTGTAAGCCGCCAAGGCCAGGGATGTTGTCTATCGGTTTCTGTAACGGCAGTTGTTAGCCCAGTGCCCAGCACAAACTTAGCTACTTAATAAACAGACAACTCGCCCCACCCGACCCTGGCACGTAGTAATGATTGAGTCAAATTAACACTCTCCCCCCTCCCCCTCCACTATTTATATATCGACTGCTCAATCAATCAGTTGGTCCCTACAGCTTTATTGCTTATTCCCATCCGTTTCCAAAGAGGACTTTAGGCAACAAGCAGGTGCTTCCTTTCCCGTGAAGGTGCGAGTGACCATATTTTCTGAAGCAATGATCAGGACACATGACCTGACACATGTTACGACACATGGTCTGACAATGGGACAGAATAGTTTAAATCACCACCATCTCGGAAAATCTGGGCTGCGTGGCCCTGTGTCGAAAAGAGCCAGGAGCCATGGCCTCGTAATGCACACCCAGAGCAGGCAGGAGTTCTGTTTTAAAGACCTCTGTGCTTTTAAGAGCGGCATGTGAAGATAGCAGAAGAGAGAAGTTGATTTCTGTGGCACTCTAGCTGGAGTGATCATAGGGACCACGGAAAAATCTGTGGCAGAAACAAGCTCCCATTAAGACCATATGCTGTAGTTCTAATCGATGGCTCTTAGAAGTAATTCCCCGACATTGCATTCATTTTTACTGCCTCCCCTTCGGGGGCAGGAAGAACAGGGTTGTTAGCCCGCGTTTATAGATGAGGGTATTTAGAAACAGAGAGGTTCAATGGCTCAGCCCTAGTCACAGAGTGAATCAGAGACACCGCCAGCCTCGAATCCAGAATTCCGACTTGAGCTTCTGTGCCAAGATCCCTCGGGGCACATTTCCTCTCTAATTTGCATAAATCATCAACATTTTTTTCCAAGCTTGTGCTGAGAAAGCCCCTTTTCAAAGAGCGGAAACTCCCTTTGCCTTCTGTCGCCTTAGTTTTATTTTATGAACCAAATTCTTTTACTTCAACGCGTAGACTTGCTTTTTTCCCTTCCGTTGAGCCCTTTTCAAAAGAGGTCATGACCTTTGCTTATAGATGCAATGGAAACGGGTGAGCCTAAATGAAATAAAACAGATGATCCGGAGGCCATATAAAGTGTAATTTCAACTAATGTTCAAAATCCCATGCAGTTGATTATAAGTCTTAGATCCTGGCAGGCTATCAGGAAAATGAGAATGGATAAATGGTGCTTCCAGCGTTTGGACCCCACTAGGTGTAAGATGAGCCTCCAACCTTGGGAGCAGATTCCTAGGATTAGAAATAAGAAACTGGACATACCAGGGCCGTGCAAGCTTTGAGAAATTTCAATTTGGAAATATGTAGGGAGCCATACCTGAGACTGAAGGTATGCCAACTTGGTCTTTTAATCACCAACATAATTACATAATTACTCACAATCCTTTCACATATTTAAGAAATTCTTAGCTTATGACCTCATCTGTCTGATGGTCCTTAGGTGACTCCAGTATTGAGGTTTCTGGGCATGAACTGTGCTTCCTGGAATCCCAGGTCAGCACTTAGTGCCTTGCTAACACTCACGAAATAGTAATAATCCTCTTGAAAGCAAAAACATACGCAGTGTGTTTGGAAAAATCTTCTCCTCCATGTCAAGTACGTTAGATTTTCAAAATAATTTATGGCTCATCTGTTTAGCCATTAGGAAAAAAAGGAGTTCTGTCTATTTGAAATCTTTGGTAAAATAAAATTCAGCATAGAGGAAAAGCTTTTTGTCTACATGGCACAGTAATTTACTTTATTACTTATCACATTAGTCAGCTATTGCTGCAATCATGCTGTGTAACAAAAGTTTTAAGCACACCCAAACTCAGCAGCTTAAAATGTTCATTTCCTGTTCACGGGGTAGGCGTCGGGGGCTGGGGTTCTGATGATCTCAGTTGAGTTTGGCTGTACTCTGTAGCTTGGGTCCAGGCCTGTTCCACGTGTCTCCTCATCCCCCTTGGCCCAGCAGCTTCCTGGAGCATCCTCCTTTTATGGCAGATCACCAGAGAGCAAAAGGCAGGCCAAACAACACAAGCACCTTTAAAGCCTTTGCTGGCATCATATCTGCTCACATTCCATTGACTAAAGCAAGTCACAGGGTCAAGCCCAAGGTCAGTGGAGCAGGGGAGCACAACAGCCCAAGAGGGAGGGGGAGGGGAGTAAATATTTGCTGAACAGTGCTCCAGTCTCTCACAATTATCATCCCTAAAAGCCTGTGTTATGGACTGAATTGTGTCCCCCTCAAAATTCATATGTTGCAGCCTGAGCCCCCAATCCCTCAGAATGTGATTGCATTGGGAAATGTGGCCTTTAAAGAGGTGATTAAGTTGAAACGAGGCCATTAAGGGAGCTCTAATCCAAACTGGCTGGTGTCATTATAAGAGAAGGAAATTTAGACACACAGAGGAAAGGCCATGTGAGGACACAGCGAGAAGGTGGCCGTCTGTAAGCCAAGGAGAGAGGCCTCGGAAGACACCAAACCTGCCGACACCTTGATCTTGGGCTACCAGCCTCTTGAACTGTGAGACAATAAATTTCTCTTGTTTAAGCCACCCAGTCTGTGGTATTCTGTTATGGCAACCTGAGCTAATACAGCCTGTAAACCCCTTGTGGGTGACTCAGGGCTGTGTCTTACTCATGGTGTCGTCTTCCCCCACAGTACTTAGCACATTACCATGTGTACATATTTATGTATATTTGGTGAATGAACGAAATCTTCTCTCAGTTTCAAAATCAATAATTAACTTATTTTATCAGCCAGACTCATGGTTGCAAGTGTTAGAAACCCATTTAAAGTTTTTTTAAGCCAAAAGGAAATCTTTGGGGTCAGATGACTGGGGTAGCTTCTAAAATGTACAGAGTGATTCTAAGAACCAGGGCCTCACCTGCCAGATCCTCTTTCCATGGTCCCTCACTGAGGCACTTGGCCTTGTTTTTGCAGAGAAAATGACTACCAAGAGAACGACAGATTATATTTTCCAAAAGTGATGGCAACAATATCTCCCATCCCAGCTGCTCATCTTACAGTGTGACTTTGACATTCCTCCCATTGAGAGGTAGGGTCTGTGTTTTCTGCCTTTGAATATGGGTGGGCTTGTGACTACAGTGGAAGTGACACTGTGTGACTTCTAGGCTAGGTCATAAAAGACGATACAGCTTCTGCCTTGTTTGCTGGAACATTGCCTTTGGAGTCCTGAGCTGCCATGGCAGAAGTCCGAGGCTGCCATGCTGTCAGGAAGCCCAAGCTACATGGAGAAGCCACATGAAAGCGTTCTGGCCAAGAGCCCCAGCTGAGGTCCCATCTAACAGCCAGCATCAGCCACCACATGTGAGTGAAGATGACTCCACATGACTCTGGCCCCCAGCCATTGAGTCCTTCCTGTTGAGGCCCCAGATATTGGGGAACAGGAACAAGTCCTCCCCATGGTGCCCTGTCAAAATTCCTGATCCACAGAATCTGTGAGCATGATAAATGGTTCTTTTATGCCACTATGCTTTGACATAATTTGTTCCATAGCGATTGTAAGTGGAATAAAGAGCCCAGGGTTACACTCTTACAGCTACCACTCTTTAGAAGATTCTGGGAAAGGTCTCCAGTTGGCCAGGCTTGGGTCACATGCCTACCTCTTGAGCCAACTGCTCTGTCCGGGAGGAAGTAGAGTAGCTCTAGCCTACTTTATGTGTTCATTCCTGGGGGAGTAGGCAGGGATGTTATTACGGCCACATACCAGACGCCTAGGGCTAGAGTGATTCATCAAAGGTGGTAGGGGTGGTCTCAGAAGAAGGGGTATGAGAATGTGTTCTGGGCAGACTGAAATAATAGCTATATTCTGTCACCTTTACTTTATTTGGTAACCTTTTTTGGGGGGAGAAGGGGAGGTTTAAGATAGTTTCCTTTAAAAGAAGATCGGAGACCACAAGCTGTGTGACTTTGAGCAAGTTACTTTGCCACGCTGAGCCTAATAAGAATTTTTTTTTTTTGTACTTCTCTGGCAAGTTGTTAAGAGTGTGTTAGAAACGCTTTTCACTTTAGTCAAAATTTACGTCAGGTCACTCATCACTTGGAAGCAGGGACTTCAGTGTTCTGCTGAAGGGTCCACATTGCTGTCTGCATTAATTTCCACATGGCTTCTGTCTTTCCCTTTTCCACCCCAAAATATACACACACACACACACACACACACACACACCAGTCGCACGTGATGTGCACACACACATATTAAATATGTATTTTTCATATATTCCAAAAATAACCAAACCTTTCTTCTTTCCTGAAAGCCAGTAATATTTTTGCAGCCTAGAAATATCCTTAGGGTCAATATCCTCTATCAGGGATCGGCAAACTTTTTTTGTGACAGGCCAGAGAAGAAAAGTTTCAGGCTTTGCAGGCCAGACAGTTTCTGTTGTGACTACTCAACTCTGCCCTTGCAGCCAAAGCAACCACAGACGATATCTAAGCAAATGGGTGTGGCTGGGTTCCAATAAAACTTTATTTATAAAAACAGGTAGTGGGCCAGATTTGGTGCACAGGCTGTACTTTGCACAGAATCTATAGCAGCGCTGTCCAGTAGAAATAGAACGCAAGCCACATATGTATGTAGCTGCGGAGAAAGGCGGTGTCTCCCCAGTATCAATTCCCAGCCTGCAGTAGCATCAGCTCCCCTGTTGTAGGAGAAGGTATCCAGGCAGAGCATCAAAGATATGTGGATGCTGGAGGAAGGAAGTTGTCAGAGTACGGTGAGTTGTCTCACATAGCTGCCCGCGAACTCAGGCAGGCCCAGGGTGTAAGGAATGGGGCATCAATGGTGTCTGCCACTGGAGATATCATGGTGCTGCTGGGTCAGGGCTTTCCTGAAGCCAGATCTAACGCTGGACTTTAAGGTTATGTGAACCAGTACATTCCCCAATCAGCATGTAAGCCAGTTTCCATGGGGATTTCTATGTCTTGTCATGGAAAGCAGTTTTTACTACTCTACAGGTTAATTAGCTCAGCAATTCTCTGGATGCTGAATAATCTTACCATGAGAATTGAGATTGGCAGAGGTGTGGAGATTCTGTGTAAGTGTTTCTCAGCCCCTCTATATTTGATAGGATACTTCCCTCCTACTCCTGCCCCTCAAACGACAAAACGAACACGACCTTTTTGTTTTTCAACCCTATGTCAGTAGTAAAATAAGACTTAAGAAACACCCTGAGGAGTTTGGTTAGGATCTATTTCTCAATTGCACATGGTCCAGCCTGTTGGCTGAAGCAAAGTGTAGACAGAAGCTACACCATCATTAAAGAAGGTGCGG
>NW_021703779.1:35498411-35573500 GCF_005190385.1 Monodon monoceros
ATATATACATATACATATATATGAATATTATTCAGCTATTAAAAAAAAGAAGGGAATCTTGCCATTTGTGACAACATGAATGGACCTTGAGGGCATTGTGCTAAGTCAGACAGAGAAAGGCAAATACTGTATGATCTCACTTATATGTGGAATCTACAAAACCGAACCAAACCAAACCAAATTCATAGAGAACAGATTGGTGGTTGCCAGAGACAGGGGATGGGGGTGCGGGTGAAATGGGTGAAGGGGCTCAAAAGGTACAAACTTCCAGCTCTAAAATAAGTAAGTCATAGGAATGTAATGTACAGCATGGTGACTATGCTATACATTAATAATAGTTAATAATGGTGCATTGCAGTATTTGAAAGTTGCTAAGAGAATAGATCTTAAAAGTTTTCACCACACACAAAAAATTGTGTAACTATGTATGGTAATGAATGTTAACTAGACTTACATCGTACTGATCGTTTCGCAATATATACAAATATGGAATCATTATGTTGTATACCTGAAACTAATATACTGTTATATGTCAATTACATCTCATTTAAAAAAGAAAGACAGAAAGACACCATCAGTCCAAAAGAGACCAGGGCAGGTATGGTAGGTTGTTGGGTCCCTAAACACCCATTTCAACCCTCCTCTTGCTGACAGTCCTTTAGAGCAAGGCTCTACATTCAATAACGCGCTTTCCCAGACATCTGTGCAGGAGAGGTGGCCGTGTGACTCCAGTCCAGCCAGTGGGACACAGTCAGAAGTCACCTATCATTGCCTCTTCTGCTGCTTTCTCCTTTGGCTGGAGTGAGGGGCTGGGGCTGGAGATGCACGCGTCATTGCCACGTTCCGAGGAGGGGGAGACAGGCAGGCTTCTTCTTGGCCTTCGTGGGCCACCCTTCCAGACCTGGACTCTATTATCCCGACTTCTTACTGCCTGGGATAAATCAGTGCCTTTACCATTAAGCCAACAGCCACAGTTGTTGAGTTTCTCTTATGGGCAGCTGAATGCAGTCCTGTGTGACACAGAATTATATAAGCCTCTTTACTGTTACCAGGATGTTCCTCTGCCACTTTCCCAAGGATCATGGGCACGTGGGAGACCTCAGAGGGCCTAAACTGTGGCCAGGGCAACAGATGCAAATCAGGACAGATGAAAGTAGTGTAGAGTAGAGCTAAATGGCCGTGGGAGGACCTTTCCAAGCTTGTTTTTAAAAATCTTCAGGGAATCCAGGGGAGATCATACAGGCTTGGCTGGTGAACCAGGAGCCAGTTCGTCCTCCTCATTGGTATAGACTCTTGGTGAGTGAAAGTGCCCAGATTCCAATTCCAATGCATGGAGGGAGAGCGGTCCCCCCCCCACCTGCTCCAACAACAAGCGGTGCCTGGGACACCAGCTGGGTGTCCTACAGTTCAACTCAATTCTGACACCATCTACCTGGAGACAGCGTCAGATCCCACAGGTTAAGGGCTCAGTCCCACAAGACTGCCCTCTGCCTCAGATGCCAATTGCAAGTCCAGGTTGTCACCTGTGCCTCTGACCTACTGGCTATAAATCAGAGGTTCCCACGACCTCCTTCTTGGGTTCAGTTAATTTGCTAGAGCAGCTCACAGGACTCAGAGAAACACTTTACTCACTAGATCACTGGTTTATTATAAAAGGCTACAACTCAGGAACAGCCCGATGGAATTGATGCATAGGGCAAGGTGTGGGGAAAGGGCACAGAGCTTCCATGCCCTCTCTGGGCTCACCACTCCCCCCATGTCTCCACGTGTTCACCAACCTGGAAGCTCTCGAAACCCTGTCTTTTTGGGTGTTTATGGAGGCTTCATTACACAGGCACGATTGATTAAATCATTGGCCATCAACGACTGATTCAACCTCCAGCCCCTCTTCCCTCCCAGGAGATCAGGGGGTGGGAATGAAAGTTCCAACCTGCTAATCACAGGGTTGGTTCCTCTGGTGACCGGCTCCCATCCTTAATGAGGTGTCCAAAAGTCATCTCATTAACGTAACAAAAGACACCTTTTATCACTCTCAGCGCTTAAGAAATTCCAAGGGTTTTAGGAGCTCTGTGCCAGAAGGGGACCAGACCAAATCTGTGTCTCTTATTATAAATCACGAGATCACAGTGAATCTCTCTTGGACTCTACCAGCGCAGAATGAGCCATCAGAGGCTAAACGACAATCCCAAGCTACACGATGGGGAACATCTCCCATTGCTCTAGGACCTGGGTGCTCACCAAACCCTTGTCCCTCATGAAAAAGGCCTTTCGCTTTAGCTCCTGTGCTCTCAGGCACCCCCATCATTCTCTCCACTTCTCTTTACTGCTAGTTTATGGCATTGAAAAAACAACCATCACGACAAATTGCCTTTTCTTCTTGCCTTTCGAGAAAGAAACCTAAGTGCTAGTATTATCTTCCACTTTTAATCACAGCTTGACAGAGATGGAAAGTTAAGTCGTGTAATTGCTTTTGTGTTTTGTACTTCTTTTCACTATTTTGGAAAAAAGAAATAGTTCAATGGATAAAATGTGGGTTTACACCAGACCCCAAACATCACGAGCATTAATGGCAACCATGTGTTATTCCAGAGAATATGCACCTACTTTGTGGGAGGAAGAAAAAATACGGCGCTGCTCAGCTAGTACACAGAGGAAACCAAAGAGTTCCAAAGGCATGTTTGGGGACAGAGAGCTGTTTCAGGTATCTCAAAGTAAAAAAGATGTATTTTGTAAAACCTTAAGATGTAGATATTACCATGGGCGTACTTGCAGCAAGATTGCCTTCCCCAAACTATTAATTCATAAAACGTCTGTCTCCTAATTGGAAGGCGGGGGATGCCTGGAGGCACAACTGGCCCATCCCACCGCCTTCTGCCTGGATTGTCCACAAAGCCACTGGGCCAGCATGTGGCCCTCTGTGCAGAGGCCAAGAAGAGAGGCTGCAGACAGGTGGGGCTGCAGCTTGGCCACAAAGTGCTCCCTACCGCCACCAAGAATGGAGCTGGGATGGGGCTCTCCACCCAGCACAGATCTTTCCCCATCTCTCCCGTTGCCAGAAGCCTCAGGTGGGCTGGGCTGGTAGAGGAATGAACTTAGCAGAGACCCACTTGGTTCCAGGAACCATGACTTGATACCGCTGAATCACGATTGCCTGCTGGAAGGGACAGTGCAGCCTTAGTCTTTGTATGTGTGAATTTAGTGTCTGCTCGGGGGCTAGAATCAGAGCTGTGGTTGGAAGCATCCAGCCCCAGATTGTAAAGTGGGTAGGAATTTTTGCTTGGTCACAAAGTCTGGTGTGCAGACACTAATGCTCTTTATTTTCCTTTTTCGTTCTTTTTTTTTTTTTTTTGCAGCCTCTAAATTTTTATTAACATGCATTTTTAAAAGCAAGCATCCATGCTAGTGTGTGTGTGGGGTAAGGGTGGGAGAGGAGGGCAGGGCAGGGCGAAGGAATTCTGCTTTATTGGTAATAAAATGCCAGAATTTTTTATTTATGTATTTTTAAAAAGTTATTTATTTTTGGCTGCGTTGGGTCTTTGTTGCTGCGTGAGGGCTTTCTCTAGTTGTGGCGAGCAGGGGCTACTCTTCGTTGTGGTGCGCGGGCTTCTCATGGCGGTGGTTTTTCTTGTTGCGGAGCACGGGCTGTAGGTGCGCAGGCTCAGTAGTTGTGGCTCACGGGCTCTAGAGGGCAGGCTCAGTAGTTGTGGCGCACGGGCTTCGTTGCTCCACGGCATGTGGGATCTTCCCGGACCAGGGATCGAACCCGTTTCCCCTGCCAGTGCAGGCGGATTCTTAACCACTGCGCCACCAGGCGAAGCTCAAGCGCCAGCATGAACTAGAATTACCTTCGCTCTTGAGCTCTCGTTTCCACTGATGGTGAATACTGTCAGCGTGCCAATTCAACCCAGCTCAGCACTTCCTGTTTAAAGGTGGTCCCTCTCAGGGTAAATGCGGCACTCCCCCATCCTCACATCCTCCTTCCCTTCTCCCAGGGGTAATCAAGGGCTGAGCCCTGGTCCCGGCCTGAGGAAGGGGCCCGCAGGCCACCATTGGTACTCGCTGACTTCTGCCCAATTGTGTTATTCATCTCCGGCTGCATACGAAACCACTCCAAAACTTACAACAAACACAATATTTATTTCTCCTGTAAAATCTGCAATTTGAGCAGGGCTTCGCAGACATTTGGTGTCAGCTGGGGTAGCTTGAAGGCTGGGGGTTGGAATCTCTCCGAGGCCCCCTCAGACAGCGGCTGCTGGGTGTCATCTGGGACCTCATCTGGGGCTGTCAGATGGAACGCCTACACGTGGCCTCTGCCTGTGGTCTGGGTTTCCTCACAACATGGCAGCTGGGTTCTAAGGGTAGATGAAGAGAGAGGGGAGGGGTGTGCCAATTTGCCTTTCGTGACCTAGTCCTTAAAAATCGTGTGGTATCACTTCGTCACATTCCGTTTGTCAAGGTGGTCACAAAAGCCCGCTGAACTTCAAGAGGTGGAGAGGAAGACTCCACCTCTTGAGGGGGGAAATGGCACGTACTAGAAGAGCATGTGAATTCATAAATGTTGTAGAGGCCACTCTCAAACTACGGTCTGCTACACCCTCTCTTCTCCATGCATTGGCTGTTGATCTTTTTAGAGCTGCCACCATCTCTGGTTCATTAAGTCCACTCTAGTTCCCTCACCGCCACCCAGAGGCCTCTTGGTGTTCCAGCCTCACAACCATGTCTGTGCCCATCTTGGGGATGGAAACATTTATACAGCTCTATTTCCTCATGCTTGAGAACGCTGTTGGCCTCCAGGCCTCCTGGGCTGTAGCTGCCCTGCGGCTCCGGCACCACGTTGGATGTGAGGCTTCTCCGTGTAGCTTCCAACCATCCCTGGTCTCCTCTGCTTGAGCCCCAGCCTTCTGGTGCCCATTCCAGCCGGCAGGGGAGAGGCAGCTACTCTTCTGAGGGCAGACTCCACATTAAGGGCATTTATTGTAAATTGTATCCACCGTTTCACTTTACCCCTTATAGGCCAGAACTTTGTCACATGGCCACATCTAACTGGGAAATGTAGACCTTATTCTGTCAAACCGTGGGTTCAGTGAAAAACTGGAAGTTTTTTTCTCAAGGGAGAAAAGAATGGGTTTTTCAGGAGAACTCCTATCTTGACAACAGAGGCAGCATTTAACCTGAGAGCTTCAGGGTGAGTCAGAGTCAGCAATGATAGAACCAGGGGAAGAGTATTTTAGGCAGAGGGAACAGCAAAAACAGAGGCTCAGAGGCAGGAAAGAGCATGGCCTATTCAAGGTACAGGAGTGTAATTAGTGAAGGGTGTGACCTGTGGAAGTGAGGGCAGGTAGACAGGAGGAGAGAGATGAGATGAAAGGAAAGGCGGGTAACTACCAGACCATGCGGGGCCATGTTGGCTAGGATTAGTAGTTTGGATTTTATTCTAGAACACGTTTCCGAACAGACTCTTTGATGTCTACAGTTCCCACAATTAGCAATTTTTTTTTTTTGGTGCAAAAGTCCATTCAACACAAATATTTATTGAGCGCCTACTCATGACAGGAAAACAGAAGGCATTGTGGCAAGGTAGGAATAGCTTGATATTTGGAGTGTTAGCATTTAGAAGGTACCCAGTTTGGTCAGTGTATTAGCTGAGTATCCCTGGGCAAATTGCTTAACTTCTCTGAGTCTCAGATTCCTTGCTAGGCAACGTTGTGAGTTTTTAACAATATAATGCGTGTAAAGGTTCACGGTGAACTCTAAGGAGCCTTGCATACACTATGGTTATTGAGATACCGTTACAATATTGGTGTAGGTTCATCACACTCTTTCTGGAGTACCAAAGGGCCAATCTGAGGGTAGGTGGTGGAGGGGAGAGGATGGATATAGAGAAGGACCCAGCAGGGAGAGGGGCTGAAGGGAGGGCCCCTGGCATGGTCACCAAGCACTGGGCCCTGAGGTGTGCAGTTAAGGAGGGACAGCAGGGGATACCAATGAGTCAGTCTGGCAAAACTGATGCCCATCTCCGCATCCCCTCAGCCCATCACTATTGATGCCTATCTCCGCATCCCCTCAGCCCGCCTCTGAGTTCACCTGCAGCTACGCTGAGCTCTTTCTAGAAAGCCTGCAGGGCTCGTCTCTCTTTTCTTCTCAGCCTATGGACTTTCTTTGGCATCAGGGATCTTGCTGGAAGCATGCAACCTGGAAATGCCATGGAGTTAGCATCCTGGGGAAATTCTCAACCCTGCTACCCCAAGTTGGGTGTTTGGAACGGGGGATGTGTTCTGATGTGTGCCCCACATGGCCTCTCAGGGGCTCCCAGGTGGGGTGGAGCAGCTGCCCTCAGTGGTAACTTGCTCATCAACACCCCCTGAATGCACTCTCCTCTTTATCTCACCTCCCCACTCCCTCACCGTGCTTCCCGGGGTCACCTTCCCAATAAGCGACCTGCACCCAAATTCTCATCTCAGGCTCTGCTTTGGGGGGAACCTCGGCCAGCTCTCCATTCCCGACCCCCTTCCCCGATACGTAAGGCGAAAGGGCACAATTATAGGTGGCCACGTGACCCACTGCCAGGTATTGGCTCATAAGCCGAAGTCTTTTGGAAACTTTCTTGGAAAGCTTTCACTTCTTTATAAAAGGAACAGATATTTTTGGTGCTGGAATACCTCCCCCACCTTCCTGCCTTGACCATGAACACGCTTTTAGAGCTGCCGCAGCTGTCTTGAGGCCAGAAGGGAAGGCCAAGAGGATAACAGAAACGCTGGTGTCCCTTATGTATTAAGTCACCGAGCTCACATCTATAGACAGCTAATTCTAGGCTTCTTCTTTTGTAAGGAATATAACCCCCGGGTTTGTTGAGGACGCCGTTCACGGAGTGCTTGGTTACTTGCACCCTAATGCAGACCTAACTGATAACGGTTGCTCAGGGTGCCAAGGTCAGCGGTGGCTGCAACCTAGATTTTCAAGTCGTGGAGCCAGTGAGTCAAGCTGCTCTGCAGCAGGCTGGCAAATGTTGGAGCAGCACAGCCGCCCCTGCCCTGCCAACTCCCACTCCTCTTCTTGCCTCTCTCCAAATCCCACGGCTTCTCCCAAGCGGGATGGACAAGGCTCCTCTTGGGAATTCTCAGGCTTAAAGGTTGAGGAATGCAGGTGGCCTCGGAGACCACAGGCAAGTCTCTGACCTGCGTCACTCACCTTCCAGCCTCTGTTTCCTTCTTTCTTACTTCAGATTTACAGAGAGAGCAAGGTCTGAAGCGAAAGGATAAGAATCTATCCAATTAGGGGGACAATTCCCTGATTCCCTTGTAATTTACATTTCTTCTTTACTTTCTGTCTCGTTTTGCCTTAGAAAGCAAGCCCGTGAAAACTAGGCTTGTGATTTCTTTGGACTGAATCGCGTACAGTTGCTCACTGGTACTAACTGAGAGCCTGGATTGCTCCGGGCTAGGGGAAAATACCCAGGAGATGGAAGGCCTGTCCTGTCCTAAAACGGGGCACAGTCTGGTTGGAGGCATATGGAGCCTCCCAAGAGGGCCTATAGTTCAGGAGGCATGATAGCATAGGGGTCCACGAACATATGTTCTGGAATGGATGACCTGCATCGAGCAAGGTACTTAACGTGTGTGTGCCTCAGTTTCTTCCTCCGTAAAATGGAGAGAATCATTGTACCTAATCCTTGGTGTCATTGGTGCAAATTAAGTGAATTAGCCGTGATGATGATGATGAAAGCTATGTGTTCATTCACAGTGCCCAAGGCAGTGCTTTGCACATGCGAAGCTCCAGGAACAGTTTCCTTTACCCAGCGCCTATTTATGAGTATTCAGTACATACCAGGCGCCGTGTTAGGTGCTGGAGGTACAGCAGCAAATTAGACAGATAAGGCACCTGTCCTCATGGTCTGCCAGGGACAAGGACATGAAAGTCATTACACCTGTGACAAATAAGGACTCCAGTCAGAGGGCCTGGCCCAGGTCCAGACCTTGGGGTGTGAAGGGGGTGGGCTGCTGAAGCCCAGACGGAGCGCACCTAAGTGGAGGCTGGAACGGGGTCCAGATCCTGTGCACCTGGAGGGTTAAGTGTAGGCAGACAATCAAGGTCACATATCAGTGATTGGGTTCAAACTGGTGGAGAATTCTGGCACGGGACACAGGGCAAGGTGTGTGAGAACCACACCCCGGGCCTCCTTCTGACCTCCTCTGCCTTGCCCCCTGCCCATCGGCAGTGTGGACGGATCCGGGGCCCCCGCGGGAGCCAGGCGACGATCTCCTGCAGGCAACAGTTCTGATCCAGCCGTGTAGGAAGATTAGCAATGGAAGATTGATTTCTCCTTGTCATTTCCCCAGGGGCCTTAAGCAATCTCGGGGGCAATCTTCCTCGCCTAGAACACCGCCCTCGGGAAGCTGGCTGGGATGGGCTGCGGTGTGGCGCCGGGTGAAGGACAGCCCTCGAGTCCCAGCTTCGGAGCTGGGTGGCGAGCCAGAGAGAAATGTGCCCGCTGAGCAGTCATCGCCGTCCTGTAATGGACGCTGAACAAAAGAAAGGGAAAGCATAAGCATCGCTTTGCTGTGCGGGCTTTCCATTTGGCTAAGGAGTGTGAAGGACGCTGGAAACGGAGCTCTCGGACTTTCGGTGCTGACAGCCGCAGGGAGCCGGCAGCCTTTGTCTCCAAAGAGATTTCTTTTCACAGTCGCGGCTTTGCCTGGAGGGCGGGGTGCTGAATCCAAGGCCACAGTTTCTCCTTCCTGCTAAAGAGAAGGAAGAGGGCAGGGCTGTCTTGTGCTCTCCCACGGGGGAGTCTGAGGTCAGATCTTAAGAAGGACTTCCAGGTCAGAAGGGTAGTCTTCACCCTGGATTTCGATTAGAGGCTTTTCAGTGAAACCCAGAAAACTGTTGTTTGGTATGAATTGGGAGATGCTTAGGCTGGAGGGTCTAGGAATTGTCTGAAGGTTGGGACAGGGTGCGTCCCACAGACGACTGTGTTTCCCGGCCACCAAGTGGCTGTGCCCTTCAGCCACTCAGCTGCACCCCATGCTGGGCCATGGATCCCCCCGCCATTGAACCTTTATTGAGCACTGATGGTGCTTAAAATAGGGCTCCACCGGTGTGACGTTGGATGTGGTATTAACCTCTCAGACTCCATTGCTTCATCCCTAAAATGGGCTTGATAACGTCTTCCTCGCAGGCAGATGGACAGCAGTGAGCTAACGTATGTAAAGCAGCCAGCATACGTGGCCATTGCTTCGGACAGGGTGCCTTCAGCTGCGACGAACGGAAGACCCAGCTAAGAGTGGCTTCACAAAATGGGACTGCGTCTCACAAGAGAACTCCTGAGGCAGGTTCACTTTGGGGGGTGGGCTGGGGGCGGGGGGTAGCATCTCTCTGCTCCACTACCCTCGGCTTGTTGGAGGTGACGATCCTCATGGTGTAAAGATGACTAAAGCAATTCCAGACATCACAGGTTCAGTTTAAAGAAACTGACACCTCCTTTTCTGTGGGTAGTGCATTTTACTTCCAGTCTCATTGTCTAGGACTGGGTCACAAGGCTGTGCTCCACCAATCTTTGGTAAAGAATATGAGGTCATCATGGTTGGCTTGGATCAAGCATAACTCACCCCCTAAGAATGCGAGGGGGGTCCCCTTCCCTGATCACACTGCAGGATGAACACCAGAACAAAATTTGGGCTTGGCCATCGAGGAAGATGCAGTGACCTTGAGGGCATAGAAGGAGAGAACGGACCCTTGGATAAGCAACCTGTAGTTTTGGCCACAATTACCTGCCTACCTATTTGCCTTTTTATTCTTTTTTCTTTTTTTTTGCCTTACCAGGCAGCATACAGGATGTTAGTTCCCCGACCAGGGATCGAACCTGTGTCCCCTGTAGTGGAAGCGCGGAGTCTTAACCACTGGACCTCCAGGGAAGTCCCTACCTTTATATGCTTGACTGTATGTCATATTTCCTTGAATAGAGAGAGTATAACCCCTTGCTGGCAGGAACCTCTTGGTTTTTCTATTCCCAGCCCCAGGCACATAGTAGGTACTTCATAAACATTTGTTATTGATGATGATGACGTGTATAAATGATTTAAAACATCATGAAGCAGTAGAGTTTGTACATATTTCTTTTTTTGAGAGCTGTAAGGGACTTTAGGAAACAAAATATAATTTTTGAAGCAGTACCTCAAGCATTATTCTGAAATTCATTATGAGATCAAGGAGGAGATACTACAGAGAAATAAAAGTATGTTGTTGTCTGGTGAGAGGAAGTCAGGAGAAAAAAATAACCAACATACATCTAAGGAAATATATATATATACACATACAGACTTTTTTTTTTGGTCCAGCTTTCACTTCCTGCTTTACCAAAGTAATCTACACTGAGAATTCCGCCCCCCTCCCCCCCCCCACCCCCCCCCCCCCACCCCCCCACCCCGCCCCATAGTAAAGTGTTTTTTTACAGTTTGGTTAACCGAACAAATCAGTAGTGGCACCCAGTGGCTAGAAGGGTTAATCAGGGAACAACAGTTTCTTTTTGCATCTCAGTTTTATCAACCAGAGCTGCATTTAAAAATTAAACCACTGAGTCAAACATTGAAGGAAATGTCTGTTTGGGCTTTGACTCTGGTAGCATTTTTTTCCCACGCCTCCTTTCCTCTTAGCAGCCAAGATCTTGTGGGCTCATCCTCCACCTTGGAGCCCAGAATTTGGTGGGGGGAGGGGTCTTAGAAAAACCTCTGTTGTCTGGCACGGCTATGGGGATTGTTAAAAGCCTGTTTATTCTATGTCCTCTCTAGAACCAAGCGTGTGTAATTATGTGCATTGCTGGAGTTCCAGGTCTTTCCTCCAGAGGACATTCCCCCTAAAGTTGCTGACGTCTGGTCCTTACCGGATTTCAGAAGGCAAGTGATCCAGAGGAAACCAAAACCTCTGCCAGTTAACAGGATAACCAATTAACCAAACCAGTGAGAGGGAACACGGGAATGCCCGTATCTAGCTTTGGAGTTCCATCTTCATTCTTCTAGCAGTTAGCAGGGAGAACATGTGACATAGGCCAGACTGGTAATTCCTTACTCACTAGGCTTTGCAAGGTTCTAAGTCCTATTTATTGAGCTGCATGGACTGTGCCGCTGCCTCAGAAGGGAAGGTAGGCCCAAGTTACACGCTGACAAAGGAACGAATTATTTTGTGTTCCAAACAAGCTGCAAGATCCCCATGGCAGAGGCCATTCATTGTCCCTAAATAGCTCTTCCCTCCCCCCCCCCCGCTATTTATAAGTAATAAAGTAATAGAATTTTAGCTGGGCACATAGCCTCCTGGAGAAAAAAAAATTTTTCCCCAGCTTCCTTTGCAGCTAAGTGTGGCCATGTGACTAAGTTCTGGTCAGTGGAATGTAAGTGGAAGTCTTGCATGCAACTTCTGGGAAGTGGGAAGTATCCTTAAAAGGAGTGGTCTTTCTCTGTTCCTTCTAACATTTGCTTAGAATCTAGTCCTGATGGCTGGAGCTCAGGCAGCCATCTGGGACTGTGAGGTGGCATAGAATGGTGAAGTGTACCAAGATAGCAGAAACACAGGTCCCCGAGTGCCATATCAGTTCTGGGCACATTATGGACACGCTTTTCCCCCTAGCATTTTCCTACTCAAAATGTGGTCTTGGACCAGCAGAATCAGGATCATGGGAACTTGTTAGAAATGCAAATTCTCAGGCCCTATCCCAGACCTACTGAAACAGAAACTCTGGGGTTGGGGCCCAGCCATCTGTGTTTTAACGGGTCCATGGGTGATTCTGATGCACTTTATAATTTAAAAACTGTCGTAGACTATTAAAGTATTTTCCTGTTTTTTTCCTATTAAGGTATTTTCATTGATTTTTCCCCAAATTATTAAGAAAAAGTATTTAGAACTAGGATACCCTAATACTCCTTCTGTCTTCTATCTATTTTCCCCCACCTAATTTAAGAGGAGATATTATCAACCTCAATAAAATTGTGAAAATACATGAATTATGTATGGGTGAGGGCAGGACTCCTTAAAGCATAAAATTTAGACCAAGCAAGAGCAAGACTGGTCTCACAAACTAAAAATGTGCAAGGATAAGCAAGTTGAGTTCATGGAGGACAGTGTGATAGCTAATTGCAGGTGTCAACTTGACTGGGCCACGGGAGCCCAGATATTCGGTCAAACAGTATTCTGGGTGTGTCTCTGAGAGTGTTTTCATTTATTTATTTATTTATGGCTGCGTTGGGTCTTAGTTGCGGCACATAGGGTCTTTTGTCGCGGCGTACGGGCTCTTCCTTGTGGTGCACGGGCTTCTCTCTAGTTGTGGCGTATGGCCTCCAGAGTGCGTGGGCTCTGTAGTTGTGGCACATGGGTTTAGTTGCCTTCTGGCATGTGGGATCTTAGTTCCCCAACCAGGGGTCAAACCTGCGTCCCCTGCATTGGAAGGCAGATTCTTAACCACTGAACCACCAGGGAAGTCTCTGAGAGTGTTTTTGGATGAAATTAACATTTGAATTGGTGGACTGAGTGAAGCAGATTGCCCTCTGTAATGTGGGTGGGCCTTACCCAATCAGTTGAAGGCCTGAAGAGAACGAAAAGGCTGACCCTCCTGGGGGTAAGGGGGAACTCCTCCTGTCTGACTGCCTTCTGGCTGGGACATCTGTTTTTTTCCTGCTTTTGAACTCAACTGAAACATTGGCTGTCCCTGGGTTTTGAACCTGAAGACGTTCAGACTGGAACTATACCATTGGCTCTCCTGGGTCTCCAGCTTGCTGACTAAAGATCTTGGGACTTGTCAGTCTCCATAATCATGTGAGCCAGTTCCTTAAAATAAATCTCTGTCTCTCTACACACACACACACACACACACACACACACACACACACACTATTGGTTCTGTTTCTCAGGAGAACCCTAATACAGACAGGGAGTTAGTGTGACAGAAAACAAAGACCCAGAGAGCCCCGTATTCAAATTCTGGTTCCATTACTAGCTAGGTGTGAAGTTCTTAACCTTTTGAATCTCACTTTCTTCATTTGTAAAAAGTGGGGCTCATCATACTTTTCCAAGATTTTTGACAAGACTAAAGGAGATAATGTTTGTAGAACACCTGACACAGTGCCTGGCACATAGTTGAATGCTCAGTAACTGACAACGGTGACAAAGATAATGATCGTTATTATGGTAACGATGATGAGTCTAGATCCCTAGTGGATGAATATGAGAAGGGGAAGACACATCCTGAAACTTTTAAGATAATGTTTCTTGGCTGGTATTTTTCTCAAAAGCCATGAGTAGGAGAGCCATGTCTGACCTTCTGTCCTTGTCATTATTATGCATCATTATCCACATACAGAGGTGATGGGAGGTGTGGAAGCCAGTCTCCAAGGTGGGCCCAGTGAGCCACGCCTAGCATTCCTGTCCTCGTGCAATCCCCTCCTACACTGAATCAGGGTAGATCCACTCTGAATCTACTGTGACCTATAGACTCCTGCAGGTGTGCTGGCATGTGACCTTTGAGGTTGGTTATAAAAGATATTGCAACTTTCTTTCTTTAAAGAATTCTTTTATATTGAGATATAATTGACATATAACATTGTATAAGTTTAAGGTGTACCACATGTTGGTTTTATACATTTATATATTGTAATATGATTGCCATCACAGCATTAGCTAATACTTCTATAACATCCCATAATTATCATTTCTTTTTTTTAATGGAACAATTAAGATCTAGTCTCTTAGCAGCTTTGAAATTTATAATACAGTATTGTTGTCTATAATCACTAAGCTGGGCATTGCAGTTTTTGCCTTGCTCTCTCTTTTTTTTTTTTGCGGTACGCGGGCCTCTCACTGTTGTGGCCTCTCCCGCTGCGGAGCACAGGCTCCGGACGCGCAGGCTCAGCGGCCATGGCTCACCGGCCCAGCCGCTCCGCGGCACGTGGGATCTTTCCGGACCGGGGCACGAACCCGTATCCCCTGCATCGGCAGGTGGACTCTCAACCACTGCGCCACCAGGGAAGCCCTGCCTTGCTTTCTTGTGTAGCTTGCTCTGGGGGACGCTAGCCGCCATGTTGTAAGGACATTCAAGAAGCATTGTGGAGAGATCCACATGGTGAGAAACCAACTAGCCAGCACCACCTTGCCAGCCATGTGAGTGTGCCATCATGGAAGTGTATCTTCCAGGCCCTGACTTCATGGCTTTTAACCGAAGCCCCAGACATCATGGAGCAGAGACAAGCTGTCCCCACTGTGACTTTTCTGAATTCCTGACACACAGGAATTAAGAGATGTAATAAATTGTCAGAAATTATCTTCACATGGCATTCTCCCTGTGTCTTCACACGCATTCCCCTTTCTCTGTGTGTCTGTGTCCAAATTTCCCTCTTCTTATAAGGACACCAGTCCTATAGGATTAGGGCCCCACCCTTATGACCTCTTTAACCTTGATTATCTCCCTAAAGTCCCTATCTCTAAAAACAGTGGCACTGGGGGTTAGGGTTTCAACCTACGAATTTGTGGGGGGGGGGACACAATTCAATCCATAACAAAGTACTTCAGTATAGATAGCTTGTTTTAAATCTATACTGTAGAAGAGGTGGGTTTCCATTTGAAATACACTAATGAAGGATGCACACCTCTGGGATGGTTAGTTAACATTCGAAAAACCTGAATCGGAAATCCACAGTCCAAAGACACCTACTACACATCGGCTATCATCTAAATCTGTACCAGAGGGTTCACTGATTAGCATTTTTAAATGTTAGAAAAAAGTTTATATTGACAAAATAAGTGGTTTTCAAGACATGGGGCTTGGCTACGCTACTATAAATAAAGTAGATAACCAATAAGGACCTACTACAGAGTACAGGGAACTGTCCTCAATATTTTGTAATAACCTCTAAGGGAAAAGAATCTGAAAAAGAATATATATATATATATTCACTGTGCTGTACACCTAAAACTAACACAGCATTGTAAATCAACTGTACTTCAAAAAAAAAAAAAGACATGGGGATTGGCAAGAAATATTGTACTAGCACCTCTGTTGCTGCCTGAATGGGGTCTGTGAATGTGAGGAACCCAGAGGGGAAATACCCTGGGGTGTGGCATCCCAGGCCACAGACTTTGTTTACTCCTGTGGCCTGCCACCTAACAGAGGACATTGTGCCTGTTCTAACCGGAGGGTTAGTTGAATCCTGCCACTTAAATATTGTCACTTCTATATTCAGCGTAGCTTTTAGCTAAGGTACTTCTTGGTGTGCCTAAGCGCAGAGACCTGGCACTTCACTGAGTTATAAGAGCAGATTGCATAACTGGTTTTTGTGCCTGCTTGTAATAAACGTTTTTATGTGTGATTTCTGATTCAGTTGGAGGCTGGCTATGATTTTTTTTTTTTTACATGGTTGTTAACAGAACACCTGGTAACAAGGTTGTGCGAGATGGGACCAATAGCCTTTGATCTGCACTAGACTGCAGTTCTTGGCTTGAGGTTCAAGGATAGAATTCACAGTGTTTGTGAATTCGATGGGGGAAAAATGGCATCTCCATTTTCACTAGCCTCTAACTACAACTTAGCATTTCCTTCAATTACTTACATAGGCAACAAATCTCAGTAGTATTAGCAGATATCTTAAAATATCACATATGCTCATCAACACTGTGAAATGATGGTAGTCATTAGATCTGCCACGGATCTTGTTACTTAATGATTTACTAAAGAAGCCCATACATACGTATCTATAACACAAATTTGTTTTAATAATTTGATAAAGATTTCAACCTCCTTGGTTTCCTTTGTAATCCGATGTATTTATTTATGGTTAAGGACCTCTGTTCTGGAGGCTTGTGACGTTCACCAGATAGTCCCAATATACCATATACACTCAAGGCCAGGCTTGTCATTAAGACAGCGGTGATGGGAAACTCATGTTTCCAATTGTCTCTTGATAATTTCAATTTGGGGGCTGACTTCGGCTCAGATCTGATTAGATTATGGCTGTTTCTGCCACATGATGTGGCTGACAAAGAGCTCATAGTAGAAGAAACATCTGCTCGGCCTCCATCTTGTTCAAGCGTGCTTGTATTATTAGTATTATTTTTAACACATGGTTTCTTCGCAGGACTCTTTTTAAGCCCTATGGCTCATTTGGGAGTTAAGCTAAAACTAGGTCATATGATCAGTAAATCCACATCACTAGGCACCTGTAAGCCGCAATGCGCCGCAATATGCTGACAGTGGAGGACGCAGTGGGCCTCCTGCCCTTCTCCTGAAGCCGCGTGCGTGCCACCCGTGACTGCGATTCACAGTCCTACTGGCCAGGTAAGGGCATCCTTAAGGGGCAATCTGCACAGTAAACATGGAGACTAGTCACATTGATTTTAATCTAGAAATAAAAAGAAATTAATCTCCGCTAATATTTACATTATGACTTTATGTAGATTTTTTTATCCTAAAAACATAAGAGAGAAATGAAAGCTGTTGGTGCACCCCAGTGGAGTGTCAAAGACCACGACTCCACAGCATTAAGCCTTTGGTATTAGCATTTTGGGGGCGGTCATGTGACACAAGAAATTCATGTGGCATTTACCAAAGCCCCTAAGTCATATTTATCCATACATTTCGTTTTGTTCATTGACCCATTCATTCAACAAGTATTTATTAAGCACGATGCCATGCCAGACTCTGCTAGGTGCTCAGATTCAAAGATGAAATCATCCATATTTTCCACCCTCCCTTGGCCACAGTGCCAGGAGAGATGGGCAGTGACCAGTCCTGGGGTCCTGGGAGAAAGGTACCTAAGTAAGTGGGTAGGGGGCACAGGGACCAGGTAGGAGTGCTGCTGGCCTGTCTGGACTCAGTCTGGAAGGGACCCCTGGTCTGGAGAGAGGAGATGTGGGGTGGGGAAGCTGGAGAGGGTCTGCCAGACTCCCAGAAGGAGCTGACAGTGGGTGTCGGGCAGTTGTTCATCATGGCGGGTGGGCACATCATGACAGGCAGCAGGGCGGGACCAAAGCCTGGTCCACAGGGTCTTGTCTCCTTTGGAGGACTCTTGGTTGTATCATGGAGCAACGGGATGGATTGTTTTGGTGCCTTTTTTTTTAGGCCATAGGCAGAGGACTTGTTATTTATTTCAACCTGTTGAGATATCTTCCTATCCCGATTAGTCCTACATTTTATGCCACGAAAGTTGCAGAATGGGACTGCATTACCTAATGTGAATCACTAAAGGTGGCCAGTTCCACCGAAGGGAAATGTGTTAGGTTGTGACCGACCTAGGTTCCTGGACTCTTTAAATCGATAGAAATTGTTAAGAGGCCATAGGAGGAATTCAGGCGAGGCTTTAATGGGACTCGTGCTGCAGCACGAGGGAGCGAAAACAAGTAACAGGTGTGCTTGCTGGCTCCCTGATTGGGGGGATGAGCTGGTTCCTTACATGGGGTGGGGGTAGGGGCGCGTCCAGGGGTCGGGCCAGAGGGATGGCCTGGGAGGTCTGCCCACCCCCTTGGCGGTGCTGTGCGCAGGGATCATGCACAGTCCCCTGCTTTTGCTCCTGACACCTCAGAAGTGGCACTTGGGTTTTTGCTCTTTTTGTATCTTGTTGTTCCTAATTTGCCCCAAATGGGCATGCGTGCAGTTACTTTTAGTCCCTTATAGTTTTTTTTTGTATTCTGTTGCTCGAAGGTCCAGGTGCCAGCACTGCAGCAAAGGGTCCTAGGTCCCAGCCTGTCTCAAGGTGACAGACACGTACCTGTACTGCAGCTCTGGGGTGGGGCTGGGGTGAGAACACAAACCACTCGCTCTCCATTTTGGTGTCATTTTGACTTTAAATAAACCGCTGAGAGAAAGACTACACAGTGAAAAAAATCCCTGGCCATAAAACATATCACGCTATACTCCGAGGTAACGGCAAAATACTTCCCTGTAAAAAAATGGAGAAGGAATCTGTGTCATCTAATTATACCCCAGCAAGCAAGTTCTTGTTCAGAAAAACAATGAGCATTGCCAATCACCAGTTTCCCTCCTACACATGAGAGCACCTGGACCCAGACATTTGGAATTTCACATCGGGGAGACTCTGAGATCGTCTGATGATGGAGAGTTTGAACTTTGATGATTCTTCTTCCTTTTTAGTATGATAAAATTGGCCTAGATATTTCTGCCTTCCCAGATATGCATGGGGATGTGGCTGTCGGTGGAGGGAGGCAGAGGCGGGAGCCAGGACCTTTCATCTTTGTATGGAAAATTGGAATTCAGCTCAGGCTGTAGTCACTGAGCTTTATTACCACCTTTCTGGCTGCCTCTGCTTTAAGAAGGTTGCTGCAACCCAAACTCTTTCTCAATTTACTAGATTTGCACTGTGTCCGAACACCTCAAGTCCCTCTTCTTGGCTTATCAAGAGGCTTCTGAGCAGCTCCTATCTAGGCTGGTCGCTTCTTATGCTTGGGGCTCAGCCATCACCCTGGGGTTGCCTCCTTCATCATGGAAATTCCCTCTGACTCTATCTTGGGTGGCATCCCCAGTTGCCTGGATTCCACGTGTTCCCCTTTCTTGATGTTTTCCAACATTTTGGTGGACCATCTCCTCCAGTTGCTTTCTGAGAAAGGGTGCACAGGCGGCAACTTTATGAGACCTTGCATGTCAGAGAAGTTTTCTTTCTATGCTCACACTTAACTGATCGTTTGGCTGGATATAGAATTCTAAATTGGATTACTTTCCCTTAGAATTTTGAAAGGCATTTTTCTATTTTCTCCCAGATTCCAGACTTGCTATTAAGAAGTCCAAAGCCACGAATGTTCTCAATCCTTTGTATATAGTATATATCTTCTCTTTCGAAGCTTTAAGGGTCTTTGTCTCCAATGTTCTAAAAATTCATGATGATATGTATTTATATGAGTCTGTTTTCATCCATTGTGTTAGATACTTCTGTGGTCCTTTCCATCTGTAAGATTGTGTCCCTTAGGTATGGGAAATTTTCTTGAATTATTTCTTTGATGCTTCCTTCCGCTCTGTCTCTCTGTTCTCTCTTTCTAAAACTCCTTTTTTTTTTTTTTGCGGTACGCGGGCCTCTCACTGTTGTGGCCTCTCCCGTTGCGGAGCACAGGCTCCGGATGCTCAGGCTCAGTGGCCATGGCTCCGCGGCATGTGGGATCCTCCCGGACCGGGGCACGATCCCACGTTCCCTGCATCGGCAGGCGGACTCTCAACCACTGCGCCACCAGGGAAGCCCTCTAAAACTCCTTTTATTTAGACTTTTAGAGTAATCATTTAAAAACTGTTTTTCTATTTCTCATCTCCTTTTCTTTTCTCTATTTTCTGGAAAACGTTCTAGACTTTACATTCCAATCCTTCTACTATTTTCTTCATTTCTGCTGTCATATTTTAATTTTCCAGTAGCTTGATTTTTACTCTCTAAAAGTTTCTTTGTATTCCCTGAATGCTTTTTTTTTTTTTTTTTTTGTGGTACGCGGGCCCCTCACTGTTGTGGCCTCTCCCATTGTGGAGCACACACAGGCTCCGGACGCGCAGGCTCAGCGGCCATGGCTCACGGGCCCAGCCGGTCCGCGGCACGTGGGATCCTCCCGGACCGGGGCACGAACCCGCGTCCCCTGCATCGGCAGGCGGACCCCCAACCACTGCGCCACCAGGGAAGCCCCCTGAATGCTTCTTTTTAATGCTATTAAAATAATGTCTCTTCTGGGACATTATTGATAGGTAGGTGTGTGCGTGCGCGCACACGCGCATGTGTGAAATTTACATTTCTCAGCATAGTTTGTTTCCTTCAGCTTGCTTCATCTGTTTTGGTCTTGGTCATTCATGTTAGAGGTTTCCCTTAGACGTCTGGTGATCACCAGTTATGTGTGCACATCTACAGCAGGGCACTAAAAAGCTGCTGGAAACCTCTATGTGCAGGGATGTGGCTTGCCAATTGCAGACTTCACTCTAGAGCAGCAGTTTTCTAAGTGTGGTCCTCGGACCAGCAGCAGCATCACCTGGGAACTTCTAAGAAATGTACATTCTTAGGCCCCACTCCAGATTTATTGGATTTGAAACCCTGGCAGTCTGTGTTTTAACAAACCCTCCAGGGGATTCTGATGCAGGCTAAAGTTTTTTTTTGGCGCACAGGCTCAGCGGCCATGGCTCACGGGCCCAGCCGCTCCGCGGCATGTGGGATCTTCCCGGACCGGGGCACGAACCCGTATCCCCTGCATCGGCAGGCGGGCTCTCAACCACTGTGCCACCAGGGAAGCCCCTGCAGGCTAAAGTTTGAGAACCACCACTCTATGCTGATCTAGGTAAGAGTTTTAATTGGCAAATCTCTGATGTCGGTATTCGATCTCCTTCCTAGAGGGTCCAAGCCTGAATATCAAGTTTCTGGGAGTTGAATGAGCAGGGAAGCTTGGCTGGGGGTACAATGTTCATTAAAAAAAAAACTTATATCTAATCTCCCTGTTTTCAATTGGGCATCCTACTTTCAACTATGCTATATTTTTAATTTTTTAATTTTTTTAATTTTTATTTTTTATTGAAACATAATTGGTTTACAGTGTTGTGTTAGTTTCAGGTGTACAGCAAAGTGATTCAGTTTTATATATGTTCTGATTCTTTTCCATTGTACGTTATCACAAGGTATTGAATATAGTTCCCTGTGCTATACAGTAGGTCCTCGTTGTTTATCTATTTTATATACAGTAGTGTGTATCTGTTAATCCGAAACTCCTAATTTATCCCCCGCCCCACCCTTTCCCCTTTGTTAACCATAAGTTTGTTTTCTATGCAAAGACCCTTTTTAAAACCTTCTCCAGATACTAAATAAAAGTCCAGTCTTCTGTCTGAGATGGGGGATGAGGGAGTGAAGGGACAGTCACTTAGGTTCACAGCACAGGGAAAGGCATCCGAACATCTGACTGCTTCTTAAATGGACTTTCAGTTGATCCTCCTGTTCTTAGTACCAGTTTCACCTCCTCTTCCAGAAGTACCTGGCATTGCCACTTCTGAGTCTTTGGAGCGGGAGAGGTTCTGCGATGCCATCCATTCAGGCCGCTTCTCAGCTTTCCCCACAGCCAGTTTGAGATTCAGCTTTCTCAGCCCTGCTATACGTTAGTCACCAAACAACCTTCTGCTTTCCAGCTTCCAAAACTTTCGGCTATTTTCTCCTTTCTCATTCTCTTTATACTTGCAGGTGAATGCCTTTTGAAAATCCCATTACTATCATCTTCGTGAAGTTTTGGCCTGGAGCAGAGGGATGGACGCATGTGTTCAATCCTCAATCTTTAACCAGACATATCATTTTTCTCTAAAAGTGTTCCCTTTGGGGACGAGGAACTAGAAACCATCAATGAGAGAACAGTTTCCAGAATTGCTCCCTGCTGCTGCTACTGTAATCCATGTCAGGGCTGGGGGTGTCTGGCTGTGTTTTGGCCTGTCTGGGCCCCCTGAGTGAAAGGGAAAGGGGATCCAAGGCCTACTGTCATTCTGGCAGAGTCCCCATCTGAAAATATGGCTTCCTTCCCTTGCTTAGGAGCCAACCATGGCTCCCCACTGTCTACGGTGTTTATCCCTCAAGGGGGGTGTTTTAACTGGGCTTCATTCAACTCGCCCGGCACACCTCTCTGCTCTCCCCTTCCTTCCCTGACTACAGACACTGGCGTTCCTGCCCGCTGCCTGTCCCCTCACAGCTAGAAGGACCTCTCTCTGCCCTTGGCCTGTGCAGACCCTGCCATCCCTCCAAGCCCAGCTGAGGTGCCCCCACTCCCTTTAGGCAGCCTCTCTGTGTGCTTCAGCTTCTTTCTGACCTCACACACTTGTCATCAGCATCGTACAAGTTAGCCCTACAGTGTCAGCTCCAAAAGGACACTCTGCCCCATCTTCTGGGCCTCCCACAGGGCCCAGCGGCATGCTGGGGACACTGGATATTAAACATATATATATTTGATTGATTGGTAAGGACTTACTGTGATTATCTCTTATAGTCTTTATTATTGATTTATATTAATATATATTCTTTATTATTAACACATTAATACATGACACATAGTGTATATTAATACATACTAAAAAGTGACAAACACTATCTTAGCCCAGTCCTCAATTTCTCTTTCCTTATGGTTTTTCTCTGTACAACCTTGCCCCACAAGTCTTAAGAAAAAGTAAGAGACTTTGCTTTAGTCGATTAATAGTCTGTTTTGGGTTTTTTTTGGCTGTGCCATGCGGCTTGTGGGATCTTAGTTCCCTGACCAGGGATCGAACCTGGGCCCTCGGCCCCGAAAGCACGGAGTACTAACCACTGGACCACCAGGCAATTCCCCTCTTTTGTTTTGTTTTTTTATTAAAGTGTAGTTGATTTACAATATCATGCTAGTTTCAGGTGTACAGCAAAGTGATTCAGTTTTTTATATATATATATACACACACACATATGTATATATTCTTTTTCAGATTCTCTTCCCTTATAGGTTATTACAAAATATTGAGCACAGTTCCCTGTATACAGTAGGTCCTTGTTGGTTATCTATTTTGTATATAGTAGTGTGTGTATGTGAATCCCGTATACATTCTGTTTTTTTGTGACAGATTTTCTACCTGACAGTTTTTTTTTATATGTAAAAAATACATTGCACAAACTGTATTTTAACAATTTTTTCAGAAATCCAAATGAATCCACCAATAGTCCTAACCATCCTAATGCATTAAACAGTTCTCATTTTTCCACATTCCCTTTCAGTCTCCTCCTAATCCAGTTTTTAAAAAAATTGAGATGAAATGCACATAACGTAAAATTAACCATTTTAAAGTGAACAATTCAATGGTGTTTAGTACATTCACAATGTTGTACAACCAATCACCTCTATCTATATCTAGTTCTAAAACATTGTCATCATCCCTAAATAAAACCCTCTACTGATTAAGCTGTTATTCCCTATGGCCTCCAACTCCCAGCCTCTGGCAGTCACCGATCTACCTAATGCACTTTTAAAAAAGTTAATTTTTTTTTTTTTTTTTGCGGTACGCGGGCCTCTCACTGTTGTGGCCTCTCCCGTTGCGGAGCACAGGCTCCGGACGCGCAGGCTCAGCGGCCATGGCTCACGGGCCCAGCCGCTCCGCGGCATGTGGGATCTTCCCGGACCGGGGCACGAACCCGTGTCCCCTGCATCGGCAGGCGGACTCTCAACCACTGCGCCACCAGGGAAGCCCAGTTTTTTTTATTGTAAAATATACATAACATAAAATTTGCCATCTTAACCATTTTTAAGTGTCCTGTTCAGTGGTATTACGTACTTTTACAATGTTGTGCAAGCATCACCACCATCCATCTCCAGAACTTTTTCATCATCCCAAAGAGAAACTCCATATCTATTAAACAACAACTCCCCATTCCCTCCTCCCCCCAGCCCCTGAAGCCACGATTCTACTGTCTGTCTCTTTGAATCTGACTATTCCAGGGGCCTCGTATAACTGGAATCATACAGTATTTATCCTTTTGCGACTGGCTAATTTCACTTAGCACAATGTCTTCAAGCTTCATCCATGTTGTAGCAGGTCTCCACATTTCATTCCTTTTTAAGGTCAAAAAGGAATTTTTGATCATTTTGTTGATCCATTCATCCGTCGATGGACACTTGGGTTGTTTCCACCTTTGGGCTACTGTGAATAACGCTGCTGTGGACATTGACGTACAAGTATCTGTTTGAGTCCCTGCTCCTAATCCACTTTGAACATAGTTGTTTAGACAAGTTCTCACAAGCCTTTGCACCCCGCATCCTTTGAAGGTTGGGAGCAGGATGCATTTGGAAAACTCTTGGGAGAAGCAGTTTGAGCCTGTAGCGCAGACACCCCTGGCCTCGCCTCCTTTGACCTTTCATCCCCAGCCCCATCAAAGCTTCAGGAAACAAAAAGAGACAACCATGTCCCACAAACAGATAACAACAAGCTGAAGGACAGAGAGAGGAGTTTCTCTGAAGTTCTATACTGAAAACGGGAGGGGGATAAAGGAGGCGAGAGGAAGCTTGGAGCAAAGCAGAAGTGCATTCCGGGGAGTTTGCATTCAGCCTCAGAGCGCAGCTGTGCGCGAGCCAGCACCGGGTGCCGGGTCCCCGCTACCTCCGCCTCCACCCACATCCTTCGCGCGCATCCTTTGGTAACCCCCACAATGCGCCTGCCGGAACACTGCTGTCCCATGCTTGCCTTGGCTCGTGTCAAACGCTATAAACAACACTCACGCGCCTTCAGAGCAGGGAGCAGCAGGGGCAGAAAACCGCTTTCGAGGACCCAGGGAACCGCTGCTGACAGCCCTGGGTGCCCGGTAGGGAAAGAAAATGTTTTGTTTGGCTTTGTTTTGTTCACAGAGCCTCCTTTCCCAGCCCTGTTCACCTTAACAGCATCACTTGAAGCCACAAAGCAGCTTAATTATCCTTGCTTTTAAAACTTTGAACTAGGCAGGTTGGATTCCTTGTGTTAGAATCCTTTCCCTCCTTTAAGAGCTGAAAGGCGCTTCCCTGCTCAGCCTGGTTTTAAAACCCTCACACCAAGTATGGAAAATTCTATAAATACCAAACGCAAACCTGGAGTTTAACCTTTAATTATTCTAGCCTCCAGCTTAACCTCCCGATTCCACCATTTTCTTTCTGTATACACGCTTCCTTTAAACTCTGTCCAGAGCTTGACCAACGTGAATAAAAAAACCTCCTTGGGAAGATGTTCAGAGTTGCCGGAAAATGAATAGGAATCGTAAAGTGGGTGTGATCTTCAGAGGACTGCTCATCTGACAGCCTGTTTTTCTGCATTGATGCCGGAGGGTTTGCACCGCTTTGATTGTCTGAAATCACTGCAATACCCCCCCAAACAGGTCAAGCCTATCTGTTGGCTTGGCCCCATTTTCTCTTAGGCGGTCATGCCTTTGTTCTGAGGGCCTCTCTTCTGGTCACCTACTGCTGCATAATGAATCACACCAAAATCAGTGGCTTGAAACAACAACAAATCATTTATTTTGCTGACAAATCTGTAGTCTGGACATGGCCAGTGGGGACAGAATGTCCTCTGGGGTGGCTCAAAGGGTAGGGGGTGACTCAATGGCTGGGGGCTGGAATCACCCAAAGCCTCCCTCGATCACACATCTGGTGTCGCTGCTGGCTGCTGCCGGGACCTCAGCTGGGATTGTTGGCTGTGGACCCTCCACGTGGCCTCTCCCTGTGGCTTCCTGGCTTCTTCACAGCACGGTGGCTGGGCTCTAAGAGTGAGTGTGCTGGGGGAACAAGGCAGAAGGGCATGGCATTTTTAGGACCTAGTCTCGGAAGTCACATAGCTTCACTTCTGCTGTATTCTGTTGGTTGAGGCGGTCGTGAAGGCCCGATCAGGTTCAAGGCAAGAGGGTGTAGACACCACCATCGGAAGGAAGTATTGTCATTGGAGTGTCATTGTCACATTTGAAGAAGAGCCTGTGGGATGGGAGATAGTGTGGTGGCTATATTTGTCTGCTTGGGCTTCCATAACAAAATACCACAGACTGGGTAGCTTAAACGACAGACATTTCTTTTCTCACAGTCCCAGAGGCTGGAAGTTCAAGATCGAGGTGTTGGTAGGGTTGGTTTCTCCTGAGGCCTCACTCCTTGGCTTGCAGACAGGCACCCTCTCTGTGGTTTTCCGTTTGTGCATGCAAGTCCCTGGTGTCTCTTCCTCTTCTTATAAGGACACCAATCCTAATGGGTTAGGGCCCCACCCTTATGACCTCACTTAACCTTACTTGTCTCTTTAAAGGCCCCATCTCTAAATACAGTCATATTGGGAGTTAGGGCCTTAACATACGGATTCGTGGGGGGGGGGGCGGGGCGGGGCGGGGACACAGTTCAGTCCCTCTTTGGAAAATACAGTCTGCCATAGGCCCTTAGCTATTTTCCTCTCTGAGTCTCTCAAGCTGAAATCATTCTTCTTGAGTGATAAGGGGGTCAACAGGACAGTGTCGAGCTTGACCTGCTGGTGAGATTTGGAAGGTGCTGTCCCATAAAGGTGTTTCCCTCCGTGAGCCCAGTCCACCTGCCAAGCCTGGGGCACAGAAATGTTTGAGGGCAAGCAGTGTACTCCTCACTTCTAAAGTAGCTGTGCAGAAGAGCCACGGCGGACCCTGTGACAGCTCAAAACTTGTGGTGGTTTTGTGTCGTGTCACCTCAGCTAAGCTGGAGCCTTTTCCAGAATCCCCTTCCTTTTATGACTCCACATTAGAGGTGGTCAGAAGAGAAATTTGCACAACATTTGGAAGGTGGCAGAGAAGCAGCTGCTACTCCTCTCTGGCCATCATGGTTAGATGCAATGAAAGACACGAGGTGAGCCACAGCCATGCCAGGCCTGCCACCAGACGTAGAGACACACTCTTCTGTGGGCTGTTCCCCCAACTCCCCCTCGTGGCCCTGCTCTGGTAGCTGCTCGTGCCTGGCTGCAGGAGGGCTGGCTAGTGACTCTCCTTGGACCCTCCAGCTTCGCCTTTGGACCCTTCCTTTCCCAGACTCTCCCACAGTGGGGTCAGCTCTTGTTCCATTATGAAACCCTTCCTCCATAATCCTCATCGTGGTCTGCGTCCCTGCTCCAGCCCCAACTGGTATAACCTCCTCGTCCTTTCTGTCCCAGTCTCTTCATAGTAATGCCCGGGCATGGGTGGCCTCCCATGAATTTGATGAAAATCCTTCAGAACAGAGACCTCAGGGTCAAACAGTACCCTCCCCTCCACCCATAACCCACGCAATGCCCTATGTTCACAGCAGCCCAGAGAGAAACCCGGGGACTCATGCACCCAGCTCCCTAAATAGGTTCTACACTCAAAGGAATATAAAATGGGGTCCTCACCTCCGTAAGGCCTGGCCCACATCCTTGAGACGGGACGCACCCATGCGGAAGTCTAAGTGACAATACTTGAAGACAGAATGGGGTCAGCATCGTAGGGAAGATAGAAACGATGCAGGGACTTCCCTGGTGGTCCAGTGGTTAGGACTCTGCGCTTCCACTGCAGGGGGTGCGGGTTTGATGCCGGGTGGGGGAAATATGATCCTGCAGGCCACACAGTGCGGCCAAAAAAAAAGAAAAAGAAACGATGCAGCTCAAGAGTTCAGGGGAGGAAGATATTTATTTTCTGGAGTGGAGGGAGTGGTCAGCATTATTTGACACTTTCTGGTTTAATCAGAGTTGGGCATGAAGCCAGGCTGCCCAGTGTCTGTGCCCAGAGTGAGATTCTGGTTGGGAGTGGGGTGTGTCTCCTTGTCTCCATGCCCTGAACGGTGGTGTTGGAGTCGGGACGGGGCAGCAGAGCTGGGCCCTTCCAGGACTTCTTGAAGCTGGGAGGAGTCTTTGGGCCCAAAGCAGGGCCCCCCTGCCCTGAGCACCCTCTCTGCTGAACAGCGCGTCAGCTCCCCGCTCTGGAAGGTTCTCCTTAGGCCCGGCACTGAGGTGCGTCCTCACTTTCGCGTGACATCAATTTCTCCCCCAAGCTTTAGAAACAGGGTGAACGCAGCCAAACACTGGAGGGCCCATGGGTTCTGCACACTGCACTTCGAGGGGACGGGTCTTTCCCATGTTCACGATGGCACCCTAATAATCCCTCAACATTAAAAACAATGAACTCGCCCAAAAGGTTAATAAATCCGTCTGATAGGCTGGACTCACTTTCAAGTGACTTTCAACTGGTCTTGACCCGAGTAGTGAAACATTTTTTGCACATTTGGAGTATATTTATTTACTTACAAATCACATTCATGTAGCTAATGTTTTCTGCTAAGAGCATGAGGCCATATATATGTGTGCGAGGCCCATTCTTAACAATAGAAGTCGAAAATCTGCACCTCAAATGATCTTCTGAAGCCTGAAATTTTTAAGACGTACTCTTTGTCAAATCTGGCTCAGATCACGGTGTTTCCTCCTAATCGGGCTGGCAGAGCTCTGGAACCCGGAGCTGACCAGTTCCTTCCTAGCTGATGGTTGCTTTCATAGTATTATCTGCAAGCCATGGTTTCTTTAGAGGAGACATTTCAAGCCCCTTGCCCATTTTGTGATGTTTAGTTTAGTTAGAGCAAGATCATATAATTTGCAAATCACTCGACATGGCACTCATAACAGGCCATTTACTGAGGTGAAAAATCATGCGAGGCGGATGCCGGCCAAGTTCCAGGACTGTCACTCTTCCCTTGGCATTCCTTGCCTGTCACACTGGATGCCGAGCAGTGACATTCAGCCTGAGTGAGGCCACGTGGTCAATCTACATGTTGCATATTGGTCATTGTAACAGTCAACTCTTCCTGCGATTATGCTACAAAACAAACACTCCGAAACTCGACGGCTTACAACGATAGGCATTTATGGTTTTTTGGCGCTCCTGGTCCTGCGGGGTCTTAATGGATCTTGGCTGGGCTGGGCGACTTCAGGCTGCAGGTTGGCCAGGCTTGGTTCCAGCTTGCAGGTTTTGTGCAGGTCTGGAGCCCAGGCTGATGTGATTGTAGCCACCTAGGACCTGTTCTTCTCTTAGTGACGGCAGAAGCTCAAGAGGGCAAATCACACACCACACAACACATTTACAGTCCTGTTCACAAGCCACATCCACCAATACTCCTTTGGTCAAGTGCAACGTCACTGGCACGGGGGGAGTATATTCCCCGCCACAGTGGGAAGCACTGCAAAGTGACATGGCAAATGATATAAACAGAAATTCTAAAGTTCTAGTATCTTCTTCCTATCTGTGTTAGTTTGCTTGGGCTGCCGTGACAAGGTACCATAGACAGGGTGGTTTAAACAACAGAAATATATTGTCTCGCCTATGTGTATCTCTGTCCAAATTTCCCCACTTTATAAGGGCACTAGTCATATTTTTTAGGGCCCACCCTAAAGATCTCACTTTAACTTTATTACCCCTTTAAAGATCCTATCTCCAAATAAGGTTGCATTCTGAGGTCCTGGAGGTTAGGACTTCAACATATGAATTTTGGGGAGGGGGACATAATTCAACCCATGAACACTACCCCTCAAAGAATTGTCTTGTGTGCCACTTAGGGTGTGTGCGCCCCCACTTTGGAGACTTTCTGGCGTAGAGAAAGTTCTCTTGCACCTGGCCATGACTGATACCTCCTGGCCCAGTGTTGAGCAGGAAACAAAGGCTCCAGACTTCCAGACTCCGCCGCAGTCCCACGACCGTCAGGAGAAGCCCTGACCTCTTTGACACCATACCCAAGCCTTAGGTTAAGTTCATCAACACATCTCTGCCAAGCGGGAGGGGGAGTGGCGAAGGGATGGATCGGGAGTTTGGGATTAGCAGATGCGAAGTATTATATATAGAATGGATAAACAATAGTGTCTTACTGTAGAGCACAGGGAACTGTATTCGTATCCTGTGATAAACCATAATGGAAAAGAATATGAAAAAGAACGTGTATCTATATGAATAACTGAATCACTTTGCTGTACAGCAGAAATTAACACGACATTTTAAATCAACTATACCTCAATAAAAATTTTAAAAGTTCATCAGTGCATCTCACACCCGCTTTGCCGGAGAGGGAAAAAAAATCTATCCCGTTGGCTATAAGGTGTCATGGAGGCAAAACCTGTGTGTCAGTCTTACCATCTGTGAAATGAGTACTTCACGTCCCTTGAATGGGGTGTCATGATGTTTATTTATTTTATTGATTTATATTTTGGCTGCGTTGGGTCTTTGTTGCTGCGCGCAGGCTTTCTCCAGTTGCGGTGAGCGGGGGCTGCCCTTCGTTGCGGTGCGCGGGCTTCTCATTGCGGTGGCTTCTCTTGTTGCGGAGCACGGGCTCTAGGCGCACGGGCTTCGGTAGTTGTGGTACGCAAGCTCACTAGCTGTGGCTTGTGGGCTCTAGAGCACAGGCTCAGTAGCTGTGGCGCACAGGCTTAGCTTCTCCGCGGCATGTGGGATCTTCCCGGACCAGGGCTCGAACCCGTGACTCCTGCATTGGCAGGCAGATTCTCAACCACTGTGCCACCACGGAAGTCCCTCGTGATGTTTAATGTTTGCCAGAAAAGCCCTAGAGGAAAGGGCAGAATGAATCGCACTGATGATTCTATAGCACCATCCTACTTTTCTTACTCATGCACAGGAAGGGGTCTGGGACAAAGGATTGAACTCACATAAGTCTGCGTTCCAGTGAAAGGGTTGGAATGGACCGGCGTGTATGCACGCAGTAAATATCTTTAACACTTTACAGGAGCTCGCAAGGAGGCAATTCTCTTAGCAGACTGCCCCAGGACGCTGGTCTGATTCATTCCTGAGTGACGTGGCCCACACGTGCTCCCTGTTACAGCAGAAACAAGTGTCCTTTCTGCCCCGTCAGCGTTTTCCGTCCTGGCATAAATTAGGTACACTCTCGCCATTTCATTGAGAAATTATATCTCTGATGTGACACATTGGGTTTCCAGAGGTGGACAGAAAAGCCTGCCTGTGGCTGCGGACAGCCACTTGCCCTAAATACAATGACCGCTCCTGTGACACCTCTCCTTTAGGGACAGGAGGAAACGGCACAAGCAGCCCCACTAGACACACCACCGCAGACTACAAGACTGTCGCCGAATGATCAACAGCTTCCTTTCTTCCTCCCCATCCCCACGCCTGGTGTTGGAATATTCCAGACATCTGGAATTATGACTGGTTAAATGCAGTCAAACACAGATTTCTTTTTGTGGAACTATTCTGATCTAAGACCCAGGAGGGCAGGGATATTGGGTAATTGCCATCCGTGCAATAAACATATTATGGAAGTTTATAAACTTGGCCTATCTCTTGGCTGCTTTAGGCTTCTGGTGTGTCTGGGATGGCTTTGATTTTGAAATCACTTAGACGTTAGGCAGACTTGCCCTCTCCGAGCGTTTGCAGTACAATCTGATAAACACATCTGTGGCAAGTCCTGTTTGGGGGTAGTTTGGGGCAGACCAAAGGCTAGAGTACTTTTTACGAAATAAATACATACATAAAAAAGCATGTTTGTGACTCAGCCGGGGTTGGGAAGAATGGAAAATATCACAAGATATTCCGTGCACATGCTATCTAATCTCCCTTTTCGACAGAAAAAAATTCAAATGAGCCTCTGCCCTTAAAACTTTGATTATCAGAAACTTCGTCTTAATCAGAGCTTGCCATAAACTCTGTGTGCTCAGCTGACTTGTGTATTTAACATGCTTGATATTCTCTGCTGTTCCAATTATCCAAATTTTTTCTAAAACTCAATTTCCCAGGGCCTCGTGGTGTTCAGCTAATCAAGCTTTAACTTTTTAAAAAAGTGTTTATCTCTAGCTCTCTACGTACACACTGCGTATATAGACACACAGGCACCAGATCCAGGAAGATGTCAGGGTGCTTTATAGGTGGCCGAGTGCACAGCCGCGGTGTGGTATTTGCTGACGCAGGGGCAGCTCTGGTCCTGCTCGTGTCAGTGCCCTGTGTGAACCTTTCCCTGCCTCTTCCCGGTGCCACCCACGCTCCCTGGGACCCTCATCCCGAGCAGAAGTACTAGGAAGGCAGAGGGTGTGTTCCGTGGACAGATATTTTGCTGCTCCCGCTTCCCTCTGCGTCCTCCTCAGTGGCTCAGAAAGATTAGCCTTCAGGAATGTGGTTAGCACACACTGCACTCATAACTCAAGCCCGTAGATCACAGCACACAATCACAGGAAATGCCGCCTGTCAGAACGACGTGCATGCTCACGCGTCAGTCCACACACACACACACACACACACACACACACACACGGCGTCCCCAGACCCACGTTGCCACGCATCCCCCCACCTGGCTCCACCCGCATCCCCAGCATGTGCCCTGCATATACTTGGGCCCAGCAGCTGGGGGAGAGGATCCACTTCTTTTTTTCAGTCTCTGTGGCCGCTTCTCTTCCCATTCTACGTTTGGTCCACAAGGGTCAAGAATCTTTGAGAAAGTCGATCTTGGCCCCATTCCAAGCACCAGAAGGGATGGGGCCAGAGATTGTGTTATTCCAGTTGTGGGAGGGGAGGCCTGCGATGGCCTGCCTGGGATCCGGCACGACTGCATCCCGCAGCCTGGCCGCGCGGGGCCAAACGTCCGCTCAGCGTCTTCTGCACATGCCCACCAAGTCGCACTGCCCTTTGAACCAAGCTCTTTTTTGCCACTGGAATGTTCTTTCCCCCTTTCTCTGCCTATTGAAATCTTCCCCTTTCCTCAATGCCTCGTTGCGAGCCCCACCTCCCCTGAAGAGGCCAGCTGGAAATGATCTCTCTCATTTCAACTCTTAAAGGCTTTATTTTCTATAGCACTCATTGGTCCCAAAGTAAACACTGCCATTGGGCGTTTGGGTTTTTTTTTTGTGCATGTGCGAGCAGGGACTTTGTTTTGTGCTTCTCTGCCTCCCGATGCAGCCTAAATATGATGACTTGCACATAATAGGCACTCAACAAATGTTTGTGGACGATGATAAGACCAACAGCTACCATTAATTGAGCATGTACTGTGGGCCAGGCACTTACCTAGATGATTCTATTTAGTCTTTTGGGTTTTGATTAAATACATTTTACATATACAAAACTTTAATATGTTCTCTTTATAAAAAATTAAAATTTAATACATGGAGTAAGAAGTGAAAGCCTTTCCCATCTCACTCTCTACCCCCCTTTATCCCACCCTCTTATCTTGTGAGAGATAATCACCCTTACTACTTTATTCTGTCTGGCTTTTGTCTGATGTTTATATATATGTGTAAGATATACATGTACACAGTTTCAAATATGTATACATGGAATTATACCAGATGTACAGCAACTCACAGTTTAAATGTCACAAAATCTTAATAGGAGAAGTATTAGTTTTATTTTAAAAGCTTTTTTAAAAAATTTCTTTTTTTTTTTTTGTCTGTGTTGGGTCTTCGTTGCTGCGCGCGGGCTTTCTCTAGTTGCAGCGAGAGGGGGCTACTCTTCGTTGCGGTGCGCGGGCTTCTCAGTGCGGTGCCTTCTTGTTGCGGAGCACAGGCTCTAGGTGTGTGGGCTTCAGTAGTTGTAGCACACAGGCTCAGTAGTTGTGGCGCACGGGCTTAGTTGCCCTACGGCATGTGGGATCTTCCCGGACCAGGGCTGGAACCCGTGTCCTCTGCATTGGCAGGCGGATTCATAACCACTGCGCCACCAGGGAAGTCCCTGGTTTTATTTTAGATTTGAGAACAATTGAGGCTCAGAGAGGTGAATGAACTTTTCCAAGGTCACACAGATAGAAAGTGGAAGAGCTGGAATTTGGTTCTTTTTTTTTTGGTGGTACGTGGGCCTCTCACTGTTGTGGCCTCTCCCGTTGCAGAGCACAGGCTCCAGACGCGTAGGCTCAGCGGCCACGGCTCACGGGCGTAGCCGCTCCGCGGCACGTGGGATCTTCCCGAACCGGGGCACGAACCCGCGTTCCCTGCATCGGCAGGTGGACTCTCAACCACTGCGCCACCAGGGAAGCCCGAAGAGCTAGAATTTGAAACTGGCCTCTACTCTTTCAATCTGAATCAATCATTGTGGGGTTTCAGCGTTGCCATCTGTGTCAGAACACCTGGGGGGCTTGTTAAATGTATAGATTTCCACCTGGCCCTCAGCCCTGGATTCTGCATAGGTTCAGGATGAGGCTCTGGATTCTGTAGTGCAACACTCACCCACAGGTGATTCTGATGTATAAACACGCTCCTTAGAAGGCATCCACGGTGGTGGTCTCCTGCCTTATAGCATCATGTACTCCAGCTAGACAGCCAGGGGCGGTAGAGCGGTGGTGTAGCCCTCCCGAGCCAGGCTACCTAGGTTCAAATCCTGGCTCTGCTACTTCCAACTGTTCACTTGGGCCAATTAATGAACCTCTCTGAGCCTCAGTGTCCTCATCTGTAAAATGGGGATGGCCAATAATAATGCCTCACTACTGTGGTTGTTGTGAGGATTAAATGAAGGTAACAGACGTAAAGCGCTTACAACAGCACTTGGCAGAGTAACATCTGTACAGGTTGCCACTGTTGTCAGAACTCAGCTATTCTGGAAGCTTGCTGGGGAGCCCCTTAGGTCTCAGGCTACTGTTTGACAGCAGGAGTACGTGTGTGGTTCTCAGATTGGGTCTGTTCTGAGGGCACCTGCACAAACATTCTGCTCGGATGTGCCTAGAAAGATCCACTTGAGTTGAGGCCGTTCCCTGTCCATCTGTTCTAATGACAGGCAGCTGGAAGGACTTCTAAAGAATCCTGCCACCTCAGGAGGCTTTTTCTTGTTTCTACCTTACCTCTCTCCTGCTTCTGTTTTAGAGGGCAGCCCTTTGTGGCTGCTGGTGGTGTCTAGCCAGATGCCCTGCATTGATCCCAGCTGAGCAGCTCACAGCTTCAGCCTTCTCTGTTGGAGCAGCCCTCCACCCTACAGGAGCAGCCTCGCCCAGAGCTGATGGCTGGGGGCTTATGTGCCCTCCTGCCCCCCATGGAGGTGGCCTGTGGTCGGTGACTGACTGATATGGGAGATATAAAGGCCCACCCCCTGTGTCACGTATGGGAATGAATGACTCTGTGATGCTGCCCCGCCTCCTTTTCCCCTGCCCCTACCCGCCTCCCTCCAGGGGATCAGGCTGAGGCTAGGCTTTGGCCAAATCTCCATCTTTGCTTGGCTTCTTTCCCTGCCCTATTCTCCTTCCCTCCCACCATTACCCGTGTCTCCTGAGAGCCCTTCCATCAATAATTCACTTGCACAAGAATCCATGTCTGGGGCTCTCCTTCTGGAGAACCTGACCTAAGACACTGCTAGTCACCATGGCCTGCAGCAATAACCCTCGAGATGCACGGAGAGTGTCCCAAGCCATTCCCGGGCCTCTCTGTCCCCTACTTAAATAATTAGTTCCCTCCTAGGGCCTGTTTTCCAGCCTCTAATCAGAAGTTGGCATGGGGGGCTGCTGGGGGAGTATGATAAAGGAGAGAAGGAACCGTGGTGCGGTGTGAAGCTGAGAAACGCAGTTACCTGGGACTCAGGGACAGTGGGAAAGTCCCACTCAAAACCCAGTGTCAGGGGCTTCCCTGGTGGCGCAGTGGTTGGGAGTCCGCCTGCCGGTGCGGGGGGCGCAGGTTCGTGCCCCGGTCTGGGGTGGGGTCCCGCGTGCCGCGGAGCGGTTGGGCCCGTGAGCCATGGCCGCTGAGCCTGCGCGTCCGGAGCCTGTGCACTCGGTTGCCTCTCCTTTCTGCGCATGTACACTGTGAGGTCACGAGCCCTGGATGCCGGCAGAATAACATTCGTTAGTGGCTCTTGCTGCAGATACGTTAAGCTGAGTATAGTGAAGGCTAGATATCTGGGAAATACAGAAGTGTTTTAAACCTGTTTATGTCATTGTATTGTGGGTTTGGAGGGGCAGGAAGGCTCTGGAAATTCACATAGGCCACTGACGTGGACCTGCCCTGGGCTGTTACAGAAACAAAATGACCACCTGGAATGGCCGTCCTGCCCGCTGCCTTTCGGTCAAGCGCTTTCCTGACAAGTATCTTTGACATCAGAGCCTTTGTGTTTCTCTGTGCAGTGCAGTTCCCTGAATACTGTCTTTCCAGAAACTGTTTGGTAGGCAGGTGATACTGCTGTAATGTTGTTCATTTGGTTTTTGACTCCCTTCCTTAGTTCTCTGAACGAAGCCGTGTGATATGTGGCCTGTTCCTTCCCTTCAGAGGTCTGGGCTGGAGAAGGCCTGGAAAGGGGATGTCAGATACCCACTAAGGACGCTTTGATTCTCTGTCAAAATGAGTTCTGATTTTAATACAACATATGATAACACTAATTAGGGCAAAATGTAAAGAAACACAAACACCTACAGGCAAATCTAGCAACTTTCTACGTAAATTTTAACACACAAATAAATGCTTATCTCCTAATTTTTCTTCTTTGGCTTCAAGAAGAAACATTCATTTACCCCCAGCTATGTTTCACTGGATTTTGAAAGATGTCAGGCCTGGGTAAATCTCCCCAGCTCCCTCATAACTGGATGTGTCCATGTGGATGGTCCAATATTTACTCAACTATCCAACTATATATAAATATATATATTAAAAAATTTTTTTGTTTAAAATTTTATTTTATTGAATTATAGTTGATTTCCAATGTGTTAATTTCTGCTGTGCAGCAAAGTGATTCGGTTATATATATATATATCATATTCTTTTCCATAAATATATATATATTTAAAATAAATTTTCTTCTTTAGAGCAGTTCTAGGTTTACAGGAAAACTGGGCAGATGGTATAGAGTTCCCATGTACAACCTCCAGTTTCCCCTATTATTAACATCTTGCATTAGAATATTGGTTCAATATTGATGACTCCATATGGATACACTATTACTGACCAATGTCCATAGTTTACATTGGGGTTTACTCTTTGTTGTATACATTCCGTGGATTGTGACAATGCCTAGTGTCATGCATCCACCATTACAGTATCATACAGAATAGCTTCACCCCCTAAGCATCCTCTGTGCCCCATCTATTCATCCCTCCCTCTCCCTCAACCCCTGGCAACCACTGATCTTTTGACTGTCTCCATAGTTTTGTCTTTTCCAGAATGTCAAGTAGTTGGACTCATCCAGCAGGTAGCCTTTTCAGATGGGCTTCTGTCACTTGGTAATCAGCATTTCCGCTTCCTCCACGTCTTCTCATGGCTTGCTAGCTCATCTCTCTTTAGCGCTGAATCATATTCCATCGTCTGGATGTACATGCCGCTTCTTCTGCACTAGACACTGATGGGAGAGCTAAAGAGATCCAAGGGGGCCTAAGCATCAGTGTTTACCTTCGGGCAACTTCTAGTTTAGTTGGGGCCAGAAGACACACACCCGTGCAAAGTCGGCTCGTGATATTAAACAGTAAGTCAGACATGCTGAAAGACACATACGGAATGAGTAACTGTTCCAGCAGTTCGGGGAAGGAAGAGTTCGTGGAAGGTTCCACAGAAGAAATGCGATGGGAGGAGGGTGGGGAGAGACAGAGAGGATTTGAGGAAGGCTTTGCGTGTCTCAGCTTTTAACCCTGTGTCCTCTGACCCAGGCTGTAGACAGAGAAGAGAGAGAAGGGAAATGACATGCCCACGGCCTCCCTGTCCAGCCCATGTCCAGCCTCCCTGACTCAGGACCATCCCCGCCTGGGGAGTCTCTCTGGCCATTAGCTCGCAGGTGGCTGAAGCCAGTCCCTCTCTCAACACGTGCAAAACTGCAACAAGGAAACTGGTGTCTTTCTTAAATTCCATCTCCAGGCAGCAAAGCCTCTCAGATCTTGAGCTAAACTTTTGTGTGTGTATGGAGTATAAAGTTTACTTTAGAAGAGATCCTTTTTTACACTGTTTTATGTGTGTGCATGTGATGAGCTAGGTTTTCGGGTACCGGGAAATTTTCATTTTTTTAATTGAAGTATAGCTGATTTACAATATTAGTTTAGTTTAGTTTCAGGTGTACAGCAAAGTGATTCAGCGATACACACACACACACACACACACACACACACTCGTTTTTCAGATTCTTTTCCCTTATAGATTATAAGGTACTATAGTTCCCTGTGCTATACAGTAGGTCCTTGTTGTTTATCTATTTTATATTTAATACTGTGTATCTGTTAATCCCAAACCCCTAATTTATCCCTCCCTCTCCCAGGAAATTTTTATTCTAGTCTTCATATTTTTTCTGCATTAAAAAAAATGAGTGCTTTACGAATTTGCGTGCCGTCCTCGTGCAGGGCCCGCGCTAATCTTCTCTGTATGGTTCCAATTGTAGTGTATGTGCTGCTGAAGCGAGCACTATCCTCTTTCTTTGTTGTGGTAAAATATACGTAACATAAAATTTACCATCTTAACCTTTTTGAAGAGTCCAGATCAGTGGCATTAAAGACATGTGCATTGTTGGGCAACCATCACCACCATCCAGCTCCAGAACATTTTTATCTTCCCAAACTGAAACTCTGCACCCATTAAACATTGACTCCTTCTTTCCTCCTGGCAGCCACCATCCTGCTTTCTGTCTCTAAGAATCTGACCATACTAGGGACCTCATATAAGTGGAATCGCACATTTGTCCTTTTGTGTCTGGCTACTGTTTTCCACAGTGGCTACACCATTTTACATTCCGGCCAGCAGTGCACAAGGGATCCAATTTCTCCATTTCCTCGTCAACACTTGTTATTCTCTGTTTTTTCTGGGTTTTGAAAATAGCCATCCTGATGGGTGTGAAGTAGTCTCTCCTCGTGGTTTTGATTTCTTTAGCTAAACTTCTATTTGTTGGGGAAAGAGTTGAGAGTAATGATTCCTGTACAGGATGTTAACTGTGCGTGGACTCAACTTTGCCTGTCAGGGGCCAGCCTTCCCACCTCTGGCAGGTCACCTGTGTCCTCTGAGGCCTGTCGTATAAAATACGCATGAAGTGTCAAAATCCCTTCCCCGAGGATTATTGATGCCATCAGTTCATATGTAAAAAGTTCTTCTAGATATTTCAGTGCGTGCATTTTATCTTTCGTTAATTCATTTTCTAAATGGCAAGCAAGTGCAAATACAGGTGGCCCAGAGACTGGGGTGGGGAGGCCTGGGTCATCCCCACATAAGAGCACACTGGGTGCCGGATGTGTGGGAGGAGCACAGAATTGGGAGCCATCCTTCTTGTTTCCCTTTCTCCCACCTCTGTTAGCAAGATTTTTGTTTTTGCTTTTGCAACACATTCCAGTGTCTGTTGTCAAGCACACACAAGGCTTTCTAGGAAAGCCAGAGGCCAAGCCCTGGCTGCCTTGGCTGATAAAGATGGAGTGAGCCACTCTCAGATTTGGACAGTTTCTTACTTACATAAACAGTGAAAGGAAGATTAGTCAGAGGTGCGAGCTCCCTGGGTGTTTGCCTCACCCCAAAAAGGATGACATCAAAACAAAATGGGCCTGATGGGCCGATTCTAGACTGGCAGTATAAAATTATAAAACGAGGCAGTTTTGTACAAGCTCTATCTTGAGGGCGGTGGTATGAAAATTTCCTAGCTCATCAGAAGCCAGGAGGTGATGAGAAACCATCCCCGGAAAGCCTCCCAAGGCAGATAGGGGGGTGTTATGGGCTGAATTATATCCCCCCCCACCCCAAATTCATATGTTGAAATCTTAATCCCTAGTATCTCAGGACGTGACTGTATTTGGAGACAGGGCCTGTAAAGATGTAATTACGTTAAAGTGAGATCATATGGGTGGGCCCTAATCCAATCTGATCGGTGTCTTTACAAGAAGAGGAGATTAGGACACAGAGAGGCCTGGAACCCATCCTTCCTTCTTGGCCCTCAGAAGGAACCAACTCTGCGGGCACCTTGATCTGGCACTTCCAGCCTCCAGAACTGGGAGGAATTAAATTTCTGTTGTATAAGCCACTCAGTCTGTGGTGCTGTGTATGACAGTCTGAGCTGACTAATATGGGAGATGAATGCAAGATGGCCTCAGAGCAACCCTCACAGGCCTCTATCTTCTCATGTTCCGCCAAGATGAAGATTAGCTGCGGTTCAGGCTTTGCCTGTGTTGTGACCCATGTGGATACATGGAAGGTCACTAGGGTGCCATGGTACAGCTGTTCCTGGGGGGACACTGGCCTGTCACCTGCTTTGCAGATAATGAGATGTTATGCTGGTCGTGGCTTCCACATCTTCTAATGCACATATATATATATAAATATAAATATAAATATTCACTTGTATTGTTTTAACTTGAAAATGTTCATTTAAAAAAAAATGGGATTTTACCCTACCTACTTCTTTGCAAGATTCTTCTTTCACTTGATGGGCAGTGTCACGGGCAGCCTTACCGACCCCGCTACCATAGTGTACCCTTGAGTCTTGAGGCCAACATTTCCATGGGCCGTCCCCTGAGTCCCCACCTTCCTGATGGTGGCAGAGATGACTTGAGAAGTGAACCCGTAAGGAGACCATTGTGTTTTCAACACCAGAGCTATGGTGGCTTAGTATAGGACAGTAGCAATGAGGATGGAGAAAAGTAGATGAATTTGAGATGTATAGAATATACATAAAATCTCACCCCTTCCTCCCCTGCCCCCCCCCCCCCCCCCCTTCCCTTCTCTAGTTCATATATGAAAAGTCCTTCCGGATATAATGGACACACATCTCCGCATGTAAAGGTCTGTTTTATCTCTTGTTAGTTTAAAAAGTGGAATCGTACTATACTCAATTTTTTTGCAGGATTTTTTTTTCACTTGATGATGTGTGAGCACCTTTCCATATCAGAATCCGCCTATGGAGCTCGTTCTCTTGTTTTATGAGCTGCATACCATTTCAAGTCACAGGGAAGCATTGCATCATTTTCTTTAACCCTATCGTTATTAGTGAACTCAGAGGTTGACCGCACTCTTCTTTAATGTTATAATAAACAGCTTTGGACATGAAGTCTTGTTCTCTCAGGGGGTTCTGTAAAGTAGATTCCTAGTGTGAGTGGTGTCAAGAGGTATACAGTTGACCCTTGAACAACAGGGGTTTGAACTGCTCGGGTCCACTTACAGGCGGGTTTTTTTCAATAGTAAATACTACAGCACTACACGGGTTGGTTGAATCCTCGGATTTGGAACCGTGAATACAGAGGAAACATATATACCTGGAAGGCCGACTCTAAGTTATACACAGATTTAACTGTGTGGAGGGCCCACGCCCCTAACCCCCATGTTGTTCAAGGCTGAACTGTATACCCGACAGAAATGTGTTTCTATGGGCACCGGAAGTCACATGCAAGAATGTTCCTTAGCAGCACTATTTGCAATAGCCCCAAAGCAGAAACAACGCAAGTGTTCTTCATCAATGCAACAGAATAATAAAGTCCCGTCCAGCCACGCAATGGAATGCTATACAGCAACGAAACCGAATGTTCTGCTTCTCAGAACAACATAGGTGAAGTTTAAAAATATAACATGTGTGGGGGAGGGATGGACTGGGAGTTTGAGGTTATTAGACGCAAACTATTACATATGGAATGGATGGACAACAAGGTCCTACTGTATGGCACGGGGAACTATATTCAATGTCCTGGGATAAACCGTAATGGAAAAGAATGTATATATGTGTATAACTGAGTCACTTTGCTGTACAGCAGAAATGAACACAACTTTGTAAATCAACTGTACTTGGATTAAAAAATAAAATAAGTGTATAATGTTTGGTGAAAGAAGCCAGACAGCAAAGAATATATACTACATAATTCCGTTCACGGAACGTTCAGAAACAGTCAAATCCCGTTAGAAGTTGGGATAGTGGTTCTCTTTGGGGAGACTTACTGACTGAGAAAGGGCGCAGGGGGGCTTCTGTGTACTGATAATATCCTCTTTCTCCCTTTGCAGTGGTCACCTGGGTGTGTTCAGTGTCTCAGCCACACACTCAGGATTTGCATCCTTTTCTCCCTGCATGCTCTACTTCAATAAAAATGTACCTGCATTTCTTTAAAGGTACATGTATTTAAACTAATGATCGGAGCTGCCAACTCACCCTCCACAAAGGTTGCACCAATTTACACGCTCAGCAGCAACACGCACAAGCTCTCCTTTCCCCACATCCTTGCCAACAGCAGTGCTAGAAAAGCTTTTTGATTGTTTGCCAATTTGATGGCTTTGGCAAAAGGGTATCTTCTCATTTTCATTTTCATTTTCCTAATCACCCGTAGGCTGAGTATGTTTCACGTTTATTGGCTGTTTGAATTTCTTTCTCTATGAATTACCTGTTTATACTTTCCCCCATTCTTCCATTGAACCGTTGGTGGGGTTCTTATTGATATATAATGGATATTAACTTTTCCTTGGATGTGTTGCAAACACGTTCTCCTAAAGCACCTCTTGCTTTTATTCGTTTTGTTTATGGCACATCACAGGCACCTGCTGCAGGCGAGGCAAGCGATGTGAATAAGTGAGGAGGCTCCGAGGCCATGGCAGGCCGGGGAGAGCACATACCTCTGCTGGGAACCAGTGTGCCAGATCTTCTGATTCTTCAGGAGATGCTGGAAATATGGATTTTTATGGGAAAACTTCCAGTTTTAAAATGCTGGCAACTCATTCAAAAAACTTTAAGCACTAGAAGAGACAGCCATGTTTGGGCTGGGTTGGATCAGCAGGACACCAGCTCGCAACCTCTGGTTGATGCTGTATTGCCCTGCAAAGGAGGTTTGTGTTGTCACATCCGCCCATCTTTTCCTTCAGGACTTCTGAGTTCTGTGTCTTTTTTCTTTTATCAGTTTAACACAATTTTTTTTACTCTCTAAATCCTTCTCTTTTAAAGATAGAGAAAAGCTTTTCATGATTTTATTCAGGTTTCCTTAATGAGAAATAAAGGTGAATACATGCGCTGCTGAACTCAGAGAATAGAGAAGGTTCTGATCTTGGGGATGTGGGTGGCTGAGCCCAGGAATGGCTAAAACAGAATTAGAACTCCTTCCCATTTTCTCATTTAAGGCCAAGGACCCCCCCCTCCTCCACACACACACATGGTAGGATTTCAAGGGAAGAGAATAAAGAGTTTTATTCCATGATGAAACCGGAGGCCTCTGGGAATACTGAAATTCATACTAATGCGTAAATGACTTACTGAAAACCCCTTCCTGGGAGCAAGTGTGTAAGTCAGAGCAGGGAGAGAGCAGCTGGGCACTGTGAGTCTGACAGTACAGGAGGATAGAGGAGCTCATCCTGAGTCCATTCCTCTGTGTGAGGGAACTTCACCACTCCCAGCTGTGTCTGCCTTCCCCAGACCCACCCTGCCCTGTGTGGCTCCCACCCTGGCTGGGTACTGTCATCGTTCTGAGCAGAATTGATGGGAAGCAAAACAAACACCCCCAACCAGCTGGGGGTACTTTAATGGCTTTTGATGGTATCATCTGGGCATTTCTCACCCATGTTAATTAGCAGCTTGCTTTGACCAAGGTAGCACATCTAGAAACTGCTCTGGGGGTGGAAAAAATTTTTTCTGCTTGCATATTTAGCAGGATCCAGCAAGGAACAAGACAGGGGATTGCCGGCTGAGCACCGTGATGGCTCATCCCTTTTCTGGCACCAGATGACTGGGGTGCTGGGCTTAGCCAGGAGGGCCGGTGCTGATGGGCATGTGTTTATTCCTAGTAATCACAGCTGCATTTATTGAGTGCCTTGTGTGTGCTAGGAATTGTGCTGAACGCTGTATATGCGCCACCTCGCCTCCTACAATTCATGCTCTGCCTGCAAGGTAGGGCTGTTAATCTAAGTGACGGGGTCCAGTGTGAACCAGGCGGCATGCATGAGCCAGGCCTCAGAATTTCACTTCTGGGCCAGGGCTTCCTGCCCTCCCAGGCCAGGCAGGGGTGGCCCTCCATTCCAGCAACTTCTCCAGCCCAGTCTTGCAGTGCCTTGGGTACCACGTCTTCAGTCCACAGGAGGACTGGAAGCAGTCCTAGGTACTGACTGCACAGGCTCCAGGCTCACTGACCCTGCCCCTTTCTGCTTGCCTCAATGGCCCTGCCCCCTTTTGCCTTGGGCATTGGGGCTGCTCCCTTCCCATCTGTACCCGGGGTGAAGACTCAGGTGTCCGGAGACACTACTAATAATCCAGGTGTGAACCAATAATGAAGGTGCTGGATGGGAAGAGTTTTGTTTTTTTTTTTAAAGCGTTTTTAAAAAATATTTATTCATTTATTTGGCTGTGCCGGGTCTTAGTTGTCGCAGGCGGGATCTTCAGTTGAGGCATGAGGGATCTTTTAGTTGCAGCATGTAGGATCTAGTTCCCTGATCAAGGATTGAACCCGGGACCACTGCAGTGGGAGCACGGAGTCTTAGCCACTGGACCACCAGGGAAGTCCCTGGGAAGAGTTTTAAGGTGTGACTTTTCTAGGCCGTGCACATTCATTAAAAAGCACAGATAGTATAGTTTATTTTCTGATTCTAAAAGCAATCATGCCCTTCGTAGAGAAGTCGAAGATACAAAAGGTACAAAGAAGAAAAAACTTTATCTTACCATCTAGAGATAATCATTGTCAACATTTTCAGATGGTTCTTGCTACTTGTTTTTGTATATTGATGAAAAAATATATATAAATTTTCAAATATATATAATGTTAAGCAAAGTTGAGACCATTCTAGCAATATACTTTTAGATTATCTCTTTTCACACATTGTGTCATGTGTGTACACCTGTGAAAAGGACCCCGTGAAAGCAAGATGGATAAGATGGGCAGAATCAAGGAGAGGGGTGGAGGGTGTGGGCTTTTTCAGCTGCAGGCTTCCCTACCCGACCCAGGACAAGGTTGTTCCTGGGCCTCTGGGGTGGAGAGTGATGCCATCAGCTTGGGGAGGACAAGAAAGGATCCCTCTGCCACCCTCTTTAGTGTCACTCACCAGTTCTTGGGAGGGTGGGAGCCTCCCAGCAGCGGCCGCCTGGGCCAGCGGGGCCCCCTAGTCATGTCCCACTCCCACCCCATTGTGATCCAGGACCCCACAGCTGCCCCCTCCCCTGTGATTTTGTGTGTGAGTGTGTGTGTCGAGGGGGGCTGTCTCTCAGAGGGACAAAAGGGGTGGCTTCTGGCTTCTTGAGGCCTTCCAGTGGCGGGGGCGCGGCACTCGTGGCTGAGGTGCCCCTGCCTCTTGAGAAACAAGCTGTCTTTTGCTTGTGACTGTGGTAGTGCTAAGCCCCATTAGCCGTTTTCCTAGAAGTGAGAATGGATTTGCTCTGAGTTCTGTCATCCTTTGTGACCCAGGGCTCACTGAAGCAGCACCAAGAGCAGGGGACTGGCCACCAAACGGAGCCCTGCTAACCTGCCTTCAAGGGTACTTGGACTTGATGCTGGCCTTGTGAGCATGCCCCCTGTCTCCATCCTCCAACCACCTGACAGAGACAAAGTTCTTGAAGCATAGGAAGGTTTGGTGCTCCCCTGGAAGGTCGTTCATTCATCGGTGCCAGTGGAGGAGGCCCTGCTGGGTCTTAGTGATTAGAATGAGAGGGACCTGGGTTAGAGCCCCAGCTCTGGGCAAGTTACTTGCCAGAGCCCCAGCTCTGGGCAAGCCTGGGTTAGAGCCCCAGCTCTGGGCAAGTTACTTGCCAGAGCCCCAGCTCTGGGCAAGCCAGCTGGGGCTGGGCTCAGCCCCAGCTCTGAGCCACCTTGGGCAAGTTACTTAACCCCTCTGAGTTCAGTCTCCTTGTCTGGAAAACGGGCCTAACAGTACTTACTTCACAGAGATAGATGCTCTGCAGATTATATGCTTTCAATTATGTATATTCGGCATCTATCACAGTGCCTGAAACACAGCAGGTACTCAATAAATGCTCATTGTTATTGTGTGTTAAATTTACTCCTCATAACTTTTGGCAACGAATATTATCACCCCATTTTACAGAGGGAGCTGAGGCTCAGAAGGTTACACAGTATTTCAGCTAATTATTACGGTGTGACAACCATCCAAAACCTTAGTGGCTTAAAACAACGCTGAATGGACATGAATGAACAATAATTTCTTATGATTCTGTGGATTAACTGGGTGGTTCTTGGGTTCCAGGTGGTGTCAGCTGGGGTCTATCATGTGAATACAGTTAGTTGGCAGCTAGATTCGGCTGAAAGGTTGAAGAGGGCCTCTCACGTGCCTGGGGTCTTGGTGCTGGCTGTTGGCTGAGCTGCCTCGGTTCTCTTCCTCATGTCGTTTTCACCAGGCTAGCTTGGGCTTCCCCAAGCATGGCAGTTGACTTCCAAGAGGGAGTGCTGCAAGAGGACAAGCCTCAGCATGCAAGCACTTAGCAAGCCTCCGCTTTACATCATGCTTATTAATGTCCTTATTGGCCAAAGAAAGTCACGTGCCCAAACCGAGAGTCAGTGTGGGAGGGGACAACATGACGGCACACATACTGGGAAGCATGGCTTATTGGCAATGCCCAAGTAACAGTTCACCAAAAAAAGGCTTGTCTAGGCTCCCACGGCTGTTGAATGGCATAGCTGGGATTTGAACCCAGGTCTGTCTGACTCCAAAATCCGTGCTTCTTCCTCAAAGCATGGCCGAGGCTGACTCTATGGCAGGCTGGTGTTTGTGGCCGCCCCCACCAGAATTGGATGGTGATGTGATTTTCCGTCTCGTCTTCAGCCCACCCTGCCCTAGCACTCCATGATGTCCTTGAACCTCTCCTGCTCACCTGACAAAGGGGAGAAAAGCACCCTCCTTCTGCCGGGCCCCTTCTGTTCTTCCCCCTTCCATGTTGACTACAGAAAGCTACTCCTGCTTCCTTCAGAGTCCCAGCCAGGACCGAGGTGGCCCCATCAGTTGTGGCCTCTCCAACCACAGCAGCATCCTGGCTCTGCTGGCCTCAGGGTACACACACCTCTCTGGACCTCAGTTCTGTTTGGGGGGTACCCTTTCTTGGAAAGCAAGGGTCACGGGAACAAAGACAATATCACGGAGATAAGCCCAAGTTTATAGCACATTGTCGTCATCCCAGAGGACTTCCAGTCTGCCCACCGGCTGGGCCAACTCCTCAGATAGGCCTCCTACCCTCACCCCTGTCTACACTCAGCTGATTTGAGTTGGCTCCACGGTGATGACTGCAGGAATCCAGCCCTTTCCGGCTCCTGCCTGCCTCTGACTGAGTGAGGCCCTGGTCCATTCCACCCACTGATCTGACCTGAAGGCCCAGCACCTAGGTGAGCAGTGCCCTTCTCGTGGTCCTTTCCGCTCCCAGTCTGTGGCTGCAGGGAGCATTGCTCACTTTCCTGTGGCTGGACTCTCACTCTCCCCGCTTCTTAAGGCCCCAAAAGGACAAGCCATTTGTTCAGTGCCCTATCATGAGCTGATGGCAAAGCTGGGACCTTGAACCTGGGATGTCATCTCCAGCCGTTATCTCTCTCTCTCTCTTTTTTTAAAAATTTTTATTTTATTTTTTGCGGTACGCGGGCCTCTCACGGCTGTGGCCTCTCCCATTGTGGAGCACAGGCTCCGGACGCGCAGGCTCAGCGGCCATGGCTCACGGGCCCAGCCGCTCCGCGGCATGTGGGATCTTCCCGGACCGGGGCACGAACCCGCGTCCCCTGCTTCGGCAGGCGGACTCTCAACCACTGCGCCACCAGGGAAGCCCCTTAACTTTTTATTTTATATTGAAGTATAGTTGATTAACAATGTTGTGATAGCTTCAGGTGTACAGCAAAGGGATTCAGTTATACATATACATGTATCTATTCTTTTTTTTTTTGGCTGCACTGGGTCTTTGTTGCAGCACGCGGGCTTCTCTCTAGTTGTGGCACGCAGGCTTCTCTAGTTGTGGCGCACAGGCTCCAGAGAGCGCGGGCTCAGTAGTTGTGGCGTGCGGGCTTAGTTGCCCTGGGGCATGTGGGATCTTAGTTACCCCACCAGGGATCGAACCCGCATCCCCTGCATTGGAAGGTGGATTCTTAACCATCGGACCACCGGGGAAGTCCCCCATGTATCTATTCTTTTTCAAATTCTTTTCCCATTTAGGCTGTTACATAATATTGAGCAGAGTTCCCCATGCCATACAGTAGGTCCTGTTGGTTATCCATTTTAAATTCAGCAGTGTGTACATGTCAGTCCCAAGCTCCCTGACTATCCCCTCCCCGCATCCTTTCCCCCCCACCACTGCAACCATAGTTGGTTCTCTAAGTCTGTGAGTCTGTTTCTGTTTTGTAAATAAGTTCATTTGTATCATTTCTTTTTTAGATTCCCCATATAAGCGATATCATACGATATTTCTCTGTCTGACTTACTTCACTCAATATGACAATCTCTAGATCCATCCATGTTGCTGCAAATGACATTATTTCATTCTTTTTAATGTCCAGCCATTATCTGGCCCATCCAGTGACAATCCCGCTGCTAAGTCCAGGACACCCTGGCTCACACTGCCACCTCCGGACATGGATATGGTCCCTGCCATCCCAGGAATGGAATGTCATTGACATGGTGACGGCCACCCTCCACCAGAATGGACTCCTGTGCTCTGTGCATCTCTGCTTCACTAGCTCCTGACTCCAAGTCTTTGATGGGGCATCTGATTGGCTGAGCGTAAGTCAGGAGCCCACACTAACTGCAGTGGCAGCTGGGAAAATGACTGTATGGCGTTTTTCGCTTCTCTGGTGGGAGGCAACTAGGAAGATGGGGAATTTCTCAAACACGGTAGTGGGGGTTGGATGCCGGTCAGCCTTGTACTTACCTCACCTGGAAAAATGCCGAACAGCTGTCCCCAGGGAGTGCTAGAGGATTGTATGTCTCCAGGGACAGCCTGAGCTTGTCTTCCCTTCCTCCAGATGCTGATGGAAGTGTGTGTGTGTGTGTGTGTGTGTGTGTGTGTGTGTCTGTAAGGACAGGAACACATTACACAACGTGGGGTCAGGAACCCTGGGTACGGTTCTGAGTCCCCGGGCCTCAGTTCCACTCAGCCTGCTGTCCAACCTTTGAGCATGCAGAAGATGTGTGGTGGCTTCTGCTGTAGTCTGGGCCACTGGGCCAAAAGATGCCCCCAAGAGTGCCAAAGCCCCAAACGGAATGGGGCCATTGGTTCCGTGTAACAGATGAGAGCGTAGGTTTTGGAGTCAGAGAGATCGGGGTTCGCCAGCCATGTGACCTTGTACATGTTCCTTAACGTCTCTGAACCTTAGTTTCCTTATCTGTAAAATGGAGAGGAGGTGGCAGGCACTCAGCCTCCATTCCAACCTGTTTCTATGGCGCCTTCATGTTCTGCAGAGGTTGGAAGGCTAAAAACTACAGTTCCCAGACACCTTTGCAGCTGGGGCTGCGGATGAGAATTAGATTCCAGCAAGGAGATGCACTTGTGTGAGGTTAGGAAGGCAGCAGCGGGGAAGAGACTACTTGGTGCTGAATGTTGCTGCTGAAGACAATGTGTGTGTGTGTGTGTGTGTGTGTGTGTGTGTGTGTGTCAGTGTGTCAGTGTGAGAGAGACAGAGAGAGAGAGGCAACATTCTAGTGTTTGATTAGTTACCGGCTTTGTGGGTACTGAGAGGTGTTGTGGTGGCAGTGGCTTCCTGACCTTGGATGGCAACTACAATAGTGTCCTCTTGAAATCAACATCTCTGGGGCTGACCCCCTCCCTTCCCACCTCCCTGATGATGGCAGAAGTCTTGGCAGCCCAGCTGAGCGGTGTTACGGGCGTCTAGAGCCTGCTCCAATGATCTTGTAAGCACCTAATTTCCTGTATTATATCTCTTCTGGATTCAAATAGCTGGACTGGAGAGGCTTTCTGTTTCCTGCAACTGAACCCTAACTGCTATAGGAGTCACACCCCATTGCTCACACAGTTGTTGGGATGAGATGAGATGGTGGGTGCTACACAGCTTTGTAAACTGTAAAGTTTACAAAAACTTTATGTCTGTTAGGTGTTTTTCGAGGAAGGGTGTCCCTTTTGTCAGGGGAGACTAGACAGGATAGAAACCCTTGTGACGAGCCACTTGTTTACACGCTCTTTTATCGCAAACTGCTGGAGCAGAAGACAGCCTGAAAGAATTCAGGTAATTTGTGTACATCACCTGCTTTCGGAGGCCGAAAGGGTTGTGCTATGGATTCAGGGCGAATACAGCCTCTCTGTCCCCAATTAGAGCAATGAGTGACATGCCATGACAGCTGGGAAAGGTGGCAGGTGTCCTGGTGTGAGCCTGAAAAGTCAGCTACCACGGGACTCTCCCGTACCCATGCCTGGGCTCCCCCATTAACCCGCTAGTTTGTGTTAAAGCCCACTTTAATTCCGTACCCCTCCCAGTTAAATCTTTGTGTTTACAAAACCTTTCCCTCCTCTCCCATCAGGTTTGAAGGATCTCCCTGTCTGTGGTGAATAACATTCTCATGGTCATGTCATTGGCCCCTATTTCCTGCCACAAAATGAGGAGTCTCTGTGGGGTGAGGGTCCAGGCAGGTGGTCCTGGGGGCCGTGAAGCTGGGAGGAAGCTGGGCTGGGGCTTGGCTGCCAGAACAGTCCAGGCTCCACTCCAGCCCATCAGGGGGCTTGAGGCTGAGTGGGCAAGATAAACCGTTTCAGTGGTTTTTAGGAACCCTGATCAATTGCAAGGAAGGGCAAAGCCCTCGGGGACGGATAAAGCCAGCCCTGCACTCCAAGCCCAGTTGGAGCCAACATTTGTGTGGCTTGAACTTTTGTGTGGTTTGGACAAGTCCGCCCAGCTTTGCCGGGGTGGTTTACTCTGTTCCCAAACTGCAGTACAGTGAGGCGAACAGCCCTGGACCCCGTAAGCCAGCGCTGAAATGATTTAGGTGGCCTGTCCTCTGTCCCCGCCGGGCCCTACAGCCTTGGGGAAGAGAGGCTGAGCGTGCCATACCCCTGCTTCTCGCCGGTGGCACGGGGTTTTAGAAACGCTCCATTGCCCAAGGCAGGCAAGACCTTCGCCTCGGGGAGCTGAGCTGCTGCTGGTTTGATTCTCCGCTCCTGCTTCCAAACTAAAAAACCGATGCCCACTTTCAGATTCCATCCTCACCGCGCAGAGGAAGCCCGGGATGCTGGGGACACCACCTGGAGCCTGGGCGCATAGCACCTGGGCAGTTTTTTTTTTTTTTCCTTCCAGTTTGAGGTATCTTGTTTAACCTCTAAGGTGCCTGAAGGTCTGGAAGGCTCACGGGCAGGCCTTTGGCTGGCTACAGGAGAGGCTGGGCGCCCCAGATCCCAGCGCCGCCGGTGGGCACTCTATGTGCCAATGTCTGTAGTGCTTGTGTGCAGCAGAGCAAGGCTGCCCCACGAGGTAGTTGGCCGCTGGGCCGACAGAGACCCGTCTGACAATGCCCTGTCCCCTGGGAAGCCAGTGCCAGCCTGCACGGGCCACAGCTAAATAGAATCAGGAACAGGTGCTGCCTGGGAGGGAAACTCGGGCGCCTGGTATAGCTCAGTGATGCTCACACCCTCTGGGGACCTTCCTGCCTCCACAGAAGGTGGGGACAGAGAGGCGAGCACGAAGAGAGAGAAAGGGAAGTGGGAAGAAACTGGTCACGGAGGAGGCTCTTTTTATTCTTTGGTGCAGCTGCGTGCATTTCTCTGACCAGCGAGGCAGAGAAAATCAGACTGGCTCCTGCCGAAACAGGCCTTCTAGTTGGGGTTGGGGGCAGGGAGGCGGAGGTGCACAGGAAAGGGGTGAAGAGGGAGAAATGCCTGAGGATACAGCAAACCACAGTCTCCAGAAGCCTTCACTGCACAGAACAACCCTCCCCTGCCGTCCTGTGCCCCAGATGCCTCAGCCTTAACCTTGGCTGCCCGAAGTGGGCCATCCTTTCCCTTCTGGGTGACACCTTGGGCATGACCCAGTCAAGACTAGGCATTCGTTTATCACTGTCTTCTGCTGTTGGGCCTTGGAGGAGAGCCTTATCCCTTCCAGCAGGGGACAAGACCTCCTGGGTGGCGTCAGTTACCCTGGTCACCCTAGCACCTGGAGAAACTGGCAAATGTCCCAAACGGGAAAACAACATGAGGGGTCAAGGCCCTAGAGTTAGACTCTTGTGAGGCCCTGATTGTCTGAGTCAGCAGTTCCCAAAGTGTGTTCCAAGGATCCCTGTGGTACCGCAGACCTTTTCAAGACTGTCTTTTCTAACTGCAAGCTCCATAAGGCTGGATTTTCTTCATGTATTTCAACCAAAACCACATATCACAACAGATTGGATGCTGAAGCAGCTAGGAGAAAGCAGCTGTCTTCTATGAAGCCAGCTATTAAAGAGGTTTGCAAAAATGTAAAGCGATGTCACTTTACTCCCTGATTTTTTTTTTTTTTTTTTAGAAAATACAGTCTTGTTTTTTCATTAAATTGTGCTATTGATGTGAACATGTGTATTAGTTATCTATTGCTGTGTAACAAATAGCCCCAAAACTTAGTGGCTGAAAACAACACACATTATCTCTCAGTTTCTGAGGGTTAGGAATCTGTTAACAGCCAGCTTAGCTGGGTGGTTCTGACTCGGAGTCTCTCATGAGGCTGTAATCAAGGCATGGTCCAGGGCTGCAGTCATGTCAAAGCTCAACCAAGGAAAGAAAGGATCCAGCTCTCAGCTCACTCACATGGCTGTTGGCAGGCCTCAGCTCCTTGCCATGTGGGCCTCTCATCAGGGCTGCCTTGTGACATGGCAGCTGGCTTCCCCCAGAGAGAGTGAAGGAGAGCACCCAAGACAGAAGCCACAGTCTTTTTATAATCTAATTTTGGAAATGACATCCCATCACTTCTGTCTTGTCTATTAGAAGTGACTCAGTAAGTCCACCCCAACTTCAAGGGGAGGGAAATACTCAAGGATGCGGGTGACAGAAGGCGGGGATTACTGGATACCATCTCAAAGGCTGCCTACCACTCATCTAATAAGTTCATTATTGTTATTTTTATATCAATTAACAAATGTTTAAAACTTTCCTCAGTTTTCATTTTTAATATGGGAAATACGAATACATGGGTCAATATAAACAAAAGCTTTTTGGAGTGCTCAATAATGAATAAAAAAGTAAAGGGGTCCCAAGATCTAAACATTTGTTAACTGCTGGTCTAGGTGTTATGGTATCTATAGAAGTATGTTAGTAACATGTGGAGGCCAGTCTACCCACCCATCGATCTATCCATTCATCCGTCTGACCATCCATCCATCCATCCATCCATCCATCCATCCTTCTATCTACCCATTTACCCATCCATCCACCTTCATCCTCCCATCCAGCCTTCCATCCATCCATCTATCCTTCCATGCATCTATTCTTCTATCCATCCATTCATCCACCCTTACATCCATCTACTCACTCACCTATCTACCCGTACAATCAAAATGTTCCAACTACTGTGCTAGGGCTGGTACTTTAACAGGGAGGCTAGTGACTGCCGTATGGAGCGTGTCACATTTTAACAGATGAAACAACAATAAGATGAATTTAAAAATAATAACATCAGGTTGTGATCATTTGGACCCCCAAAGCCTGGAGCCCCAGGAAGCTGGTACACTCAAATTGGCACCATTTTGGTGGGTGACATCATATGTGGCCCAGACTAGGGGTGGGGTGGGCCCAGACTGCAGGGTCCAGGGAGCAAGAAATGTGTGGCAGCTGTGGAGAGATGGCATGAGGCCCTGGTGAGCCAGAATGATCTCATGTTCTTCATGCCTAGTGAATTGGTGACTGTGGGACTCTGGGTAGAAGACCCTTAAGTGGAAGATGTAACCCATATGGGCAGAGTTCCTATTTCTTGGTTCACTTTCCCTTTTCCCAATGGAGGGTCTCCTTCTGGACCTGACTTGACATGCTCTGGCTTTAATTTTGATCCTGGAGACTCTTCTGTGGCTTGCAGTGTCCCCTGTGGATCCCTGAGCCAGAGAGGCCCCCATTTCAGAGTCCCCAGGGAAAATGCTCTGATTCATGAGAAGGGCCTCAACCTATCACCCCCAAATATGTGAAGACTGGGCTCTTTTATCATCTTGTCACTGACACCTGGGAAGTTTGAGCTGGCAACCTTCTTATAGGAGGAGGTAGGGGAAGTCGGGGGCAAAGAGAGACCAAAAACCCAGGCTGGAGGCATAAGGACACTCACTGGGTTCTGGAACAGGAAAAACGGGGGTGGGTGGCTGGGATGGACAGAGCGCATAAGTGATGATCTTCTCTACTTCAAAGCCTGGCCTCACCAGCCCTGCTCTAAGGGGCAGCTAACGTAGGAGCCCCCCAGGCCCTCTTCCAACTCCTGAAAGCCATTGAGCATTTTAAAGAGGAAATGTGTGCCCCCCCACTCAATGCTCGGAGCTTTCATCGTGTGAATTGTTCCCCCAGGGAGCGGGGCAGTGTGAATCAGTTACACTTGGTCTTGGTGCCGATGCCCCAGCCCAGTGGCTTCCAGAAAGACCAGGCCAGGCCTCTTTGGGACGACATATGTCAGGGATGCTCTTGGTGCGGGGAGGAGGGGTGTTGCTTAAAATGTGGCCTCTCTGTGGCCCGGCACAATTCTTCCAGTCTTCTCCATGATGGTTCGTTGGTGGCTTCAGGCCTCAGGTTTGAATGTGGGCTGTATCTTAGCAAAATGCTAAAACAATGGAGATATTTGTGTGCAAGTTCAACCCCCGATATGGCTCTTGGGCCCTTCTCAAGAGAGAACGGGTGTTACCTTTGGTTTCTGGCCTTGTCATGGATAAAATTGGTGAATGGGTAATAAGCAGCTCAGGTGCCCCTGATATCAGGGGATCTCAAAACGCTGTCCTGTACCAGCAGCACCACCATCACCTGGGAACTTGTTAGAAATGCAAATTTGGGGGGCTCACCCCAGACCTACTGAGTCAGGATTTTGGGCAATGGGGCTAGGGCCTGGGAATCTGTGTTTAAACAACCCCTCCAGGTGATTGTGATGCCCTTTCAAGTTCAAGTTGGAGAGCCACTGTTTTACGAAGAATATTATTCTCATTTAACAGATAAAGAAAATGAAGATCAGGGCGGCTAAGTCACTCGACCGGGATCGTGCAGCCAGCAAGTTGGGTGCCAGGACTCAAAGCAGGTCTTTCATGAGAAGAACTCTTGTTTTTTTTCTTTTGTCTCTTCCACTCCCTCCCTCTCTGTCCTCACCCCTCCATCCTCTATCCCGGAGGTTCTCAACTTGGCCGTATATTGACATCACCTGGGGAGCTTTAAAAAATAATATTGCTGTTAGGCCTCCACCCTAGGAAACTGAATCTCCGGGGTGTGACTCCAGCATCTGTACTTTTTATTCCCTCTTCACAGGCAGCCTTACCCAGATTCCTTTGCGATTCCAAATGTTTCTGATGCATGCATTTGCACTAAGGTGTTAGTAACTGGATGTGTTACCTTTCTCAGGGTGTCTGCATTTGAAAAAAGAGCCGAGGACATAAAATAATGAATCGCATAAGCATCTTAGCGAGTGGGAGAGACCAGCTTTTGATCTCCTTTCTCACACTTGCAGCAGATTTATTGCCCTCACATGTCCTGCTAGGAATCTACCCAGCAGTCTTGGCTGAGACTTCCGAATATACTGTGGCTTTTTGAGGGGCTTTTTGGGCTAGAAGAACTTGAATGAATCATTTTTGAATGCCCTTAAGCCATCAACCTTGCCCACAGAGGGCAGTCAGTTCAATTCTAACTAGCAAGCAAAACCAAAATTATTCGCCCAAAATGTTCTTGCTTTTGTTGTTGTTTGTTTTTTTTAACCATTCCGTGATGAATCTTCCCCTGTCGGACCTTTCCCAGCGCCCATCCAAACATACTCAGCCACAGAAATCGAGGTGGTGTGTATCTAAACCGTAAGTTAGAGTCATTTCCCAGATCCCAATTCAATCAAATTTCAGGAGACCCTTCCCGTGGCTAATTTTAGGACATGACAAATTTTGATGTTGACGCCCCCTTTTAATTTTTTTAATTGTGTAAACGTTTTTTTATTGAAGTATACTTGACATATAATATTACATTGTCGTAAACCTTTGATTTTTAAAAAGGAAGAAAAATAAAAGCCACCCTAAAATGATTTTTTTTTTTTTTGACTGGCATCTACATCTCTACCCTGCTTCCTGCACCTGGTGGGGGACACAGCGCTTCTCCGCCCTTCAGGAAACGGCCCACTTGTCAGCAGCTGGGCTCCCAGGAACAAAGGCCTAGGTTCATTACCACAGTATCGACCCTGACACGTTGCACTCGGGCCACCTCCCCCAGAGTTCCTCAATTCACACCCCAAATGAAGCGTAATTGGACCTGGACATCTTTGAAGTCCCCCGAGCAGCTCGCCAGCATTTTGAAATGTCCTCGATTTGCATGGTGAAAACCTGGTTGGAGGTGACTTTTTCTTTCCCCTCATCCCACGGTTTTAAAGACAGAATGATTTAAAATGACATTCCCCAGCCAGGGAAGAGTTACCATGGAAGAAATAAAAATTCTCAAAGCCCAGAAAAGAAAAGGCCAAATAAGTCCGAGAATCTGATGAATCTCTCATTTGCTCCTTTGCTCGGTTTTTGTTCTGCGAGGGCCACATACCAGGCCATGGTTTCCTCTCAAACTTCTCCCCACGTCCCTGACCTGGGGGGATGACAAGGATCCAGGAAACTTGGCTGGGAGGTTCTGCAGGCCAGCGGGTTGCTATCAGACCTGAAGCAAGAGCAGGAGCCCTGCCACAGGCCAGTGAGTTGATGAGGGAGACTGTGTGTTGATCAGGGATCATCTGTCTTGTGTTCCAGCTGAGCCAGCACCGCTATGCAGGGATCGTGCACAGTCCCAGAAATCAGCATGCCCGTGTGCCCTGTGGGTCTAAAGCTTGGTGATTTCTTGCAGCCCACGGAGGGGCCTGCTTGGTGGAGTCGTGCCTGCGGCCTAGGCGGGCATTTGTTGAGCCCGGGAGGAGCTGCGCGGTCTGCTTTCCTCTGGGCAGTGGCCTGCCCCTCGTTTGCAGTCCCTCCCACACACCCACTCCTGCTTCTGTAAGCTTCCTCAGGGGTAGCCATCCTCTGAAACAAATGATCCACTTTCGTCTAGAGCACCACTGTCCAATAGAACTTTCTGTGAGAAGGGAAATATTTTATATCTGTGCTGAGATGTGGCTAGTGCAACTGAGGAAATGAATTTTCAACCTTATGTAATTTTTTTCGGATGTCTTTAATGGAAGTACCGTTGATTTACAATGTTTCAGGTGTACAGCAAAGTGATTCACGTCATTTAATTTAAATAGCCACATGTGGCTAGTGGCGACTACATTTGGACAGATGACCAAATCCCAAGAGTGGATGCCCCAGTTTGGGGGGTGTATGGTATTGACTATCGACGCTCTAAAAAGACTTTTTTTTTTGGCCGTGCCACATGGCTTGCGGGATCTTAGTTGCCCAACCAGGGATCGAACCCGCGCCCCCTGCAGTGGAAGTGCGGAGTCCTAACCATTGGATCACCAGGGAAGTCCCCAGAAAAACTTTTCAATCAAGCAAAGCTTAATTTATTAGACCTACTTCAGTAAGGAAGAGGACCCCTGTGACAGAATGCTAGTGATGTCTCCAAGCAGGGACCCTGGGGAAGGGTATTGACAGCATTTAGAGGCTGGACTGGGTGATTTTGAAGTTGGGTCTTTCTTTTTTTTTTTTTTTTTTGGGGTACGCAGGCCTCTCACTGTTGTGGCCTCTCCCGCTGCGGAGCACAGGCTCCGGACGCGCAGGCTCAGCGGCCATGGCTCACGGGCCCAGCCGCTCCATGGCATGTGGGATCTTCCCGGACCGGGGCACGAACCCGTGTCCCCTGCATCGGCAGGCGGACTCTCAACCACTGCGCCACCAGGGAAGCCCTGAAGTTGGGTCTTTCAAGGCAAGAAACTGACTGGGGTTGGGGAGAGTTTCTGACAAAGTAGTTTTGGATTGGGAAACAGCAAGGCAGAGGTCTTGTAGTAAGTCTTGATGAGTTAGCTGTTGGTCTTGATAACAAGCTATTTTAGTTGGTTCAGTCTATCTTGCTATATTTCTTATAGCAAAGAGCTAAGTTAATTTTGTTTGTTCTCAGTACGATTTAAACATGGGGATCAGAAAGCATGCCTGGTCCCAGAATTGTTTAACGTAGGGACAGAGAATAACAAATCACCACCAAATGTAGTGACTTAAAACAATAAACGTTTATTATCTGACAGTTGCTGAAGGTCAGGAATTTGGGAGCAGCTGAATGGGGTGGTCCTGGCTTGGGGTCTCCCATGAGGTGGTAGCCAGGATGTTGGCTCGGGTCACCAATAACCATCTGAAAGATTTACCAGGGCTGGAGGACCCACTTACAAGGTGGCTCATTTGCATGGCTGGTGAAATGGGGTTGGCAGTTGGCAGGAAGGCTCAGTTCCTTGGCCTGTGGGCCCCTCCCATGTGGCTGCTGGAGAATCCTCATGGCATGGTAGCTAGCTTCCCCTAGAGCAAGTGATTCAAAGGAGAGCCAGACAGAACCCACAGTGTCTTTTATGACCTAACCTCAGAAATCTCACTTCATCATTTCCAAGATATCCTATTGGTTATACAGGGCAGCCTTGTTCAACATGGAAGGTGACCAGGCAAGGGAGTTAAGATTGGGGGTGAGAATCACAGGGAGAGGGAATTATGTGGTTTCAGTTCTCAGTGGTAAGTGGGGGTGGGCAGTGGTATAAGGTAGGTGCAGTTTCCCGGGTTTCAGAACTGAGACACAACTGCGGCAGGTCTGTATATTGTTGGGGAGGAAGGGACCCACTGGCTGACCCAGCCTTCCACCCACCTTCTGGAACGTTGTTCCAGTTACCATCTCTATGTAACAAATAACTCCGAAATGTAGTGACTTCAAGCAACCATTTTATTATGCTTATTGGACTCTATGGGTCAGGAATTCAGACAGGGCACAATGGGGGACGGCTTGTCCGTGCTCCACAATGTCTGGGGCCTCAGCTGGGAAGACTCAAAGCCCAGTGATTATAGTTGGGGGCTGGAGCCATCTGCAGGTTCAATCATTGACATGTCTGGTGCCTGGGCTCGGTGGGACTCAAAGGCTTGGACAGTGGATGGAGCACCTACAGGTGGCCTCCCTATATAGCTTGGGCTTCCTCACAGCATGGTGGCCTCAGCATGATGGGACTTCTTATGTGGTGGCTCAGGGCTTCAGGTGTGATTGTTCTAGCAAATAAGGTGGAAGCTGCATGGGCTTTTATGACTCAGCCTTGGGAGTCACCCGGCATCGCGTCCACGTACAGTGGAAGTGTTTACTGAAGCAGTCACAAGCCCACCTGGATTCAAGGGAAGGGGGCGGAGACCCAGTTTCTCAACAGGGAATGGCAATGTCACACCGTAGAAGAGTATGTGGGATGGATGGTATTGTTACAGCCATTCTTAGAAAATACAGTCTGCTGTGAGCATCAGTTTCCCAAGGCTTTTGTCTTTTTTTTTTTTTTTTTTTTTTTGCAGTACGCGGGCCTCTCACTGTTGTGGCCTCTCCCGCTGCGGAGCACAGGCTCCGGACGCGCAGGCTCAGCGGCCATGGCTCACGGGGCCAGCCGCTCCACGGCATGTGGGATCTTCCCGCGTCCCCTGCATCGGCAGGCGGACTCTCAACCACTGCGCCACCAGGGAAGCCCAGGCTTTTGTCTTTGATGGGTGGGAGCAATGGGGACTGGGGGAATGTGGGCCCTGGGCATCCCACACAGGCATCTTTGTTAGATAGTCCTTGTTGCTTCCTGATCATAGGTCACTGATCCAAGTCCGAGCTGAGTGGGACACGTGAGGAGGAAGAGATGAGCCTAGGAGACGGGATTCTTCACACAGGCCCATAAGACAGTGTCCCAGACTGTGTGGCCTTGGATAAGTGGCTCATCTCTGAATTGGGAATAATAAGCCCTGCCTCGGGATCGTTGTGGGGAGCAGGTTAGGTAAGGTGTGCAGAGTATAGTAGGGTGCCTGGGTGCCTGGCACGTAGTGGGTATTCAACAGATGAGCGAGCCACTATAATGATATGTGCTATTAAACCACCTGAGTTCAGTCATCTGTGGCACATCTGTAGGTATGTATTGCGGGGTAACAACTCGCCCCAAAACTTAGTAGCTTAAAACAACAGAAGTCATTTTTTCCACTCTCTTGGTTTCTCTGGTGCAGAAATCTGAAGCTTGGCTGGGCGGTTGTGGCCCAGCGCTCTCAAAAGGTTGCAGTCAGAGTGGCCGAGGCTGCAGTTGTCTGAGGGCTCAGCTGGGGTCACAGCATCCACTTCCAAGGTGGTTCACTCACCTTGGAAGTGGCTGGCAAGTTGGTGCTGGCTGCTGGCTGGGGGCCTCTGTTCTCTCCACACGGGCCCTCCACAGGGCTGCTTGAGCATCTTCATGCCATGGTGGCCGACATCCCCTAGAGCAGGTTTCTCCAGGAGGGCAGAATCTGGGTCTGCCTTGGTCTTTGCTGTATCTCCAGAGCTTGGCCTGGCTCAGCACATTCTGTGAGGGTTTGAAAGACTGAGAACTGCCTTAGCTATTCTGCCCTAGTCCCTTGACATTGTTCTGGAAGGTCTTTTCATGCCTCTGCCTAGGTCGACAGCGGGCTCAAGGTCTCAGAGAGGATCCCAAGGTTGCGGAAAGGAAGAATCAGGGAGAGACAGCCACTAAGGCTCAGGGCCCAGCTGCCCTTCCTTCCCGGAAACTCTCCTTCCAGAGCTTGACCTTGGGCTTCTGAGCGCGTTCTGAGGGAGTCCATGTTCATGAAAACCCAACTAACTGTCCTACCAGGCTGAGAGCTGTGCAAACCCTGAGAGAAGAAAGTGCATGGGAAGGAGCTCACATCCCACTGAGGGTAACCTAGGGGCCGGGGTTTCCAGCTGGGCCAAAAAGGACGGGTCAAAGTTGCTGTCCTGTTTAAGTAGCAGATGCAAAGGCCCTGAGGTGCAGGGGCAGGTTCTGGGGCCTCTGAGCAGGAGGCTGGGCCCGATGAGGCTGAAAGATGGTGGAAGCAGAGCAGTGGGGTAACAGAGGCAGCCACGAGGAAGAGGGGGCTGGGTTGGGGAGACTGAAGTGGGGAGCCTGCAAATTTCCGGGCAAAAGTGAAGAGGATCTGAGCCAAGGCGGCAGCTCTGGGAAAGGGATGTAAGAAAAGGGAAGAGGCAGGTTCCAGAGATATTTAGATGTAAACTTAACTGGATCGGGGCTTCCCTGGTGGCGCAGTGGTTGAGAGTCCGCCTGCCGATGCAGGGGACACGGGTTCGTGCCCTGGTCCAGGAAGATCCCACATGCCATGGAGCGGCTGGGCCCGTGAGCCATGGCCGCTGAGCCTGCGCGTCCGGAGCCTGTGCTCTGCAGCGGGAGAGGCCACAACAGTGAGAGGCCCGCGTATCGCAAAAAAAACCCAACAAACAACTTGACCGGATCAGGTAGCCAGATTGGGTTAGAGAGCAGGAGGCAGGGATGGTGGATGATTGGTTTTCCCTCTGAACATTCTTTCTCTCTGATGTTCAGAGGCAGCCGTGCTGTAAGGAGGCTTCAGGTGTTTGCTCAGTGTCCTGGGGCCAGAAAGAGAACCCAGCAAGCCTGGGGCCCGGCAACCTGCCCTGCGACCAGCTGGATGTGTAGGCTACCAAGCCCTTGCACATATATCACTGCCTCATTTAATGTTCCAGGGGGGAGTTGTTATTCCCATTCTACGGATGAAGCAACTGAGGCTTCCAGGCTCAGAGAGGTGTGATATGTTTTCTAAGGTCAAAGAGGTGGCAGAGCCAGGCCTGGAACCCAGCTGAGTCTTCTCTCCAACATACTTCCCTGCTTTCTCATCTCACAGGTCCCTTAATGGCCATTTGTATTGGATGAAGTTCATAAGGATTTGCAGAGGTCCTCCAGGGCCTCTGTGAGGTGGGTAGGTGTGGCAGACTTTGGGCGGGAGGGGGTGGTCTTGACAGGTGTGTTAGAAGTGTGGGCGTATGGTGGGGTGGGACTAGGGGGTGAGGGACAGAGAGATCAGAGCCATCACTCAGAAAGCGGTCCCCGAAGGCAGGCTGACGCGGCTGGGGCCACATTCAGGAAACCCATCAGGATGACAGTGACCTTGGGCAAAGACCCATGGAGGCAGGTGTCAAGTTCACAGAGATCTTGATAACAGGGCTCTTTGCTATCTCCCTCTTCTCGTGCCAGATGTTCAGGAACTTGACCCCCTTTTCTGGCTTTGTCTTATTTACTGTCCCCCGTTCCCCAGCACCTTGCCATGACCCTCTTTGCTGGTTCCCTTTTCCTGGAATGGGTGGCCAGGGTAGTACTACCACCCAGAAGGGAGCTCCCAATTCCATCCCCTTGATTCCCTCCCCAGCTCCCTTGCAGCCGGAACACCTAAATGCTTTCTGCGACAGGCTCTCTAAATGATTGGAACTTTCTCCCAGATCAGCACTTTTTCATGCTACATTAGCATTTATTGGTTTGATATTTACATTTGCCAAAGGAGTGCCCAGTCCCTGGGTCCCTGGGAGCACACACCGTCAACCCAATAGACTCTAATTGCCGCTCACAACCTCCCTCCCCCTGCCCCTGTCTGCCACCTGCCTTGTCCCCCCACCCCCACCCCCCGCCCCGCCCCCCCGCAGTCCCATTAAAAAAAACTCAGAAGGATTATCTTTGCAGACCAAAAGGTCTGCTGATAAACAGGGGCCCTACCCAGAGGAGAGAGGGGCTCCGCAAACAAAAGGGCTGGCAGGGACAATCTGAATTTGTATTGCAGTAGTGTATCTACGTGATAGCTTCTCCACTGGATTCTAACCTCCTTGAAGGCAGAGATCTGTTTTCGTTCTTTGAATTTCTCCATATTCCTCTCCAGGGTGAAGAAACAAGCTCTGCCAACCACAGGTTCTCAAGGAACATTTGTCTGCCGTGGAATTAATCAGAAGTCGTGCCCTCCCTCCCTCTGACAGCTGCAGGGGGAGAGGGTGGAGGAATTATCCAGGGAATGCGAGGGCAATGGGGGCCACGTGATAAGAAGGAGAGTTCTCCCTTGTCCCTTTCCAACGCCCCCGCAGATGTGGACGAGGAGCCCGGCCCTGCAAGGCCATGGTGGAGGAAGGAGGCTGTGTAGTAATGTGGTTAGAGCTCGGCAAACCCGGCTCCAAAAGCCAGCGCTGTTATGTAACAGGTGTGCGCCTCAGTTTCCTCTGTAGTAAAATGGGAATGACTTCCGGGCTGGTTGTGGGGATTAAGGGAGGTCAGGCGAATAACGGCCCAGGCACACCATGGGTTTAGGAGATGGCGGTTCCTGGGATTTATGCAGACCTGTGGCCCTATGCCCTGTGGGAGTGGAGCCCTAAGCATAAATCGTTAACTCCTCAAAGGTATGTTTGCTGTGCCCTGGGATTTTCAAAGGGCAGGCTCTCCCAACAGCTCCAGAACCTTGCTACTCAAAAGGCCCGCGGACGGGCAGCAGCCTCACCTGAGAGGCTGTAAGGACGCCCTCAGATGCTCCCCAGGCCTGTCGAATCAGAATTTCTATATTAAGATTCCCTCAGGTGAGTCATATGCACATTAAACTTTGAGAAGCACTTTAGAAACTCCCTGTGAAATCTGCAATGTAGAAATGACTATTCCCATTTTGAGAATGAGATCACTTCCGCAGAATCAGAGAATTGATGCCTTCTTTTGCCCAAGCTTATGAGCTCTCTAAAAGAGGCCTTGTGACTCCTGGGGGTTGGGGGGGGTCCTGGATCCCTTTCCCTACCCATGGCTGTTCCCTGAAGGACCAGCATACTCCAGGGCAGGGTGGAGATGAGCGGGGCCAGGGGCCAGGGTCTTATCTGCGGCCCCATCGCCGCGAAGGGGGCCAGGTTGGCTGCCGGCTGTCGAAGTGCTGTGTGGAGTCCACCCTGAGGAGTATGGGGTCTTGAACCTGGGGCCTGAGGTGGGATGACAAAGAGGCCAGAAAAAAAATGTCGTGTTAAAGCGGAATTCCTGTGTTAAAGTGGAATTTCACGCAGGTGGAAACACTTGACTCTCGTGCAACTATAAAATGACCGCATGTCAAAGATTTGATTTAGCTCATTCATTAATGAGGGGACCCTCTAAGAGGTTAAAACCGATTACAATGAGAATGTGAGGGGCTAGGTATTTATAGGCAGTTTAATAGAAGAATTTGGGGGTGAGATAGCTAGGTTAGAAATTATTTGCATCTCTACCAGACAAAAATCTGAAAGTGAACCAACCCCTGCAGCTATGGGGTTGTAAAATAGCCCGGTCGATAGGAAATCAATCAAAGGTGTCAGCCCCTGCACGGTGCAGCAAGAACACCCAATAATCTCTTTCGCCTATTTCCAATTTTGGATAATTTCTTCTGACACTAACCCTCGGTTAGTCCTTGAGAATCCGGAAATTGCTCTTGCCTGAGAATTACCCTCAGAATGGAATGTAGGTCTTGGCAGGAAGGGAGGAATGAAAGATGAGCAAGTGCATCTTCTCGAAGACGGGGAGTGTGCTCTCCCGGCCACCTTCCGTGTCTCCTGCGATGTACCGTGCAACTGCTCTCAGAGGGCGAGAGCTGGCGTCGTGCAGGAGAAAACCGACTGTTCACAGAAGGGGCGCAGCGCGGCCCGCTCCTGACTCCCATTCTCTTTAACCTTGGCCTGCTGCACAGGGGCGGATGGTGTATCTGCAAACATATGCAGCCTTGTCCAAAATATTTTCCCCTCCTGTATAGTTCTTGCCAATATTGTTAATCTGTGGGTTGACTTCAGACCAAAATAAATCTCCCAGCCCTGGCCACCAGCTAGCTAATTTTACTTTGTAACCAGGGAATAGAAAGTACGGGCCCTTGGCCGACCATTCTGTGTTTATTTGGCTTTCTCTCTGCTGCAGTTTCAAAATCACATTTGGAAAAGTGGACCCTCTGTGCATAAGAACAGCCACTGAGAGAAACAACAACAAAGATGAACGGGTTGAAAAAGGCAAGTTCTTCCACTGCCCTCCACGTTTGTCTCTCATCTCAGGATTCTGATTGTCCCCACTGGCCTTTTCTGTGATGGCTAGAGTTGTAAAATGGGCCCCAGAGCAGAAGGATACATGGCCATTCGGGGAGGATTTTTTCCTGGAACTCTCCTGGGTTCTCCTGGACCAGTCCTAGAGGAAGCAAGTGGGTAGAAGCTTACCAAGTCAGCCCTGGAAGGGACCTTGGAGGGCATCTAGTCCAGCCAAGCCAGCTGAAAGGCAGGGTTACCTAGTGGTTGAGCGCACACATTTGAAGCCAGACAGCCCCAGCTTGAACCAGTTCTCCACCACTTCGTAGCTGTGTGACCTTGGACAAGTTTACTAACCTCCGCCTCAGTTTCCTCACCTGTCACATGGGGATAGTAATCATCATACCTACCTCAGACAGTTGTAGCGGTGACAAAATGAATTCACACATAAAGCGTCAGGAATAGCGCAAAGCGTACAGTAAGCGTTTGATAAGAGAAGGAAATGAGGCTCCGAGGAGAAGCAGCCTCCCCGAGGTCACTCAGGGATTTGCCAAACTGAGCTGGACTCGGTGAAAAGGAGGAGAGGTTACAGCCTCTTGGAAATTCTGACTAATAACTGTTTCTCTGCCTGTGTTACATCACCCTCGCTCAACACTTGGAGAGAGACCTCATGTGGAAGTCAGGGTGCCGCATTCCAGTCCGGGCGTGCCGCTCACCGACAGTGGCCCTCCTAGCTAATGAGCTTGGGGGCTGGATGGTCTCTGGGGTTCCTATTGGCACTAACATCTTATAATTTGAAATTAGGGTCTGTACCCTCCATTCAAATCAAGTCTGTCTTTTCCTGCAACACGCTTTACACTGTTTTTTTTTTTTTTTCTCCGCATTCCCCTCTGACGTTTTGCCCAACTGTATCCTGTGCGCATCAACACCCGGTTTCCTTTTGGCCCTCCCACTCTGTCCCTCCCCACGTTGGCCCCTCTCCCCTTCCCCCCTGCTAGGGCAATCATGGGCTCCCACTGGCCCACACCTGAGCCCTCAGTTGCCAGGTTTAAGCTGATTAGACACTGTCTTGGAGGTGTCTTGAAAGTTACCATGTAGGCACCTTGAAACTAGAGACTGGATTTCTTCCTTGTCATGGCCCACTTTAAGAGTCTAATAGAGTGCCCTAGGCAGAGTGGCTTATCCATTATGGATTGCTGACTGGCTCTAAAACGAGTCGGGATGTTGGATGAAATCTTGGATTATCGAGGCTCCCTCTGGAACATTCAGTACAGCTGTCATAGATGTCCTTTGTTCGGGAGAAAACCGGTGTTATCAAACTTGAAAGCTTGATGAAAAGAGTATTTTAGAACAATTAATATTTCAAACTGGAAAATTGCAGACTGCAGCACAGGAACGTTAGATACTTCCTTTGCTGCCTTTCTTTCTCCCCAACCGTATCCCACATCCCCATCCCCTTTTCCCTAAAATACAAGCCTGGGTCAGATGTTAGGTTGCCACCTGTTGGTGTAACGAGGCACTGCAGCCCAGCTCTACGAAATACTCTAAATGCCTGTAGGGAAGTGTACAGAGACTGAAATGCTGGGAGATGTGATTGTAGAGTCAGGTGTGGCCCAGAGAAATATCTTCTGGATGAGGTTGATCCTGAGGGAAGGGTGAGGGCTAACAGCAGAGGGGAATCCTGGAGTAAGAGAGACACTACTAAGCCCTCTAAGTGCTGTAGAGGAAAAGCAAACAGTTATTTGGAGGCACTAACTTCTGTAATACCTAATACTACTAGTGTGTAAATAATAAGACCTCCATCCCACTGGGCTGACCATCAGTGTAATCCTGCCTTTCTCAAACCTTTGCCCTTAGTCAAAGTTGTTGGAGCCCAGCTTAAAACTACATTGAAGAGCAAAGAAAAATGAGGTTTCACTACATATTTGGGGTGGGCTGCATTTTTGAAAGATGGCTGCCACAACATCCCACATGTTTTTCTGCAGTGAGACCTGTCACTCTCCCATCAAGTAGAGAGGTCTGTGTCTCTACCCCTTTGAACCCAGGTGGGTCCTATGCCTGCTTTGACTGAGAGAATGAGGTGGAAGTGATGCTGTGTGGTTTTTTCAGGACAGGATCACAGAAAGACTTGAAGCTTCCTGAGCCTACTAGAATGCTCACTTTTGGGACAGTCCCTCTTGGAAGCTAGCCACCATGCTGTGAGAAGCCCAAACTACAATGGACAGGCCACACTTAAAGGCATTCCGGTTGAAGCCCCAGTTAAGTTCCCAGCCAGCAGCCAATATTAACTGTCAGCCCCGTGTGTGTGCCATTTTGGATGTCCAGCTGGGTTAAGCCTTCAAGACTCCAGCCCCAGCCAACACCTGACTACAGCTGCACAAGACACCCAGAGTAAAAACCCCCCAGCTGAGCCCAGTCAACTCACAGAACTGTGAGAGAGAGTAACGAGTTGTTGTACTAAAGCCACTAGGTTTGGGTGCATGATGTGGCAATAGATATCAAGGACAAGAGCAACTTTGGTTAGACACATAAACCATAGGGTGACACATAATTAGGTACAGTTTTCAAATCTTGGATTCAGCTTTAGGGCAATGAGTCCCTAACATCGTAGAGCAGTACTATTTCGGTTCACATCTGCTGCCTCTGATCAAAACACTATCTTGCACTTCCTGAGAGAGAGAGCACTTCCTGCCAGGTGTCCCCTTGTGTCCTCCTCTGTGTGACTGTGGGGTTCAGTGTCTCTCACACATTCGAGCATGGCGCTTGGTGCCTTATTTGGAGGCCACGAGATAGAAGCCATGCTCTTGCCTCCAGAAGGTTTTGTGGGTGGGATTGTGCCATAGACAGCAAGAATCCACCCACACGTTTTCTTTGAATCAACTTTAGTGATGGATATTTACATATGATAAATGAGACCCATTTGAAGTGTTCAGATTGATGAGATTTGACAAACGTAACCCATGTGACCACCACCCATGTAACCACCACCATAATCAAAGTCTAGGACATTTTCATCACCCTAGATTTTCCTTGTGCCCCCTTTGCGGTCAATCCCCTCCTCCCACCCCCAGCCCCAGGCAAGCACTGATTTCCTTTGCCATTAGAGATCAGTTTTTGTCTTTTCTGGTGTTCCATATAAGTAGAATCATATAGGATGCACTCATGTGCCTGCATAGTATTTTGTTCAGCATATTTTTGAGGTTCATCCATGTTGTGTGTACCTATAGTTAATTCCCTTTTATTGCTGCGTAGTCTATCATTGTATGGATATATCACAATCTGTCTATGCTTCTGTTGATGGACATTTGGGTCAGTTATACTTGGGGCTATTATGAATAAAGGTGCTATGAATGCTCATCTACAAGGATTTGTGGGCATATGTTTTCCTTTCTTCTGGGTAAATATCTGAGTGCTAATAAAGGGTTATATGATAAGTGTATATTTCACTTTATAGGAAACTGACAAATTGTTTCACGTGCCCGCCAGCAAAGTATGAGAGTTCTGGTTGCTCCCTATTCTTATCAGCACTCAACATTGTCAGTCTTTTTACTCGTAGCATCCCTGGTGAGTGTAATGGTACCTCCTTTGCCCACAGGTTTTTGTGTCCTCCGTTAGGATGTGACCAGGGACTTGTTTTTTCACTGCTGCATCTCCTAGCACCTGGAAAGGTGCCAACACCTGGAACAGCCCTCAGTACCTGGAACAGCATGCAATAAATATTTTTGGAATGAACTAGTTCATGTCTCCTCGAGTTTTCGTGTTTCCTTAAGATTTATTTCTGTAGGGGATATTGAGCAAGGAGGAGTTACACACTTACAGTTGTGAAAGATATTGCCAAGTTGCTTCACCCCAAAATGCTGAACCAATTTACCCTCCCACCAACATGAGCTATTGTCAATTGTTTCCAATTTTCTGCCAGTGGAACAGGTTAAAAATGGTATTTCATTTTGGTTTTTATTTTGCATTACTCCTTTTTAAAAGTTTTATATTTATTTAATTTTATTTTTGGCTGCGTCGGGTCTTAGTTGCGGCATGTGGGATCTTTTGTTGCGGCGCACAGGCTTCGCTCTAGTTGCGGTGCACAGGCTCCAGAGCGTGTGGGCTCTGTAGTTGTGGCACGCAGGCTCCAGAGCGTGTGGGCTCTGTAGTTTGTGGCATGCGGGCTTAGTTGCCCCGCGGCATGTGGGATCTTGGTTCCCTGACCAGGGCTCGGACCTGCGTCCCCTGCATTGGAAGGCGGATTCTTAACCACTGGACCACCATGGAAGTCCCTAATTTTGCATTACTCTTATCGTTAGGTGAAATTGAGCATCTTTTCTTATGTTCTGGGGTCTTGTATACTTCATCTGTGATTTGTGTTCCTATATTTTGCCTATTTTTTTAAAAATTAATTAATTTTTAAAATTTATTTTTGGCTGCCTTGGGTCTTTGTTGCTGCGCGCAGGCTTTCTCTATTTGCAGCGAGCGGGGGCTACTCTTCGTTGAGGTGCATGGGCTTCTCATTGCAGTGGCTTCTCTTGTTGTGGAGCACAGGCTCTAGGCATGTGGGCTTCTGTAGTTGTGGCACGCAGGCTCGGTAGTTGTGGCTCATGGGCTCTAGAGCGCAGGCTCAGTAGTTGTGGCGTACGGGCTTAGTTGCTCCACGTCATGTGGGATCTTCCCGGACCGGGGCTCGAACCTGTGTCCCCTGCATTGGCAGGCAGATTCTTAACCACTGCGCCACCAGGCAAGTCCCATTTTGCTTATATTTTATTGGACTATTTTTTTTCCTAATTTGTAGAAACTCTTTGCTTATCAGAGATGGTAACATTTTGCCTGTTACGTATGTTGCAAACATTTTGTGGAGTGACAAGCAGAATGGTCCAATGATGACTCCTGGAACCCTTCTCTTGTTGCCTGCTCAGGCTGAGGACTCCCACCTTCCCCCTAGTGGGAGTGGCTGTGACTGAACCCAACTTTGCATGGGGCTGAGGGCTCCCCTTCCTCCAGCACACATACCTCCAAGTCTTGACTGTTCCCTGTATGTAAAGCCTCTCCAATCTTACACAGTTGAAAGGCAGCATCCAGAGTGGGGAGGGGCAGGGTCCCTTCCTGGATCATAGCCCACTGTGCATCCTACATTTACTTGAAAACTTTCCCAATAAAATCTGCTCTTCATACCACTTCCGTGTGGCATTGTGGTGTTTGCTTTCACCTTCTCCTCCACATATTTTCTCCCAGTCTGTCATTTATCTTAGACATTGTTCATGATGTCTTTTTTCATACACAAGGTTTTACTTCTACACTGTCAAATCTGTCTGTCTTTTCCATGACTTCTAGACTTCATGGCTTGCCTGGGAAGCTTTTTCTTTACCCCAATCATGTAAAAAATTAGTTTGTGTTTTCTTCTAGTGTTTTCATAGGTTTTTAAGGTTTTGGTCCTATCTACCCGGAATACACTTTTGGATGTGGGGATGCCCACCTCCCAGGGGTCAACAGCAGAGTTTCTATCCGCAGAGCTGCTCTCAGAGTATAATGTTCCTGTACTGTACTAGTTATCTATTGCTGCACATCGAATTACACCAAAACTTAGTGGCTTAAAACAACAACAAACCTTTATTACCTCACTGTTTCTCTGGGTCAGGAATTTAGGAGCAGCTTAGCTCCATGGTTCTGGCTCATGGTTTCTCATGAGGTTGTAGTTAAGATGTCGGCTGGGGCTGCAGTCATCCGAAGGCTTAGACTGGGGCTGAAGGATCCACTTCCAAGATGGCTCACTTATATGGATATTGGCAATAGGCCTCAGTTCCTCACTGGCTGTTGGCAGAAGGCCTCAGTTCCTCACCATATGGACGTCTCCATAGGGCTCTCCATAGAGTGTCCTTTATAACATGGCAGCTGGCTTACCCCAGATAGGTTGATCCAAGAGAGAGCAGGCCACAAGCCACAATGTCTTTGATAATCTAGCCTCAGAAGTCCCACTGTGTCATTCCCACGATATCGTATTGATCAGGGGAGGAATACACAAGGACCTGAATAACGGGAGGTGCGGCTCAGTGGAGGCCATCTCAGAGGTGAGCTACCGCACGTACGCATTATCCGGCCAACATTTTTGGCTTTGTGGTTCCCGGCCCTGTGAATGAGGGTCCTGTTGGTCCAAAGTACACTCAAGAAAGTGAAGAGCTATCAAAGTCAGACAACTACTCTAAATGTCTGAAAAGGAAATTGGAAATTCTGGCTATGAATGTAGGGGTCCCAAAGACTCGTTTCATTTTGCTGTTTTAGAATCCAGGAGAAAGACAAACTTTTCAGAGTGAATCAAATTGAGTGACGATGGGGCTGAGACTCGATTCTGGGGTTTCTGACATGCACTCCGTGACCTCGTCTGCTTTTCTGCAAGCACTTGCCGGCCCCTGCTAGTTATATCGGTCAAAGTCCAATCAAGGATACAGGAACTACTCTAGGTGTTTGGAGCGGATGGAACTTAATGCATAAAATTGTTTACACATGTGATGGAAAACGCCGAGCTAGGCAAGGGCAGGAAGCGTCTGTTGCCCCTGAAGCTGGAGGGAGGGAGGGAAGAGCTGGGTCAGTGGAGTCCGGAAGTGGGCTCACCAGGCAGGAGCCAGAGCTGCGATGCTTCTGTCCCCCGGGATCTGCAGCCACAGAGGTGCTCCAGCTACTGAGGCAGAGAGCAAGGAGGAGAAATTCCCTGGCTTCTCCCTTCCTCCCATCCTCCAGTCTCCTTCCAGGGCTTTCCACGGATACCAGTGAACATTCAGGCAAAACTAAGCAGAGGAAGCGGGGCGGGAGTGGGGAATGGGGAATCTGAGGGCACGAGGCTTGGTACTGGCACATTGGTGTCAGGCTCGTGGCGGATTTTACTTCCCAAAAATGGCCACAACAATATTTCTGGCCCTACTTGTTTTTCTAGAACCCTCCCATCCACAGGTGGAGTCTGAGTCCCCCTCCTCCATCCTGGGTGGGACTTTGTAATTACCTGCATGAAGAGAATGAGTCAGACGTGATGTTAATTGTCTTCTGAGGCTGGGTCATAAAAGGCGATACAGCTTCCACCTGGGATGCTCTCCCTTCGAACCCAGCTGCCGAGCTGTGAGCAAATCCAAACCAGCCCGTGCGAGAGGCTGCATGGTGGGGCTCATGGGGAGAGGAACCGAGGCCCTCAGCCGATGACCAACATTATCCCCCAGCCCCCAGCCTCTGAGTCCTCCCGAGGAGGGTCCGGACGACACAGAGCAGAGACAAGCTGTCCCCGCTGTCTGAATTCCTGACCTGCAGAATCTGTAAGCATAATTATTTTATTTTTTTAGGTTACTAAGTCTTGGGAAAATTCGTTCCACCGTTTATGATAACTGGGACAGCTGGGTCGAGGGGCAGGAGGTGTTCGGGTGCATATTTGGGGCTCAGGGCAGTATCAGCCTCCTCTCAGATCTTCTGTTTGGGGGCAGAATCCCAACCAATAACTGGCATTGGTTTGAGAGTACACGGCAGCTGGTCTCAGTCTCCTGCAAATTCTTAAAACTTTGTTTTTGGAACCATTCCCTTGAAGAATTCATAAATTCATTTTACACATATTTATTGAGTGCTTAAGCCGTTAGGCACCGTTCCTAACTTCAGCCAGAAAACAAATTACCTTATAAGTAAATACATAATTACAAATTGAGATAAATGCTCTGGAGGAAAAACGCCAGATGCGGATGCTAAGAGAGTATAACCGAGGGTCTAGATTTTGTTTGGGGTGTTGACGAAGCCTCTCTCAGGAAGTGAGATTTCTCTCCCCCTCTCTCTCTCCCACCCCTCGCCTTCTCCCCTTTTCTTTCCAGAACTTACTTCTTCCAAGCCGTGGAAGGTTTTATAATACACTTTTGAAAGTTAGCAAAACGAGATTTCCTACTGAAAAAGATAGCCGGACCCACATATACTAAAAAGCATTTACTCATAAGAAACCAGAAATCATTGGGGGTTTTTTCTGGGTGACCCATGAAAACTAGGGACCCCGCCATCCCTCACCCCAGAGAGTGCCTGGACGGTGCCTACGCATCAAATTTGTTATTGAGTTTTAGGAGCGCAGTTGACCGGTAGGTGTGGCTGGTCTCAGCTTTAATGATTTCTCCAGAAGCTCAAGCGTAGTAGTGAGACGGCTCCAGGGAAAGAAAAGAAGGGAGGTTGCGGGGAGGCTGGGGAATTGCACCTGGAAAGCCCAGGGAGCAGGGACTGGGTTGCAGGCTGGGGGTGAGAATGAGGGGCGGGTCAGGTCCGCATCATAGCCACCGGGCTGTGCTCTGTGTCTGTCACTGCATAGGAAGATGGGCCGGAATTGCTATTTCCAGCAGCCTCCACAGGGAAAGGGGCAGCTCTGAGACCATTCCCAAGGCTGTTGATTTCCCTATGAGTGGAGAATGCGGGTTCCTCTGGAGACGGGGTTGGGGTCTTTCCATCTGCTGCCTTTTCACAGGGCTGTCCTGGCTGTGGTGGCATCTGTCTGTTCCATCAGCATTAAGCTCACACACAGCCTCTTCCACCTGTAGTTGTCCATGGGCTTGAGAGTAGACATTGGTGGGTCACTCCATCTTCTCCACCGCTAGCTGTACCTGCGCCTCGGCTGCCGCCTGCATTCGCACAGCCTGGTTCATCAGCCCCAGAAGGTGCTCACTCAGTGTCCCTTGCAGGGACCAGGGTGGTCATTAAATAACACGCAGCCAGACCTCAGAGCCGCAGCCCTGCTTCACGATACTGTGAGGGACATCCAGGGCTCCCACAGCAGACAGGAGGTACCTCTCGGGTCTACATCCCGGGCCTTGCTGCTGACTCGCTCCATCCAGGTCTGTTCCCTGTTCTGATTAATCCCCTCCCCCAAGATACAGAGGCCAGACTTCCAAATGGGTGATCATTGTGGACACGCCCACCCCTAACTTCGTTGGGGGCCAGGACAGGAGTACACACAGAAGCCCCCATTCTGTACCTCTAAATATTTCAAAACTAAAATCAACCTTCCCGAAGTATGTTGACAAATGTAACTTCACAGTGATGTGAAAAGCCAGGTGTGACTTTCGAATTCTTGGATTCCGCAGCGTTCTGCACTAGAGCACAGCTGGCTCCTGGGCCCCCTCTGCCCGTTCCCGTTCCATACTGGGAGGGACCTGGTGCATCTAAATGCTCCCCCCTCAGACCCGCCTGGTCCAGCGCTGTCCACTTTCTGCCCTCCCCCAAATCCCCCTGCAAACAGTCACCCCTGGGCCACCTAAGGGGGGGTGTGAACAGATGGCAGTGTGTGCCCTTGGGAGGACAGACAAGGGGAGGAGGCCTGGGCAGTCCCTGGTAGTGAACTTAGGGCTGTCTGGAGGGGAATTCTGGGGTCCCAGGATCCCAGAGCATGTCCAGAGGGGAGAAGAGACTCCAGGTGGGTGTCCCTTTGGTCCTGTGGATGCCTTGCCTCATGGGCAGGGGTGTGGCCAGAGCAGGGCCCTCTAGAGCATGGGACCCAGGCCAGGGGCCTTGATTGCCTAGTTCTAAGGGTACTTCTTATCCTAGAGAGCAGACTAAGTCGTGCTCGGTAGAATTGCTCTGTGTCCTTCGAGCTGTCACTCATTTCTTTTTCCGTCTTCCTGTGCAGCTACTAGGAAACTTCATTTGGGCTCTTCACCTGCCTGGCACCCATCCTTCCAAGGGTGACATTCGAAATATTTCACCGCCGTATAGGACAGGCAATGACCAATCAGAGCAGATGCCTACCCAGTGCTGAACCGGGGTTCTTGAGGCCCTCTGCTGGGCTAGGTATTGACCCTCCGGTTGCTAGGTCATAGGGAGATAGAGGAGGGCTCAGGGCCACAAGGAGGGACATTGGGGGCGAGGCTTGGGGAAGGGGCCACTTATCATCAGTATGGAGATATTTCACTATTTTAACAATAGTGCTGCCATACTCGTGAATATCAACTCTGCCTTCTCCTCGTCTTCCTTGGATTTTATTAGGGGCAGTATTGGGTGCAGGTAAAAGACTACATCCCCAGCTTTGCTTGAAGCTTAGAGGTGGCTCATAATAATAAGGGCAAGTCTTCAAAGGGGCTCTTTTAACTGGGAAGAGTCCCCTTTGCCCCTTGCTCTTCTCCTTCTCCCTAAATCTCTCCTTCCTGTGATGATGATGGCTGGAGCTCCAGCAGCTATCTTGTGACGTTGAGGATGGAAGCCCCATGCTAAGGAAAGTAAAGGAGAAACATAGAAGGAGCTTGGGACCTTCTATGATGACTGTAGAACTGCCATACCAGCCCTAGACTGCCTACTGCTGGACTCTTTTTTATGAGAGAGGATAAACTTCAAGTTTGTGTAAGCCTCTGTAGTTAGATCTCTGTTGTTAGTATTTAAATTTGATTGCTAACTCATTTCAGTTCCAGTCCTCAAGGCCTGTGTCTCCAGGGTCAGGGATGTGTTTTGTCAGCTAATCCTTAAAACCATTCTGGCGACTAATGTTACTTTCCTCACTTTAACAGTTGAGAAAACTGGTCTGAGAGGTTATGTGGCTTGACTAGTGGCAGAACTGGGGCCAAGGCCTGGGTCTTGCGGGCTCCAGAGCCCACACCTGCTCTACCACACTTCTCATCTGTGCAGGCAGGACTGAGGTCCCCTTCCTGTTCGTCTCTGGGACAGTGCCTGGGAGGTCCTCCGAGGCTGGGCAATATTGGGATGGCCTTTGCAGATCCCACAACACCTCGCTGGCACCCAGACAGGCATCCTTCTGTCCAGGAAAGTGTGTGTGTGTGTGTGTGTGTGTGTGTGTGTGTGTGTGTGTGTGTG
>NW_021703779.1:35573510-35730440 GCF_005190385.1 Monodon monoceros
TGTGTGTGTGTGTGTGTGTGTGTGTGTGTGTGTGTGTGTGTGTGTGTAAGGAACCGTTTAAAAATCTCCTGTCTTTCCCTGTTATTATCCTTGAGAGAAAAGCCCAGAAAATCTCAACAGGGCTATGGGATAGAGGGTAGAGGGGAGCTGTGAGGCAGGTAGCAGGCAGCCTTCTGCCTTCCATGCTCAGTGAAGGAACATCCCTGGGCAGAGGGAGAGTAGGGTAGGGAGGGAGGCACCTCTGAGATGCGTGTTCGGGCTCCTCAGGCTTGGAGGTCACTGCGCCCCGTGCTCAGCACACTCGTTCCCTTGAAGCCCGAAAGCCCAGCTTCTCCGTGCCCTCTAAGGGCAGCCGGGGCAGAGGGACCATTCTCTGAGGCAGCTTTATTGTCCCAAAGGTCATTAGTGGATGCTGGTGGAGGCCCAGCACCTGGAGGCTGATTCACATCCCTTCTTGGACCTCTCTGCCCGGCACTTCCATTCCTAGTACATTTTGAAGGGATAGAAAACTGTCCAGAAGCCTGAAGCCCTCGCCTTCCTGCAGCTCGGCCCGAGTTCTACATGACCTGTTTGTCTCTTCAGGGCCCAAGGCCTCTCCCTCCTTCTCCCCTCCATCTGCTCAGGGACTTGCAGAGGTGAAGCAGCCTCTGACAGCTCCCAGAGAGAGCCTGCCCTTGGCAAACCGGCTTCCCGAGCACTGGAGGAAGAGCGAGCAGACGCAGGACGCCTCTAACAGTGCCTCCCTGCCCCTGGCTCCCCTCGGAAAACGTGACCCACCAGGCCCTCCCGACAAGCCCCCCCCCCCCGCCCTCCCATCCGCCTCCCCCTTCACAGGCTCCCAGGCGGAGGAGATGGAAAACAGAGCCTCCTGAATGTTTAACTTCAGCGGAGCTGATAATAACTTTCCCATGGATGCAACTGTATCCTTTCCCCGTGTTCCTGCGGGGATCCCGAAACTCCATACGGTTCTCATTTGCAGCTCGTTCCTGAGGAGGCCTCATTTCCTCGCCACACACCCCTGATGTGGTCAGGGTCTCCCTCCCACAGCCCAGCGGGGGTGTGGGTGCGGGTGTCCCTGAGCTTTTCCCTCATGGCTGCTCCCCGCCCCCCGTCCCAGGCCCGCTTTGCCTACCTGGCCTTCCCAAACCCCTCTCTTGGCCTCTGCCCTTCATCTAAGCCCCGGCCCCCAAGGCCTCAGGCCTTTAAGTCCCTGCTCCGCACGCCCAGGGGTTGTGGTCAGGGCTGGGCTGTTCCTCAGGCAAATGTGCCCTTTCTTCGAGAAGCTTCTCCCACTCAGCCTGGTAGGCATGTTGAATGACTCCAAGGGTCACCATCAGTGTGTATCCTATGTGAATGGCACCTCCCGGAGTTAAAGCCAAACGGCTCTGCTGGTAGGCCCTAAAAGGAGACTAGATTCAAAGCCCTTTCCAGTCAGGAAAAGACCCCAACCCCCTCTTGCCAGGTAGCTCTGCCCCGCAAACTCTTTTCACCACACACCTCTCATAACTTTGATCTCGCAGGAAGCCTAGAGGAGCTGAGAAGAGGAAAGAAAAGGACAATAGACATTTGGTGGTGGTGTTGGTGGTGTTTTTTGTTTTTTTTTTTTTTTAAAGTGTTCACGTTCCTGGCATCTCCCAAGTTTCATTTGACAAAATGGGTAAGGAACAGGACCCAGAGAGGTTGAAAATGATGAGCCTGGATGTTAGAGTCGGATCAGGGCCCCTGAGGTCCTGATTCTGCCCGTGTGCTACCGTGTCAGGGTCAGGAGGCAGGAGGGGAAAAAACAGGGTGAGGAGACGGTGGGCTCAGTAGTGAGGCATGTGGATGGTGGAGCCAGATGGCCTGGGTCGAAGTATCCTGTTGCACCATTTGCAAATCGGGTTACCTTTTGTGAGTTACTTAACATCTCTGTACCTCAGTTTCCTCATCTGTAAAATAGGAATTACAGTAGCGTGGCCATGGGTTAGTAAAGGGCAAGTTTGAAGAAAAGTGCCGGGCGCGAAGTAAGTGCTATGATCACTGTTGTTATTAGATGTCGGGGAGTCCAATGAAAGGCCACTTCGAACTTGGCTTCTCCCACCCTCCGGCCCTCCTCCCCACGTCGCACACTTGGAGGTCTTTGAGGACAAGTAAATCCCATAGACGTTGCTGCTCTCGCCTCTGTATCCGGCTGCCACAGAGGTCATGGCCCAGTGGCTTCTACCCCCTTCTCCCCCTTGGCAGCTCTCTGGGCCCTAGTAAACCAGGTCCATCTTGGGCTCAGGGATCCCAGGACTGCCTTCTTGGTTGCCCAAGAAGTACCCACAGAACCCCAAGTACCTCCAGAGAAGCAAGAGCTCAGAGAGGTCCTCATGAGCCCGGCTTGCCCTCAAAGGCTGGTCCTTCTGGGCAGGTCTTCTGTCTCAGGCTGGACCCAGGATAAATAGATGTGATTAGGAGATCAAAGCACTTTCCACAGGTTCGGCCTGAGGGGGCCCTTTGACCTGCTGCCGCCGGCATCCCCGCCACCCCTGGAGTCCTTAAGTCGGAAACCTCTCCCTGCTTTCGTTCCTGTTCTTATCAAAATGCTGCCGCGGCCCTCTGTGCCCGGCTGGTGAGTCTTGCCTGTTGGTGGGGAGCTGGGGTCCCCCCACGACCACCACACAGTTGTTTACTAAATCACCAGTTTGAGGCTGAAGCCAGCGCACTGTAGCAGGTCTGCCAAACCCAAACGGGTTTCATTTTGAGCCTCAGTTGCAAAACCTGAAATTTTGATATGCTTGTAAGTGGTGGACGGGTGAATCACGCCTGCCTCTTGGGCTATCTAATTACATGCAGGGCCTGCCTGGTCTCCCAGAACTTGGCCCAATGAAGGAAGGAATCATTATGAGTGTCCTGTCTTTTTCCTTTGAACAGGGGAGACATTCCTGTAAGTGCTCACTGTGGAGAACCTGTGGAATTTTCCTTAAGACTTGAGAGATGGCTTTGAGGGATTGTGTTGTAACGGCTCAGAATGGACCCTCTGTCACCCCTGGGCTCCTTCTCGGGATGTTTAGGCCTCTAGGCCCCAAAACTCGAAGGGAGGTGTGTGCTGAGGTGACGAGGCCTCTCCGAGACTTTGGGGGCACGTTTCAGGACAGGCCACGGCGGCCAGCTTTCCCTGCCACCAACACAGGCCATGGGGGCCTCCGCTGGCCTGCTCCTGGGCTCTCGTCCTGTCCCTGAGTCTCAGCCCTGCTCAGAGAGTTGAGGATGTGCAGGGCAACTGGGTGCCTGTAAGGGAAGAACTTCCTCATCAAATGAAAGCTGTCGTAGGAGACGTGGAGGAGCATTTCTGGGAGAATCTCCAGGAAAGAGGGAGACCCCTGCCCTGAACTTCCCTGGGAGGCAGGCAAGTTGGGGGCGCTGGCTGCTTTTACCTCCAGGAGGGCTGGCCTACTTTTTCTAATCCAAGAGGGATTGATAACCTAGGTTCATTTATTCAACAAATACTTCGAGAGTGGCTGCCATGTGCTAGGAGCTGGCCTAGGTGCTGGGGACGTATTGGTGAACAAAATGGACAAAAGATTCCACCTCTCAGGACTTCCCTGGCGGTCCAATGGTTAAGACTCTGCGCTTCCACTGCAGGGGGACCGGGTTTGATCCCTGGTCGGGGAACCTAAGATCCCACATGCTGTGAGGCGTGCCCCGCCCCCCCCCCCCAAATCCACCTCTCATGGAGTTTACATTCTAGGAATGGGGCAAGACAAACAATGAACATAACACATGAGTAAATTATCGCATCTCTTAAAAAAAGAGAGAAGCTCTATGGAAAATGTAAAAGGAGAGGAGAAAAGCGGGGTTGGGAGTATGAGATGGGGATGGTGGCTGAATTGAATAGGGTGGTCAGGGAGGTCTCATCAAGAAGGTGACATTGGAACAAAGGCTCAAAGGAGGTGAAGAAGTAGGCCGGGCAATTATCTGGATAAAGAGTGTTCTAGCCAGAGGGAACATCCAGTGCAAAGGTCCTGAGGCAGAATTGCCTGGGACGTTACAGGAGGACCAAGGAGGCTAGGGTGGCTGGGGTAGAGGGAGGGGGAGAATAGGAGATACGAGCAGAGATGTGAGAGGTGGGGCAGATTCTTGTACCCTCTGGTATCCAGTGGTCTTGGAGACCAGTGTCGGAACCTTGGCTTTTACTTTGAGTGAAATAGGGAGTCACTGCAAGGCTTTGAGTAAAGGAGTGATATGATCCGACTTAGGTTTTATTTCATTATTTTTTAATTTAATTTTTTTTATTGGAGTATAGTTTATTTACAATGTTGTGTTAGTTTCAGGGGTGCAGCAAAGTGATTCAGTTATACATATATCCATTCTTTTTCAGATTCTTTTCCCTTATAGCTTATTACATAATACTGAGTAGAGTTCCCTGTGCTATATAGTAAGTCCCTGTTGATTATCTATTTTATATATAATAGTGTGTATATGTTAACGCCAAACTCCTAATTTATCCCTCCCCCCAACCTTTCCCCTTTGGTAACTGTTAAGTTTGTTCTCAAAGGCTGTGAGTCTATTTATGTTTTGTAAATAAGTTCATTTGTATAATTTTTTTAGACTCCACATATAAGTGATATTGTATGATATTTGTCTTTCTCTATCTGACTTACTTCACTCAGTATGACAATCTCTAAGTCCATCCATGTTGCTGCAAATGGCATTATTTCATTCTTTTCTATGGCTGAGTAATATTCCACTGTATATATGTACCACATCTTCTTTATCCGTTCGTCTGTCGATGGACATTTAGGTTGTTTCCATGTCTTGGCTATTGTAAATAGTGCTGCAGTGAACATTGGGGTGCATATATCTTTTCGAATCATGGTTTTCTCTGGATATATGCCCAGGAGTGGGATTGCTGGATCATAGGGTAGTTCTATTTTTAGTTTTTTAAGGAACCTCCATATTGTTCTCCATAGTGGTTATACCAATTTACGTTCCCACCAACGGTGTAGGAGGGTTCCCTTTTCTCCACACCCTCTCCAGCATTTATTGTTTGCAGACTTTTTGATGATGGCCATTCTGACCACGGTGAGGTGATACCTCATTGTAGTTTTGATTTGCATTTCTCTAATAATTAGTGATGTTGAGCATCTTTTCATGTGTTTTGTGGCCATCTCTGTCTTCTTTGGAGAAATGTTTATTTAGATCTTCTGCCCTTTTTTAAATTAATTAATTAATTTATTTTTGGCTGTGTTGGATTTTCGTTGCTATGTGCGGGCTTTCTCTAGGTGCGGCGAGCGGGGGCTACTCTTCATTGTGGTGCATGGGCTTCTCATTGTGGTGGCTTCCCTTGTTGCAGAGCACGGGCTCTAGACGCATGGGCTTCAGCAGTTGTGGCACGTGGGCTCAGTAGTTGTGGCTCTTAGGCTCTAGAGCGCAGGGTCAGTAGTTGTGGCGCACGGGCTTAGTTGCTCCGCGGCATGTGGGATCTTCCCAGACCAGGGGTCGAACCCATGTCCCCTGCATTGGCAGGCAGATTCCTAACCACTGTACCACCAGGGAAGTCCTTCTGCCCATTTTTTGATTGTTTTTTTTTTTTAATATAGAGCTACATGAGCTGTTTGTATATTTTAGAGATTAATCCCTTGTTGGTTGCTTTGTTTGCAAATATTTTCTCTCATTCCATGGGTTGTATTTTAATTCTGATTATGGTTTCCTTTGCTCTGCAAAAGCTTTTAAGTTTAATTAGGTCCCATTTGTTTATTTATTTTTTTATTTTTATTACTCTAGGAGGTGGATCCAAAAAGACATTGCTGCGATTTATGTCACAGACTGTTTTGCCTATGTTTTCCTCTAAGAGCTTTATAGTATCCGGCCTTACATTTAGGTCTTTAATCCATTTTGAGTTTATTTTTGTGTATGTGTTAGAGAATGTTCTAATTTCATTCTTTTACATGTAGCTGTCCAGTTTTCCCAGCACCACTTATTGAAGAGACTGTCTTTTCTCCACTGTATGGTCTTGCCTCCTTTGTCATAGATTAATTGACCATAGGTGCATGGGTTTATTTCTGGGCTTTCAATCCTGTTCCATTGATCTATATTTCTGGTTTTGTGCCTGTACTATACTGTTTTGAGGACTGTAGCTTTGTAGTATAGTCTGAAGTCAGGGAGCCTGATTCCTCCAGCTCCATTTTTCTTCAGGATTGCTTTGGCTATTCAGGGTCTTTTGTGTTTCCATACAAACTTTAAAATTTTTTGTTCTTGTTCTATGAAAAATGCCATTGGTAATTTGATAGGGAGTGCATTGAATCTGCAGATTGCCTTGGGTGGTATAGTCATTTTGACAATATTGATTCTTCCAATCCAAGAGCATGGTATATCTTTCCATCTGTTTGTGTCATCTTAGATTTCTTTCATCAGTGTCTTATATTTTTCAGAGTACAGGTCTTTTGCCTCCTTAGGTAGGTTTAATCCTACATATTTTATTCTCGACTTAGGTTTTAAAAGGATCACCTTTATAATACACACTTTCCAAAATGCTCATGCAAGACAAAAAGGGAATAAGCCATACTAAATTTCAGTATTGAGTTTCTAATATGTGCTAAGCATTGTAGGTCCCAGTTGCTAGGAATCTAGAAGGCTCTTCAGTTAAGGAACTCACTGTGTGTGTGGGGGTGGGGTGGGGGGGTGTCCTGTTAGAGATATGAAACAAATTCAATTATAACACCAAGGGAAGAAGTACAGAGGTGATGGGAGGAGTCAAGAAAGGCCTTCTCAAAGGATGATGGAACTGGGTTCTGAAGGCTGAATAAGAGTTTTCCAGGTTGGACAAAGAGGGAAAGGTCATTCCAGCAAAGGAAATAACCCATGGAGTGGAACGGAGGCTTGAAAGAGCAGAGAACTATAAGTAACTCAGGGAATGAGTGCATGTTTTACTGTGGTATGTGCCAGAGGGAGTGGGCAGAGATGAAGTTGAAGAGAGAAAGGGGAGAGACAGAGTGAAGGAGAAGAAATGCCTACCTCTTTTTCCGTGGCAGTTGAAGATGTGTTCTTTGCCCAGGTTTCACATGTCAACAACAAAAGTATCTGGTTTCCAAGATTTCACCTGACCAAGTCTGATGTGTTCTCTGTGCTATGTTTTGTCCTATTTTGAGTTGAATTTTTTTTTCACTTTTATGTTTTTATTTATCAAAACTTGCATAAACCTGACCTCATTCACCAGCAAAAAAACATACAACCAGGACACACACACAGAAGCAGACGCTGAGTGCCAGGATTTTATTTGGGAGGTGATCTCCAGAGACATCAGTAAGGAGGGAATGAGACAGGGAACGGGAAAAAAATAGTAGAGGGTGAGTGAATAAGCAAATGGGAAATAGACTGAATCCTGTCAGGTCCTCTGGGAATGAGTATAGAATTTACCCAAGGGGTGAGGGAGCTGGGGTATTTATCTACCAGTCCCATCAGTCATTAGTTGAGGGCTGCTTCCTGAGGGTAATAACTCCTTGGCCCTCACAGCCTGCCCTGTAGCTAGGGAAAAGAGCTGGAGATGTGAAAGGTGCATACCAAAGGCATATGCAGAGGTACCCACAGCGTCTGTTACAATTGTGTACATTTCTTCAACCACCTATTATTTCTATACCACTGTGCTGGAGAGGCCTTGAGCCCGCCTGCGCCCAAGGAGGATGCCAATGTGGATGGAGTCAAAGGCAGATCCAGACCCAGGCTCACACTTGGGTGTTCTGGGCTCCATCTTGCTGTGGTCCACGTGACACCGGCTCAGGGGTAAAGGGGCAGTATTTGTCTTTTTGTGTCTGGCTTCTTTCGCTTAGCATAATGTCTTCATGGTTCATCCATGTTGTAGCCTGTGTCAGAACTTCATTCCTTTTTAAGGCTGAATGATAGTCCATTGCATGGATAAATCATACTTTGCTCATGGACATTTGGGTTGCCTCCACTTTTTGGTTATTGTGAATAATGCTGCTTTGAACATGGGTGTGTTCAAACATGGGTATTTATCTGTTCGAATCTCTGCTTGCAGTCCCTTGGGGTCTATACCTAGAAGTGGAATTGCTGGGTCACAGGGTAATTCTGTGTGGAACTTGTTGAGAAACCACCATCCTGTCTTCCACAGAGGCTGCACCATTTTACATTCCCTCCAGCAATACACGAGAATCTCTTTTAAAGACACTTGGGTCCTGCTCTTCACACCAGCTGGTGAGGTGGGGATGGGATGAGGACCACTCCCACATGGAGGGATTATGGCAGGATCCAGGGAGGACACACCCAGACTTACATGGCGAGGCTTGGTGACAGTAGAGGGGACCCTTTTGGTCTCTGAGTGTCCAGTTCATTCTACTATGGCTGCACCACTTCAGTTGGACTGTGTCATGGTGCTGGTCAGCTAGAAGGACACGGGTTTGAGTCCTGCCTTTCCTGGGGCTGTGTGACCTCAGACCGAGGACTTTTCCTGAGCCTCAGTTTCCTTTTCTGTTTAAACAAATGGGAAGAGTAATAGGGCAGGGGTGGGCACACAGCGAGGTCATGTGAGTCTCGTGCTTAGTGTAGGGCCTGGCAGATGGATGGTACCTGCTCACTGGGTGCCATTGTCATTATGATCCGTTTCTGGGAATTCCTCTGTGGGTGAGTGTCTAGGTGGCAACTTACACACCTACAGTCAAGGTTACGAGCCTACTTGCTGCCCATTTCTGTGCTAAGATTTGGGGACGGAGTGTGGTAGCGGACGCCATAATATACTGCCCAGGTTCCCCCTTAAGAAAGCACTTTCTGGGACTTCCCTGGTGGTCCAGTGGTGAAGAATCCGCCTTCCAATGCAGGGGAGGTGGGTTCGATCCCTGGTCAGGGAACTAAGATCCCACATGCCGCCGTGCAACTAAGCGCTTGTGCCACAACTACTGAGCTCACGCGCCTCAACGAGAGAGCCTGTGTGCCGCAAGCTACAGAGCCCACGTGCCCTGGAGACCGCGTGCCACAACTAGAGAGAGAGAACCCGCGCGCCACAACTAGAGAGAGAGAACCTGCGCGCCACAACTAGAGAGACGTCCGCGCACTACAATGAAGAGCCTGCGCACCGCAATGAAAGACTGCACCTCAACGAAGATCCCGTGCGCCGCAGCTAAGACCCGAGGTAGCCAAAAATAAATAAATAATAAATAAATCTTTAAAAAAATAAAATAAACCACTTGCTGTCCTGGTTTGTGGAGTGCTTTCAGGGGCCCCCTCTGGCTGTTAGCACCTTCAGGGGTGCCTCAGCTACAGAGAGTGCCTCGGTCAAAGTCATGCCCTTCCAGTGACCTTTTAATATAGGGATATAGAGTCCTAGGCACCTAGGCCCACCTCTCGACTACTCTGTGGAAGGCTGAGTAATGCCCCACAGCCTCCCCAGATGTCCACGTCCTAGTTCTGGGAATCTGTGAACACGAGTGTCACCTCACATGGCAAAAGGGACTGTGCAGATGTGATTAAATTAGGGATCTGGAGATGGAGAGCCAGGTGGACCCAATGTAATGACAAGGGGCCTTATAAGAGGGGGCCAAGAGGATCAGAGTCACAGAAGGAGATGCGACAGAAGCAGAGGTCAGAGTGATGTGCCTGCTGCCTCTGAGGTTGAAGGTAGCGCCCAGGGCCAAGGGATGCAGGTGGCCTCTGGAAGCTAGAAAAAGCAAAGAAACGGATTCACCCCTGAAGCCTCCAGAAGGAACGCAGTTCGGTCAACACCTGGATTTTGGATTTCTGATCTCTTAAACTGTAAGAGAATAAATGTGCGGTGGTGGAAGGCAGCAAGTTTGGGGGAATTTGCCCCAGCAGCGGTAGGAAACTAGTACAACTCTGAAGGTGGGTCCAGCTCCAGCGCTCCCTGGGGGTGAGGGCCCGGAGGCTGCTGCCAGGTCTCCCTCTGCCCAATCCGGCTCTCCTCCCACCCTTCCACAAGGGTTGGTGCCACGGGCTCTCTCTGATAAGCATCCTGCATCTTAAAGTCCACCTGAGAGTCCACTTCCTAGGAAAGCCGAACTGCCACAGCTGGCGCACGCACACACATTTCACAGCTTTACTGGGGACAATTTCAAACACACACAAAAATAGCAAGAATAATATAATGATCTTTCATGATCTCATGGCCCAGATCAGGTAATTGTCAGCTCGTGGCCAATCTTGCTTGATCTCTATGGGAATGGTCATTTACAGGGAAAAGTGCAGCTCCCGCCCTGGAGACCCTCCCAGTGTGGGTGGGGACTTCAGAGGGTGCAGACATCTCTTGGCCAAGAGAACTCCAGGCAGCAGTCCCCAGGTCAGCGAGTATGGGGCCAGGGGTGCAGAGAAGCAGCCTTGGAGAAAGGCAGGGACGAAGAGAGCCGGCAGGGCAGGCCACGTCTTAAAGGGTGGGTCCTAGGTCATGGGCAAACTCGCCTAAAGGGTCCCAAGTCTGGGCAGGAGGCAGGTGATGTGTGAAGGGACCGTGGTAGGCAGCACTTGGATAAAGTAGACATCACTTGCCTTTGTGTTACACTCCATTGTCTTTCTAATCTTTGTTTAAAAAATAAATTTATTTATTTAGTTTTGGCTGCGTTGGGTCTTCGTTTCTGTGCGAGGGCCTTCCCCAGTTGCGGCGAGCGGGGGCCACTCCTCGTCGCGGTGCGCGGGCCTCTCACTGTCGCGGCCCTCTCTGGTTGCGGAGCACAGGCTCCAGACGCGCAGGCTCAGTTGCTGTGGTGGTGCACGGGCTTAGCTGCTCCGCGGCATGTGGGATCTTCCCAGACCAGGGCTCGAACCCGTGTCCCCTGCATTGGTAGGCAGACTCTCAACCACTGCGCCACCAGGGAAGCCCTTTTTTTTTTTTTTTTTTTTTTTTGAAATAGGCCTCTACCTGCTTCTATATGACTCTATTAATAAATAACAGTGCAAGAATAGTGCCAGATGCTGGGCTGAGCACTTTACACAGGTCATCTCACGAATCTGCCCAGCAACCCTAGGAGGCAGATACTATTTTTATCCCCATCCCACTGAGACTCAGTGAAGTAAGGCCACTTGGCCAAGGTCCCATGGATGGTGTATTAGTTTCCTAGGGCTGCTATAACAAATTACCACAGACCGAGTGGCTTACGACAATAGAAATAGAGTCGCTTACAGTCCTACAGGCCAGCAGTTTGAAATCAAGGTGTTGGCTAGGCTCCGCTCCATCCAAAGGCTCTAGGGGAAGATCTTTCCTTGCCTCTTCCTGCTTCTGGTGGCCCCAGGTATCCCTTGGCTTGTGGCCACATCACTCCAATCTCTGCCTCTGTTTTCACGTGGCCTTTTTTCCTCTTCATGTATCTTCTCTGTGTGTTCTTATCAGGACACTTGTCACTGGATCCAGGGTCCACTTGGATAATCCAAGATCCCGTCTCAAGATCCTTACTTTAAATATGTCTGCAAACACCCTTTTTCCAAATAAGCTCACATTCCCAGGTTCCAGGGGTTAACACGTGGACATAGCTTTTTGGAGGCCAGCATTCAACCCACTACACATGGGAAGAGGGGGACCGGGGCCCTGAACCTAAGAAAATGGATCTACTGTCCCTGGAATGTGATACAATCTTGCCAAGAAGAGCTGGACCAGTAGGAACCCCCTTGTCCTGGTTTTACAGCATGGCCATAAGGTCTTTGACACTCCTCCCACGGAAAGGCTGTGTCACTGCCCCTCACCTTGAACCTGAATGGGCTTGTGACTCACTTGTCACCAGAAGAATGTGGCGTGACTTCCAATGGTGCATCCAAAAAGGCAGTGTAGTGTCTGCCTTTTTTGTGGAAACATTTGCTTTCGGAGCCCTGAGACCGCCATGCTGGGGGGAAGCCCAGGCCACATGGAGAGGTCCCACGTAGGTGTCCTGACCAACAGCTCTAGCTGAGACAGCTGACAGCCAGCACCCCGTGCCTCCAGATGATTCCAGCCCCCAGCTCTCCAGTCACCTCCAGCCATGGAGTCTTCCCTGCTGAAGCCCCAGAAATCATGGAGCAAAGAAAAGCTGTCCCTGCCGTCCCTGTGTGAATTCCCAACCCACAGAATTTGAAGACAATAAAATGGCTATTTTATGCCACTAAGTTTGGGGGTGGTTTGTCACACAGCAATAGTAATCAGGACACCCCCTCCTTGTCTAGAGAAAGCCCCGAATCGGAGGTTAGCAGTTCCTGAGAAATAGGTCTGATTCAGAGGAGAGACAAAGGGAATAGATCCTGTGTGAACCAGCACCCCTGCCCCAATTCCCAGTGGTTTTTGTGATGAGAGATGGAGGGGGGGGGGAGCACAGAAAATAGAAACAGCTCCTTTCAGCACAAGAAACCGCCCCTCCCCAAAGCCCGCTCGCAGACAGAGCTGTAGGGCCCGAGGCTGCAGCCAGGCCTCCCCGCAGCTGCCATCCCCCCAGCCTCCGCCAGAGCAAGGCTCCCGAAGGCAGGCTACGGTGGAGCCCGGCGGCACTTACAATTGCCCACGCAGCTGCGGCTGCAGCAGGGCTCCGACCACAGCCCTCCCCAGGCCCTGACCGCACGGCCCCGGGGGCCCAGCCTACCCTAGCCCAAGGGGCTGTCTGCTTCTCCAGCCGTGCCTTTGCCAGGGCCCTGGGTCTGTCTGCAGCCCTGGCTGCCAATTATAGCGCAGGCCTGTTCATTTGCTGCATTGGATCTTGGGATTTTGTCATTTGCTATGCGGAGGTTTTCTTTCTGACTAATTTGTTTACCAGGTTTAATTCTTCAATCATGTTTTCATTTTAAGAGATTTCAGGGTAATTATGAACTTTGAATAAATCCATCTGAGGCACCAAAGTGCGCTCGGCTCCGCTCTGCTAGGGCCCGCCGTTCCATTGCTACACTTGAGATTTGGTGTGAATAGGACTTTTCCTGCCCAACCCACCCCCAGTGCCGGCAATTGAAAACAGCTGGGCCTCTAGGAGCCAAGGTCAGGATTGGAGAAAAAGCCACAGCTGAAAACCACACTGGAGTTGGGGAGAGATGGAATCAGGCTGGTGTGTGAGTGAGGCTCCAGAACCTGTGAGAATCTGGCCCCTCTCCACCTGCCTCACCCAGGCTGCTTCCCCCGCTCCCCGGGAATGTGACAGAGGGACCCGAGGCCCGGGCTGCCCCAGCATTGCCAGCTGGGTTTGTCAAAGCAGGGTGCAGTGATACCTGGGAGAGGACCGGACCCAGAGGCCAGAGGCCGGGGCCCTAGCTCCAGCCACGTAGTCCCTGAGCAGTGGGGCCGTAGGCAAAGTTTCTGAGACCTCAGGAGGAAAACAGAAGTAGATCGAGGGGGATGATGACAATTCCTGTTCCCTCTACTTTGCAGGCTTGTCACGAAGGAGCTGATGTAAGAAATGACATTTTGTAAGCTGTGTCACTTGGCACAGTTGTGAGGTGGTGATGGTGTGGAACAGAATCTCGTGCTCATATCAGCAGGGTAACACTGGTAGGCTGGGGTGACGTGACACCCAAACAACGGCTATAAAGGCAGGAAAGGCCACCAGGCCCCTAGATGTCTTGACTCCATCTCCGTTTCACAATCAGTGTGTCCTGGCTCCTGGGTGTGCAGAGATGGTCTCTATGGAGTGTGTGAGCCTATGAATTGTGACTCCGAATCCCAGTTCCAGCCTCAGCACCTTATCAATGCCACACAGGAGGACTTCGTGCATCCCTCATCTTATCAGCATCAACAAATTAGGGTTGCCTAATTTGCATATCCATACCAAGCCTACAGCCAGCCCAGCGGGGTGGGTAGTGCAGTGTGTGCAGTAATCACAACTAGGATCAATGGATTAGGCTCAGCTAATTTACATGCAGCCAATCATAGCCAAGGTATGAACAGCAGAGCTGCTGGGGGAACGAATCACACGAAGGGAATTCTCCACCGCAGAGTGTAAGTGTCTGAGCTTCCCCAGCTGGATGGCTCTCACTCCCACCCCAGGGGAGAGGCCGTGGGGGACTCGGAATTTGCTCTGACAAGGATCCGGTGCTGGATCCCATCCACAGTGACAGCCTAAGTTGCCGAGGGGGAGAGGAAGGGAGTGGCCGCACCGTACCGTAGTGCTGTTTGGGTTCTCTCAGAAGCAAGCCTGAGACAAAGATTCGAGGGCAGGAAGCAGAAGCAGGGGCGTGCAGGTATGCGGGAAGACAGTTAATAAAGGACGCACAAGGGAGCCAGGTACCTCTGTGGGCAACCGTTGTAGGCTGAACTGTGCCCTGCACAAATTCATATGTTGACATCCTAACCCCCAGGACCTCCGAATGTGAATGTATTTGGAGATAGGATCTTTTAACAAGGTGATTAAAGTAACGTGAGGTCATTAAGGTTGAGGCCTGACCCAATCTGCCTGGTATCCGTAGGACAGACACAGACAATCGTGTGAAGACACGGTGGGGGAGGGGGCAGTGAGGAAGCTGGGGGATTCATCCACCAACTTGCATCTGTCATTCACTGGGGGCTCTTTCCTGGGGGGCGCCACTGATTCCCACATCCCCAGTCCGCCCGGTGACAGACAGAGCAGCATTGGTGATCAGTAGAAGCCCCCCGCGTGAAGAAACTCAGGGATTGCCATTTGAAAGTTGGGCCTGGTTACAAAAAGCGGTAAGAGTGAGGGGACTTGTGGGCAGCAACAGTGATGGTGACATCTCCTGCATAGGCCTATGAGGTGAATAATAGGCTATCTTAGGTACCCGCCTAGGCACTAAGCTACTATGGCCTTTAACCTCTACCCTAAAGGAAATTGTGTGTGGATGTGGCATGTGTGTTCATAGGAAGGTTTAGTTACAATATATATTTTTATATTGGATTATCCGTGTAATATTATATGACCCTGTAATAAATAGTTTGCAAATGTGACCTCTGGTTAGTTTCCATGCCGAAGCCAGTGGGGTGAATGGACGCGTAACACAGCTCACTGTGGTCTTGGATTCTCGCAGCTTCTGTGGCCTGCCTCGTGAGACTGGCAGCACTTCAGTGCCTCTTGCTAATTTTAGACTTGTGTACTGGGCTCAGCTAGCATGAGGGTGTTTTGAGTCAGGCTTCTTGGTTTCAAGCAAGTGAAACTAATGCTACCCAGCTTCGGTAGTAAAGGGATTTCTGGAAGGTGTGAGGTGGTCGACCTGCTTGACAGAAGGGAATAGGACTTGTAGCCAAGAATACTCTGGTGGGTGCGGGGAATGTGTGTGTGTGACTTGCTAGCACCCACCCCTACCTCCACCAGCCTCTGTAGGGCACTGTCACTGCTAGACCTTTGAGGTTGCCACCATGGTGTCCTTGTCCCTGCCTCTTTACGACATTCCTTTGAGATTCAGTTGGGGCTCTCTGGGACAGTGGGATTTCCTTTTCTCTCTCTCTCTTTTTTTTTTTTTTTTTTTTTTTTTGCGGTACGCGGGCCTCTCACCGCTGTGGCCTCTCCCGCTGCGGAACACAGGCTCCGGACGCGCAGGCTCAGCGGCCATGGCTCACGGGCCCAGCCGCTCCGCGGCATGTGGGATCCTCCCGGACCGGGGCACGAACCCGTGTCCCCTGCATCGGCAGGCGGACTCCCAACCACTGCGCCACCAGGGAAGCCCTCTTTCTTTGTTTTTAATATGTGATTTTTTGTTGTTGTTTTGTCTTTATTTTTTTGGCTGCGTCGGGTCTTAGTTGCGGCATGTGGGATCTTTCATTGCGGTGCGGGCTCTTCGTTGTGGCGCGTGGGCTTCTCTCTGTTGTGGCATGGGGATTTTCTCTCTCTAGTTGTGGTACATGAGTTCCAGAGCGCGTGGGCTCTGTAGGTTGTGGCACATGGGCTCTCTCGTTGAGGCGCGCGAGCTCAGCAACTGTAGTGCGCGGGCTCAGTTGCCCCGTGGCATGTGGGATCTTAGTTCTCTGACCAGGGATCGAACCCGCATCCCCTGCATTGGAAGGCGGATTCTTTACCACCGGACTACCAGGGAAGTCCCAGGGCAGTGGGATTTCTTACACATCAGCCCAGGGCTTCCAAGAAAGAGAACCAGACAGAAGCTGTATCGCCTTTTATGACCTAGTGTTGGAAATCACTCAGCGTCACTTCTGCCATATTCTATTCATCCCACGCGAGTCTGAAAAGCCAGTGCATATTCCAGGGAAGGGATTAGCCTCCTCCACCCTTTGATGAGAGGACTGTCAAAGAATTTGGGGACATGTTTTAAAACCACCACAGTGGACTAGGAGATGGCAGACAGCCACTTGGCTTGACAGTTTGGACCAACACATTTTTCCTTCTCGATTTTCTAATTCGGCTGCTTGTTTGCCATGATGCAGAAAGGCCTGGCTCAAACTCCAGGCAGCATGTTAGTAACTAACGTGCTTGCACCTCGTGGGCTGGACCCACGGACTCCAGTTCATCCCGCTTCATCATTGTGCCAGGAGAGCTCATTCCAACTGAAATTTGACTATTGGTTTTTAATTTTGGTGCCATTTTTCATGCTGATGGCTCTTCTGGCTGACAGTGAATTACCCTGGGTACAAATTAAATACAATAGAATTGCTAATCAGGCCATTAGAATATGCTGACAGGAGGAAATCTACAAGTTGTCAGATCTGGGTGGGCTCTCCCCTTGCCGTTGGGACAGAATTCTCTTGATTTCAAACGGACCTCTGCATGGAACGGGTTCAGGTATTGGAAAACAGACACCTGCAGGCAGCCGGAGGGGCTGAGCAAGTGGCTGCAAGGCCTGCAAGCCTACACTGGTTCGGCTGGTTCTCTTTGCAGGAAAAATCTTGTCCTGTGAGCACACAGGGGATCGCTCTGTGGGGATCTGTCTCTGGGGATCACTGTCTAATGTCCCATACACTCTTCTCAAGCAAGAAAGTGTTGAGATTTAATTCTCCACCTTCAGGCCCACAAGGAAGGCACCAAATGTCTGGCAAAATGAACAGTGTTTTCAGATTTCTAAATTTAGACGGAAGGTGAGAATGCACCAGCGGTTTTCTCTTGTGTCTAATTCTGAGCGAAGATAGAAAGACTTATCTGTGGGAGACTTCGCGTCGCATGGTCAGTCCCAGTTTCTTTGTATTTTTTTTAATCCCTACAAAACTGACTGAGAGAAATAGATTCAGGAGCTACCTCCTAAGGGTGCAGTGCTGGATGCCCAATAGTGGTTCTGTAAATCGGGAGGCGTTAGACCTTCAGAGGAGATAGAATTATGGTCTTCAGGGGGGAAGATGCGAACCTGGATGCTGGGCAGTGATGTTGTTTGGGGAGGGGAAATGTGTTGGAGATCATTTATAAGTGAGAGGAGGACCCCACTGCTTCAATAATAGCTAACACTTATTGAACCCCGCCTGCTATATCTGGTCACTTAGATTAAGATCATCACCCCCATTTAAACGATAGCAATCTTGAGGTTAGGTAACTTTTCCAAGGTCACCCAACAAGTTTGTACTTAATCCAGTGTTATTAGATTGGGTTCGGCTGCCAGAGACAGTGGGGGGAAGAAAAGAGTGGCTTAAACAAGAAAGATATTCTTTCTTAGAAAACAACATATGGTCTCTGCCTTGGGTTGCTGGATAAAATACAGGACACCAATTAAACTGGAATTCCAGATTAACAATTTTTTAGTATAAGTATGTCCTGTGCCACATTAAATAATTAAATACTACAATTAAAGTATTGAAAGTTTTCAATTGAATAAAAATTAAGTAAGAATAAAATATTTTTATTTGCTCAATCTGGCAACCCTATCTGCACCTCTTGGTTCAAGATGGCTGTGTGTGCTCCAGCCTTCGGGACCACACTTCAGGCAGCAGGAGGGAGGAGGGTTAAAGAAGGGTCTCGCTCCCTTTAAAGACACTTCATGGAAGTCAGTCCCCAAACTACTGCTCACCTCACATAGGCCACACATGGCTTTTAGCGAGGCTGGGAAATATGGCTTTTATTCTGGGCAGCCATGGGCCCAGCTGACAATCAGAGCTTCTGTATCGAGAAAAATGGATAGCAGGGGTCAACTCAGTGTCTGCCACAGCTGGGATTTAAACGCAACCAGAATGGCTTTCAAGTCTTGGGACTTAGTCACCCTGATGTCCTGCTTCTTCTCCATTTCATGAAAGAAAGGGTGTGTGTTTCACACAGCCCTCCTCAAATCCTTTCGTTGATTTTTGGGTGCCTCTTCCCTGACTTCTCTGTACTTTTGCTGCTAACAGACGGCACGTGCAACACTCTTCAGAGGTCTGCCTTCCGGTTACCGGAGCCACTCGGTCCGCGCCTGGGAATTGGGATGGCACTTCACCAATGACTCATTGTGCGGGAGTCTGCAAGCCCAGCTCCCTTGGCTGGAGTTGGGAGAAAGACTAAAGTGTAATTTACACTCAAGAGCCCTGGCAGGGTCAGGCCAAGTGTGCGCCCTTGCTCGACTGCTTTCCTTCCCTTGTCCTGCTTTCCTCACTCCCTTAACTGGTCTCTCCTGGAAGCACTGCCTTCATAAATCACTTGCACACAAATCCTGTCGCAGTGTCTTCGTGGCCTAAGATAAGGGTTTACCCTGGAAAATATACATAGGAAATGGGACAGCACTTTTGAAGACAAAGCAGTTCTGTTGTCATGTGCCCCTCTGTGATGAAGAGGCCAAAGTGACTCGCAAAGCCCTTGAGGTTGAATTAGGTCACACCCCAGCCTTACCGGCAAATCCCGAGCTGTGACAACTTATACAAAGTTGGACTTTTAATATTTATTCCAATCTTCCTCCAAGCTGTATGGTTTTTTTAGGGAATGTGTATTAGTCAGGGTTTGTTTGGGAAAACAGCACCTGGTGCTTCAAATAGGAAGGGATTTAATACTGGAGATCAGGTGCTTACAAAACAATTGGAAGAGTTGGAAGAGCCGAGGTCCAGGAAAGCTGATACCAGCTCTCAGATTCCTTCAAACTTCCAGAGCGTCACAGAGTACAGTGGATTGCATGCTGGTGCAGGACCAGGGTAGGTGATTCTCAGAGATGTGCCTGGAGGGGGCCATGAAAATTTCCACTTGCTGTACGCTTTGTGTCTGCCTGCTGCTGCTGGAGGAACAATAATTATGGCTTCTTGCCTCTCTTTAGCCTTCCAAGTCGTGTGCAAATACAATAGCCCCTCATTACAGATTTCCCCTGCTATCTGAAAGTAGAATGTTCCTGCGAAACCTTTTGTAAGCCAAAATGGCGTAAAGCAAAGAAGCAATTAACTTAGGACACATCTTGCTAACAGGTGCACAAAATAAATGGAGATAAATAAAACACAGATGCTCACAGACACAGGTGCAAGCAAGCTATGGTGGCTTGATGCTGAGGGTAGTTCCCAGGGAAGGAGCTTGGCGGGACCACTCTTGCCGCTTGGGGTGCGTGCTGCCTCTATAACAGCTTGCTGCAAAACAAACACTGAACGCTATTTTCGCTTTTCACCTTTATTTGAAAAAGCGAAAATCCTCTTCGAATTTCTCAGGGTTAGTGAAAACAGGTACTAATACAGGCCTTTAGTAAAAGTGAAGTGGCATAAAGCGAACTTTAGAAAATCAAGGAATACCTGTATCTGTGGATTCCCTATTTGCAAATTTGCCTTCTCACTAAAATTTATTTGTAACCTCAAAATAAATACTCAAGGCACATTCACGGTCATTCATGGGCTTGTGCAGAGGGGTGAAAAACTTGAGTCATCCAACGTGCCCATTCCCAGCTGAGGTTGAACATGGTGATGCTCTGCTTTTTTGTTTTGGCTCTCTACTATAAATGTCTTTTTCGTGGTCTGTTTAGTGCCACGTTTTTCACATTTTTGAGCTTTTTGTTGGTGACTCTGCTGTTTAAGGTAACCCCCACGTGTAGTGCTGAAGAGGCTGAGATGAGAAATTTGTGTGGTAGATAAGCTACACTCATTCTGGAAAATTCTTGGCCATTATTTTTTCAAATATGTCTCCTGCGCCGTTCTCTCTCTTCTCCTAGGATTCCGATTACATATATGTTAGACTGATATTCTCCCACAGCATTGTGATGCTCTGTTCTGTTTTTTTCTCCTACAATTTTTTTCTCAGTGTTTCAGTTTGGGTAACTTCCATTGACCTATCTTCGAATTTGCTGATTCTTTCCTTAGCTGTGTCAAGCCTCCTGCTGAGCCATTAAAGGCACAGTAATGTTTTTCATTTCCAGTACTTCCATCGATTCTTTTTTTTTTAATACTTTTAATTTACTCAGACATTGTTAACCCAACACAAGTATGCATTTAAGGAAATTTTTTTTTTTTTTTTTTTTGGCCGGGCGGTGCTGTGCAGCATGCAGGATCTTAGTTCCCCAACCAGGGATCTAACCTGTGTCCCCTGCAGTGGAAGTGCAGAGTCTTAACCACTGGACCGCCAGGGAAGTCCCGCCATTTGATTCTTTCTTATAGTTTTATTCTCTCTGATGAAATTACCCATCTGATCTTGCATGTTGTTGTACTTTTTTTCACTAAGGCCAGCGTCCAGTGGCTTCCACCTCAGGCAAACAGGTGCTCACCTCTTGTCTCACCTTGGAGGCACCCGTGTTTTCTTAGCATTCAGGTCACTTGGTTGCTCTGTGACCTCAGCTCTCTGATGAGTTTAAGAAAAGTTGTGATTTTCAGATTGTCCAGATTTTTGTTGTCGTTACTAGCGTGCTATTTCCAACATTCTGTGTCCTAAGCAGACTGCTTTTTTTTTATAGAAGAGAGATGCTTCTATAGGAAAAGTGCAAGCATTAATGTTTTGTTAAATTCCTGGTTTCTTGCAGATCCCTGATATATGCATATAGAACCAAACCAAGGCACCAGTATTTACATGGTGGAATTCCAAAGGAAATTCTCAGTCTCTGTAGGACTAGCTTATAAGCAGTGGTAACTGGTGTAAATGACTGATCAGACTTAATATATTACCCCCTGTTATCGACTGAATTATGTCCTCGCAGAATTCATATGTTGAAACCCCCCAATGTGACTGTGTTTGGAGATACGGCCCTTAAAGAGGCGATTAAGTTTAAATGAGGTGTAAGGATGGAGCCCTAATCCAATCTGACTGGTGTCCTTAGAAGAGGAAGAGACACCAGGGATGTGTGAGCACGGAGGTAAGGATTTTGGTCACCAATTACAATGTATGGGTTTTCTTCCCCACACCACCAATTAATTCTGGGACACCAGCTGGGTGTCCTACCATTCAACTCAATTCTGACACTATCTACCCAGAGATAGCATCAGATCCCACAGGTTAAGGGCTCAGTCCTACAAGACTTCCTGCCCTACCCCCTCAATTTTAGACTGCATTCACAAGCCCAGGTTATCACCTGTGCTTCTGACTGACAGGCTACAGATTGGAGGTTCCAGCGACCCCCTCCTTGGGTTCAATTAATTTGCTAGAGTGGCTCACAGAGCTCAGGTTACTGGTTTATTACAAAGGATATTAAAGGATACAAATCAACAGCCAGATGAAGAGATACACAGGGCGAGGTCCTGAACAAAGGCGCTTCTGTCCTCTTGGAGTTTGGGGCCCAGCACGGCGGGCAAGTGGAAACATTCTGGTTCACCATCCGGAAAGTCCTCCAAATCCCATCCTTCTGGGTTTTTATGGAGGCTTCATTACGTACGCACTATTGATTAAATCATTGGCCATTGGCAATCGATTAACCCTCCAGCCTCTCTCCCCTTCCTGGAAGTTGGGATAAGGGGAGGGACTGAAAGTTCCAACCCTCAGATCATATGGTTGGGTCCCCTGGCAACCGGCCCTCATCCTCAGGTTACCTGTGTGCTTTCCAAAAGTCACCTCATTAACATAACAAAAGATGCCTTTATTGCTCTCAACACTTAGGAAACTCCAATAGTTTTAGGAGCTCTGTGCCAGAAACAGGGATGAAGACCAAATAGATATTTATTTTAAATCACAGTATCACAAGAGGAAAGACCAGGTGTGGACATGATGAGAAGGTGGCCATCTGTAAGCCAAGGAGAGAGGTCTCAAGAAAAACCAACCCTGCCAGCTTCTCGATCTTGGACTTGCAGACTCCAGAACTGTGAGAAAATAAGTTTCTGTTGTTTAGGCCACCCAGTCAGTGGTATTATGTTAAGGCAACTCAAGTAGACTAGTACACCCCCAATTGCAGGTGTGGTAGATTGGTTTTTTAAATTTATTTTTTATTTTTAAATTTTAAAAATTGAAGTATAGTTGACTTACAATGTTGTGTTAGTTCAGGTGTATAGCAAAGTGATTCAGTTATATATATCTGTGTATGTGTGTATCTATATTGATATATTCTTCTTCAGATTCTTTTCCCTTATAGCTTATTACAAAATATTGAGTATAGTTCCCTGTGCTATGCAGTAGATCCGTGTTGATTATCTATTTTGTATATAGTAGTGTGTATCTGATAATCCAAAACTCCTAATTTATCCCTACCTGCCCTTCCCCTTTGATAACCATAAGTTTGTTTTCTATGTCTGGGGGTCTGTTTCTGTTTTGTATGTAAGTTCATTTGTATCATTGTCTTTTTTTAGATCCCACATATAAGTGCTATCATATGGTATTTGTCTTTCTCTGTCTGACTTACTTCACTTAGTATGATAATCTCGAGGTCCATCCATGTTGCTGCAAATGGCATTATTTCATTCTTTTTCATGGCTGAGTAGTATTCCATTATATCTGTGGACCACATCTTCTTTATCCATTCGTCTGTCGACGGACATTTAGGTTGTTTCCATGTCCTGGCTGTTGTGAATAGTGCTGTGATGAGCATTGTGGTGTGTGTGTCTTTTTGTTTTCTTTAATTTATTTTATTTATTTATTATTTTTTTGGCTGCGTTAGGTCTTCATTGCTGTGCACGGGCTTTCTCTAGCTGTGGCGAGCAGGCTTCTCACAGCAGTGGCTTCTCTTGTTGAGGAGCATGGGCTCTAGGCGCATGGGCTTCAGTAGTTGTGGCTCGCAGGCTTCAGTAGTTGTGGCTAGCGGGCTCTAGAGCGCAGGGTCAGTAGTTGTGGCGCACGGGCTTAGTTGCTCCACGGCATGTGGGATCTTCCAGGACCAGGGCTCGAACCTGTGTCCCATGCATTGGCAGGCGGATTCTTAACCACTGCGCCACCAGGGAAGCCCGCGTGTGTCTTTTTGAATTATGGTTTTCTTTGGATATATGCCCAGGAGTGGGATTGCAGGATCATATGGTGGTAGATTCTAAAACACGGCTCCCAAAGAATCATGTCTCCCAGGGTTCACTTCCCTTTGCAAAGTATCTTTAGCTGCTTCCATCAAAAGGTGGAATTACCAGGCCTCAAGGGGACTTGCAGCTTCCATTTGGCTTGGGGAGGGATTTCCAGCTACCATGTAAAGCCCAGGCTATCCTGCTGGAGAGAGAAACCACTTGGAGGAGAACAAAGCCCCCAGACATATTAGTGACTATTGCCAATACCATGAGAAGACAGAGGCCCAGACATCCTAGTGGGCCCTCAGGCATTTGATCCACCCCAGCTGAGCCACGTGGGTTCTCCAGCCCCAGCCAACATCATGCAGAGCAGAGATGAGTCATACTCCCACCCCACCCCACCCCCCGCCCCAAATTCCTGATCCACAGAATTGTGAGAAAAAAAATGGTAGTTGTTTTAGACTACTAAGTTTTGGGGTGGTTTTTTAGGTAGCAGTAGCTAGCTAACACAGCAGAGACCTCCAGGTGCCCCACAATGTCCCTTCTTTTGTCCTCGTTAAAAAAAAGCCTCATTTTTCAGCTAGATATATGACCATTGGAAATGAAAATTACATTTCTCAACTTTCCTTGCAGCTAGATACAGCCATATAATTAAGTTCTGGCCAATGGGCTATACATAGAAAGGGCGTATACAACGTCCAGGTATTGTCTGTCTTTGAGGCCTTGATCTTAACAATACATCAGAGTCTACTGGAGACACCACTGCAATTGGAGAGACAGGAACACTTTGCACCATGACCATCTTTGCTTCCTACCTTATCTGAATGAGACGTGGGTTGCTTTGGTGCCTGTTAGGAAAAAACAAGAGCTACAACAACCAAAACAGCGTACTTTAGGCAAGGTATGAGGATCAAAAAGTCAATGGCGGAAAAAGGAGCTGAAAATGATACAGTGTGAGGATGTGGACAAAAGGGAACCCTTGTGCACTGTTGGTGGGAATGTAAATTAGTGCAGCCACTATGGAGAACAGCATGGAGGTTCCTCAAAAAACTAAAAATAGAACTACCATACGACCCAGCAATCCCACTACTGGATATTTATCTGAGAAAAATGAAACGCTAATTTGAAAAGTTATATGCAACCCCATGTTCACTGCAGCGTTATTTACAGTAGCCAACACATGGAAACAGCTTCAGTGTCCGTTGATGAATGAATGGATAAAGAAATTGTTAAATGGATACATTGTTTTATACACACACACACACACACACACACACACATACACACATACACATACACACACACAATGGAATATTGCCCAGCCATTAAAAGAAGGAAATCTTGCCATTTGCAGCAACATGGATGGACCTTGAGGGCATTATGCTAAGTGAAATAAGTCCGAGAAGGACAAATACTGTATGATATCACTTATATGTGGGATCAAAACCAAAATCAAACCCAAGCTCATAGATACAAAGAACAGATTGGTGGTTGGCAGAGATGGGGGCTTCCCTGGTGGCACAGTGGTTGAGAGTCCGCCTGCCGACGCAGGGGACGCGGGTTCGTGCCCCGGTCCGGGAAGATCCCACATGCTGCGGAGTGGCTGGGCCCGTGAGCCATGGCCGCTGAGCCTGCGCGTCCGGAGCCTGTGCTCCGCAACGGGAGAGGCCACAGCAGTGAGAGGCCCGCGTACTGCAAAAAAAAAAAAAACAACTCTGGGTGGGAACCTATGCCTGGTATAGATGCCTCTCGAGGGCTCCTCATCCTGTTTGCCATTAAGCCTTGTGCATTCTTCATCTCTCTTGATTCTATTGCCTTGTCTTTCTCCATTGCCACCTCTCTGTTTTCAACCTTTGTAATTTCTCTCCTGGGCTCCCTGCCCGCTGCCCGCAGTCCTGTCCCCTCAAATCTATTCTCCGCTCTGCAGCCACAGTGACTTCTCTAGAAAGTATATCAGATTCATGACATACCTGTGCTTAAAATCCTAGCAAGTCTCCCCAATCCTTCCATAGGAAGTAGAACGCCACTTTCAGGCTCTGAATGATCCAGCACCAGTTTCTCTCCCTGCCTCATCCCTCTATGCTTCTTCTTTCACATGCTGGCTATGCTCCAGCTACACTGGATGACTTGAAAACTCCTGAAGCAGCCCATCTGTCAAAGCCTCGGGCTCTTTCCCAGCCCCTTCTTCTAGACCAACCCTTTACTGCCTTTTGAGACTCAGTTCATGTGTTAGGCTACTTCCTCGAGGAGGCCTCTGAGATTAGGGACTTCTTTTTTGTGTTCCAAGCATGCCTCTATCATTGCACTTGTCAGGCTGTTATCTGATGGTCACTCTTCCCCTCAGTACTGTAAAGGGCTTGATGTGAGGGTAGCACCCACAGCCAGTGTTCCCCGCCCTGCCCCATATCCTGTCAGCAATTTCTGTGCCCAGCAGCACAGGGCAGGCTGAAAATGCCAGAGACTGACAATGGCTCCTGAGCAGAGCTCTCAACCAATGAAAGATGGGAGCTGGTGTATAAATACCCCAATTCCCTTGCGCCTTGGGTGGGATAACGCTGAAGCGTATGCTCTACACCGTCATCCTGAGTTTTCCCTGTGGTCGCCAGTAAAGCCCACCCTTCACTGACTGCATTCCCTTCCCTCTCACTTGGGCTGTTCCTTGAACCTCCCAAGTACACTGTTTAGCTAGCACCCACCTCTTATCTCAGGATCTGCTTCTGAGGGAATACAAACCATGGTGGTACCTTGTCTTGTTTGAGTTAGCTTTCCACAGCACCTAGTTTAATCCCTTGCATAGAGAAGGTCCTTGATAAAAACTTCGACTGGCCCACTCTGTCTAAATGAATAACAGAATTAAGTAATGGTTGGGAGTGATGCCGAAAACTTGGCCTCTGTGCACCGGTGCTAAATCAAATCTCGGAGACAGAGTTTTGAGTGAAGTAGAAAAGAATAGCTTTATTGCTTTGCCAGGCAAAGGGGGACACAGTGGGCTCGTGTGCGGGCCCTGAAAAACTGTGTGTCCGAACCCAGGAGGATTTGGTGAGGAGTTTTATGGCAACGGTTCAAGGGCAGGGTTGCTGATAAGATTAGGGTGTGTGTTCAGGGCCTACACTCCTTTAATCTGGCCTCAGGTAGTCTTTTTTTTTTTTTTTTTTTTTTTTTGCTTTACGCGGGCCTCTCACTGTTGTGGCCTCTCCCGTTGCGGAGCACAGGCTCCGGATGCGCAGGCTCAGCGGCCATGGCTCACGGGCCCAGCCGCTCCGCGGCACGTGGGATCTTCCCGGACCGGGGCATGAACCCGTGTCCCCTGCATCGGCAGGTGGACTCTCAACCACTGCGCCACCAGGGAAGCCCCTCAGGTAGTCTCTTGATGAGTTTCTCTGGTTCCTTTAATCTGGTCTCAGATGGTCTTTTCTGGAATGAAGAATGCTGACATCTTCCACTTGTTGGGGGTTTTAGTTCTGGAAAGAGCTCAAAGAAATTGTTATGTGTATTCTTTGAGGCAGAATCAGGGCCCTGCTTTAATTGCTGCACTATTGTTTCTTGACTACTCCTCCCTTTTCTCTGCATCCCCTTCCTTCCCTGATTGGCAACTGTTTGAATCTGCCCTTTGGGGCTCAGGAAAGGTCATGGAGGCTGGAGTCTGCTCCCTACAAACAAGGAACGGGGGATACGGAACGGCTTCCATGTCCAGGAGACCCACAGGGTCCTGCTCAGTTTCAGGAGGACCACTCTTCCGGTATTATCCCCTATCCCTCTTGCGGTAGACACAGAGATGCGTGCCCAGATCCACCTTCGAGGAAGTTCCTGTTGCCCGTCCCTAGGTATGTGGGTATATGATGAGCAGACAGCTCCTAGCTGTCTCAGTACAGAGAGCCACCTTGCTGCAGGTCATGCCCTTCCCGGGCAGCCCACACCCGGTGACTGAGTACGAAGGTATGCTTTAGTAGAAAGTATAACAAGGGTATGAGGATGCGGCCATTTTTGCCTATGGCAGGAAAACTCCAGTAGCCTTAGAGCTCCCTTTTTGCTTCTTTGGTGACTAGTTAATAATTCCTTCTACAGAGTATCTCCCCAGATGATAGCAGATTCAGTCCTCACAGTAGCCTGGTGGGGAGGTAGGGTAGGTGTTTTTATTCCCATTTTTCAGATGAGGACTCTAAAGTTTAGAAAAATAGGGCTTCCCTGGTGGCGCAGTGGTCGAGAGTCCGCCTGCCGATGCAGGGGACACGGGTTCGTGCCCCGGTCCGGGAGGATCCCACATGCCGCGGAGCGGCTGGGCCCGTGAGCCATGGCCGCTGAGCCTGCGCGTCCGGAGCCTGTGCTCCGCAACGGGAGAGGCCACAACAGTGAGAGGCCCGCGTACCGCAAAAAAAAAAAAAACACAAACAAACAAACGAAACCGTGGGTTCAAGTCCCAGTCTGGGTTCTGGCTGGGTTCGAGTCCCAGTGCGTGGGTTCAAGTCCCGATCTGAGTTGCACGGTTTCACTTGCAGATGTCGGATGAGGGTAGGCGCTGCACGGGGAGGGCGGAGTCTGTCGGGGGTGCCCCTTCTGCTGAGAGCCGCCTGGTGAAAGGGGCCGGTGGACAGGGGAAGGGGGGTGTCGGGGCGGGATCCATGTGGAATTTGAGAGTTCCTCCCTCAGTTGACACACAAGTAGGCTGGCAACACAGTGGCTTCAGAAGAGCTGCCGCTGAATACATGAGTTGAGAACAAAGGCTCTTCACGTCCCCCCCCCCCCCCCCCGCAGGCACTCGATGGACACCTAGGGAGGGAAACAAAGGAGGCCCCCAGCCCCCAGGGACAGACACGGATGAATGGGCAGCTTAGGTTGGGGGAAGAAGCCAGGGGTCCATTTCAGATAAAGTCCTGCGGCTTCATTCAGCCTGACCCTGGGGCTGGGGCTCTGGAGTATGTTACACCTCAGGGTGATCCCACCCATGGAGAGGGAGCTGGGCTATCATACTCCCCCCCCATCCATCAGTCCTGGGCAGAGGCTGCCCTGCCCTTGGGAGAGATACATTTCCAGCCATTTCCAGCTCTCCTGAATAAAGCTGCTCCAGGAGCCCAGGGCAGGAACTCTAAAGAACTGACAAGTGTTCCTTATTGGTAACAGAAGCTCACTGAAGCCAGTGGGTGCCCCCAAACAGTACAGAAGTATCCAGAGGAAGCCGGGGGCAACATTGACATTGGCAACAATGATTCTTAGTAAAGAATAAGCAGTTTTTATGAGTTCCTCTCCCCTTCCAGAGCGGGATGGCTGCTCTTCCTCTGTGCCTCTGGCCATTGTTACAATCATCTTTGCTCTTGCCCGTGAAGCAACTTCGTATCTCCAGACATCAGCTCCAGGCCCGGTATATAACCCACATAAATCACCGTTGCCGAAGGGATGGAAGATAGAATGTCCACTAATGCAGAGGATCGAGACTGAACCATGGCTGTCTGGCAACAAGGCAGAAGTCAAGCCATGCACTAGGGTCTTCGCTGGCTCTGGAATGATCGTTTTGATCCTGAGGCCAGTTGGGCAGCCTCTCAGCCACCAACTTGTTCCCCTGAATGAGTGATACCTTCAGAGGATGTCAACTATTGTGTGTGTGGATGGGGTGGAGGGTTGGGGAATAAAGGTGCTTCTCTGCTTCCCCCAAAAGAGCCCAGATGGTTCTGAGCTTAGAGAAGAGTGAGATCAAAGAAAAGCAGGACGTCTGGGCCAGAGGGAAGCAGACTTTTAGGTTAGGTGAGAAGTTTCCAGGGCAGAGCTGAATCAGTTGAATCAACTGAAAATAGCCGGAAGAGGACGGTGGTGGTGGGTCCACTTACCTCTGCTGTGGCCCTTGCTCCCTGCACTTCTTATTCCTTTAAACTTTTGGTATTTTATTCTTTTTGGGTCTGATTGTTACTCTCCTTCACAAGCAGGAGGGCTCAGGGGACTGACTCATGGTAATTAAAATCACTGGAGAGGGCTTCCCTGGTGGCGCAGCGGTTGGGAGTCCGCCTGCCGATGCAGGGGACACGGGTTCGTGCCCCGGTCGGGGAAGATCCCACATGCCGCGGAGCGGCTGGGCCCGTGAGCCATGGCCGCTGAGCCTGCGCGTCCGGAGCCTGTGCTCTGCAACGGGAGAGGCCACAGCGGTGAGAGGCCCGCGTACCACAAAAAAAAAAAAAAAAAAATCACTGGAGATTGGTATAAAAAACCTGGAAAGCTATTATTAATTTACAGTGAGAAATCCAGTCATTTATTCCATGTATCTGAGTGCTGACCTAAGGCAGTTTGGTCATGCATAACCCGAAAGTTCTTTCTGGAAGGTTACATAGCCTTCAGGCCAGAGACAAAAATCACACTGGTTATTTTAACGGAGAGAAATTTAATATAGAGAATTGTTAGCTAGATACAGGCATACTTCATTTTATTGAGCTTCGCTTTATTGCGTTTTTAACAAATTGAAGGTTTGTGGCAACCCTGTGTCTAGCAAGTCTATCGGCTCCATTTTTCCAACAGCATTTGCCCACTTCGTGTCTCTGTGTCACATTTTGGTAATTCTTGCAGTATTTCAAATTTTTTCACTGTTATTGTAGTTGTTATGGTGGTCTGTGATCAGTGATCTTTGATGTTCCTGCTACCACCCGTTGAAGGCTCAGATGATGGTTAGCATTTTTGAGCCATAAAGTTATTTATTTATTTATTTATTTTGCGGTACGTGGGCCTCTCACTGTTGTGGCCTCTCCCGTTGCGGAGCACAGGCTCCGGACTCGCAGGCTCAGCGGCCATGGCTCACGGGCCCAGCCGCTCCGCGGCATGTGGGATCTTCCCGGACCGGGGCACGAACCCGTGTCCCCTGCGTCAGCAGGCGGACTCTCAACCACTGCGCCACCAGGGAAGCCCCATAAAGTTATTTTTAATTAAGGTACGTACATTATTTTTTTAGACATAATGCTTTTGCACGTGTAATAGACTACAGTATAGTGTAATATAACTTTTATATGCACTGGGAAACAAAAAACTTCATGTGACTCATTTTATTGCAATATTCACTTTATTGCAATGGTCTGGAACCGAACCTGCAATAATATCTCCAAGGCGTGCCTGTAGAAGGAATTATTAACTAGTCACCAAAGAAGCAAAAAGGGAGCTCTAAGGCATCACGGAGGTTGTAATTTCAGGCAGTAACTACCACTCCTGGGGGGAACAAGGAGAAAGCTGGAACGATTAAAACCTAGAAGCTTGGAGTGGGGATCACATGGGGCTAAAATTCAGATGCTTGAGGAAAGGGCACCTGCTGGCTGGTGCTGGTGTCTGAGCTCAGAGGAGGCGGCCCATAGAGGTGGGACCCAGATCCCTGAGGGGGGCATGCTAGCCAGCTGATTTTGATGTCTCTGAGCTCAGAAAGGCAATCTGATGGAGCTTGGACCCAGACCTCTGAGGAGGGGATGCTGGCTGGTTCTGTGGATGTCAGGCAAACTGCAAACTGGATTCAGCTGCTGCTACAGGAAGAAACTGCTGCTACCGGAGTGAAGAAACATGGACGATGCAGCTCACAGGGTCAGGAAGCGAACAGGAAGCCAGCAGATGCCCAAAGGAAGAAAGAAACAATTCCCTTCCTCGTCCTCTAGCTGTGAGTCTTCCTCTAGCACCTCCTACGGGCAGAGCCTAACAAGGAGCAGCTGGCAATGCAGAAACGTGGTCTGCAGAGCCCCAGCATCATTAAGAAGGGTGGGTTTGGAGCTGAGACACAATATCTTAATAACTGACACATCTCCAAAAAGTTTGAGGTTGAGTGAGGGTGAGCTAAGCGCCTCCCCATAACCTCACTACCAGTTCACACAAAAGCAAGTCTCTGACCAAACATCACACATGGAGACGTTTATTTTTTATTTTAAAAATTTATTTGTTTATTTATTCTTGGCTGCATTGGGTCTTCGTTGCTGCGCGCAGGCTTTCTCTAGTTGCGGCGAGCGGGGGCTACTCTTTGTTGCAGTGCGCGGGCTTCTCATTGCTGTGGCTTCTCTTCTTGCAGAGCATGGGCTCTAGGTGTGCGGGCTTTAGTAGCTGTGGCTCGCGGGCTCAGTAGTTGTGGCTCATGGGCTCTAGAGCACAGGCTCAGTAGTTGTGGCGCAGGGGCTTAGTTGCTCCAAGGCATGTGGGATCTTCCCGGACCAGGGATCGAACTCCTGTCCCCTGCTTTGGCAGGCAGATTCTTAACCACTGTGCCACCAGGGAAATTCACGGAAACGTTTATTAAACAGGCATTCATTAGCAACCGGGCACAAAAAAGTCCCTGCAACCTATTCTCTAGGCCTGAGAAGCCCCAGCTCTCAGCCTACTCTTTGCATGAAAGGTCCATCAGAGGCAGATGCAACATTCCAGAAACATCAGGGACCCAGAAATCCTCCAAAACTAACGGTTGGACCAAGCCTCAGGTGCCGTCTGTAAGGTGCAGCCTACAGGTCTTCCTAGATTCTGAAAACCTGTTCATGTAAAGGTGGGGGTATCTCAAACATACGTAAGCAAATCCATAGATCCTGAATCCCTTTAATCTCACCAGCAAGAGCCTATTTCTAACATCCGTCATGCTAATTAACAAGGCACAAGTTTCATCAATGAAAACCTATTTCTGACTTTCACTTTGCTAATTAGCGAAGCCTCAGGTATTGATGAAGCCCTTGTGATCTTGCATTTGGATATAGCCTTTCTGATGCAAAGCTAGCTGACTAGCTAGAGAGGGGATTTTCGATGGAGGGCAAATGACTACCTCCAGAATTGAAGTTTTAACTAACACAGACATAGTGTCACATTATTCGGGTGGAAATATTTCAAAAATAAAATGCAGACATTATAAAAAGTTCTGTTTATACCAGGCGCCCTCCAGGATTTGGTGGTGGATCAGGCACCGTCCTTGCTCTGAAGGAACTTGTGGCCTGGAGACAAAAGATAAAACAGGCAACCGCAGCATGTGTGAAGAGTGCCGATGAGATGCGGGGTCGGCCAGCACGGTCTGGGCACTTTTGTGAAAACATGGGAGGTTCTTCCACTCAACTGTCAGCCAACTCGCTGTGTAGTTTGAGTTACCAGATAAACTACAGGATGCCCAGTTCAATTAGCATTTCAGATCGACAACAAATAATTTTTTAGTATAAGTACTTGTATTTTATTTGCTAAATCTGGTGAACTGACTTCTAGGCAAAGCCAGAAGGAAAGTCAAACGGGGCAGGATTCAGCTTGGTGGGTGTAGATCAGTCAAGGCGGGAGGGTGAGATAGTTGTAGGCTCTGTGCTGGAGTCATCCATTCCTTCTGCCTGCTCAGACAAGCCCAAGTGTTTTGAAGGTCAGGGGGTCCACTTCCATGAGCAGTGCTGGTCTCAAGCCACGTGTGGCCTCTCTGAGCTTCCCCTTTTATATATGCTGCAGAGCAAAAACCCCTTCTGCCAGCACATTCTTTCTTTCTTTTTTTTTTTTTTTTTGCGGTACGCGGGCTTGTCACTGTTGTGGCCTCTCCCGTTGCGGAGCACAGGCTCCGGACGCGCAGGCTCAGCGGCCATGGCTCACGGGCCCAGCCGCTCCGCGGCATGTGGGATCCTCCCGGACCGGGGCACGAACCCGCGTCCCCCGCATCGGCAGGCGGACTCTCAACCACTGCGCCACCAGGGAAGCCCAGCACATTCTTTCTTTAACAGACCCCCAAGTAGCTGATTATGTTTGAGTTTTCATAATGGCAATGCCGTTTTGCTTTCCTCTTCTAAATAGTTCCCCTGAATGAGATGTGTTTGCTCACAGCCTTCCTTTTCCTTTTTGCACTGATGGCTGATCTCATTTTCCACTTACCCAGGGCTACTCAGCTGGGACTTCTCACCTCTGGCTTCAAGGCCTATGTCCCTTTTATTTTTTAATTTTAATTGGAGTATACTTGCTTTACAATGTGTTAGTTTCTGCTGTACAACGAAGTGAATCAGCTATGTGTATATACATATATCCCCTCCTTGGACCTGCTGTTTGGTTTCAGTCTGTGTCCTGGAAATCGTGATCCTCATCATAGTGAAGTAGTTGTTAGGTAAAGTGAAGGACTCTGGGCTTAGAGTCAGAGTGAAACCGCACAACAGACTGGGGCTTGAACCCACAGGGTGGGACTCGAACGCAGCCGAAACCCAGATTTGGGACTTGAACCCACTGTCTTTTAATTGAAATCGCACACCTGGTCTCAGGACTTAATGAAGTTCAGGTTCTTTATGTCTCGATGCAGAAAGAATTCAGTGAGAAACAAAGTGATAGGTAAGAAGTGGATTTATTGAGAGAGATACACATTCCATACACAGAATGCGGTCTCTCTCAAAAGGCGAGAACGGCCCTGGGAGAAACACACTCCACAGACCGAGTGTGGGCCATCTCGGAAGGCAAGAGACCCTGAAATATGGGGTGGTTAGTTTTTATGGGCTGGGTAATTTCACAGGCTAATGAGTGGGAGGATTATTCCAACTATTTGGGGGAAGGGGCGGGGATTTCCAGGAATTGGGCTACTGCCCAGTTTGGGGCCTTTTATGGTCGGCCTCGGAACTGTCATGGCGCCTGTGGGTGTGTTATTTAGCATATGCTAATGCATTACAGTGAGCGTATAATGAGGCTCAAGGTCCACTGGAAGTCAGTTCTTCTGCCATCTTGGGCCTAAACAGTTTTAACCAGTTATATCATATCCTCAGTGATCAAGTCATTCTTTTAAAAGTTGTCCCTTGCCCTCTTCCCTCCTGTTTCAAGAGGGCTTGGACCTTATTTAGAAATGGAACCATTAGAGATGGGATCAGCAGCATGGGGAGGGCTTTGATGCTTAGGATCTACATATGTTCTGAGACTCACGCAGGTTGATGTAACAGAACCTCTTGATGAACCTGAACTCTGGGCACACAGAGCGACCCATGGCTAGGCCCTGTTAGTGATGTCCCAGCCCCAGGTGGTGCAGCAATTAAAGGAGCAGCCTTTGGGTCAAAGGCTGGAGACCCTGCTGGTGGGAACTCAGGGCAGGGGTGGCTCCCACCCCACCTTTGCAAAACCAGCCCCATTATTCCAGCCCTGTGGCCTGGCCATGCCTGTGCCCATCTGGAAGATTCAAGAGGATGGAGGGCAGGTTCATGACATACCTGAGACATCTTAATCCTCAAATCCACCAGGCTGGGGTCAGGAAGTGATGGCAGGGCCGGGGGGCCAGGGGTTAAACGAGCACGGGCTTTATGGCCAGCCAGGTGGGAACTCGAAACTTTTCTTTACTAGCTGTGTTCTAGGGTGACTAGACAATCCCTCTGATTAGCAATTTTCCCACATCAAAATGAGAATTACACTATCCACCTTTTGGGGTTAAGAACTAAAGATTATATATATATATATATATATATATATATATATATGTAAATGTCTAGCGCTGTATCTGGGATACAGTTGTTACTCGCTATGAAACAGTGCTGCCAGAGATGGTGGTGATGGATGAGATGGTGGTGGTAGTGGTGGGGACAATAAAGTTGGTAGTGGCAGCAGTGACAGTAGTGGCAGCTGTTCACATTACCTTGACTAGTCCAAGACATTGAATCCTTGTAACTTATTCAGAGGGACTGGGCCAAGTGTTTGTTGGTTTTTAAATTCATTTTATTGACGTATAGTTGATTTATTACAGTGTTGTGTTTCTGGTGTACGGCACAGTGATTCAGTCATACATATATACATTCTTTTTTTATATATTCTTTTCCATTCTGGTTTATCGCAGGCTATGGAACATAGTTCCCTGTGCTATACAGTAGGACCTTGTTGTTTAGCCGTTCTCTCTATAATAGTTTGCATCTGCTAATCCCAAACTCCCAGTTCCTCCCTCCCCCCCCTTGTGGGCCAAGTGTTTTTGTTATTATTGTTTTAAATGTATCAATTCGTTTTAACTTGCATACCTCACTTTCATTATTTGCCTCTCTCTATGGTGAATCTTTTTTTTTTTGTAAATTTATTTATTTATTTTATTTTTGGCCGTGTTGGGTCTTTGTTGCTGCGAGCGGGCTTTCCCTAGTTGTGGCGAGTGGGCTTCTCATTGCACTGGCTTCTCTTGCGGAGCACGGGCTCTAGGTGCGAAGGCTTCAGTAGTTGTGGCACGAGGGTTCAGTAGTTGTGGCTCACAGGCTCTAGAGCGCAGGCTCAGTAGTTGTGGCGCACGGGCTTAGTTGCTCTGTGGCATGTGGGATCTTCCTGGACCAGGGCTCGAACCCGTGTCCCCTGCATTGGCAGGTGGATTCTTAACCACTGTGCCACCAGGGAAGCCCTTCATTCTTTTCTTTTAATGTAAATATTTAATTTGTATTTTCTCTTAGAGTATGTATATTGCTTTGGGTATGTGTATGTTTCTTTTACTTTGAAAATCAGCTTCATGGGAGTGTAATTTACATGCAAAAAATGTACCCATTTTAGGTGTGCAGTTCTATGAGTTTTCACAAATGTATATACCCACTTACCCACACTTTAATCAAGATATTGATCATTTCCATCACCACAAAAAGTTCCTTCATATCCTTTTGCAGTCACTCCTCTCCCTCAACCCCAGCCTTAAGCAACACGAATCTGATTTTTCTAACTAGATATTAGTTTTACCTGTTCTAGAATTTAATAGACACAGAATCGTATAGCGTGCACCCTGTTGTGTCTGGCTTTTGTTCAATGTGTTTTTGAGACTCATGCATGTTATTGCATGTATCAATAGTTTGTTTCTTTATATTGTACGAATATACCACAATTTATTCTCCCATTGATATCGTTTAAATTTAGGTATATTTTGCATTATTATATACATCATGTACATTTATGTATATAGTTTAAATTTATGTATATTAAATTTACGTTACGTGTCTCCTTCTGTTTCTTAGCTTTTTCACTAAGCATAAGCTTTAAGATTCACCCATGTGGCTGAATGTACATCTGATCCACTGCTGCTAAGTGCTTCTGTTTATTCCACTGTGGGCAGCCCCCAGGTTTTACCTAACCCCACAGTGATGAGTACCCAGTGTTCCTCTCCACCACAAAAAAACACTGCATTGAGCATCCTTCTACATATACCCTATGGACCTCTGAGTTGCCATGGGATATATACCAGCAGGGGAATTGCTGGGTCTTTCTCTGTGTGTTTACTTATTTGTGTCAGAGGTGCCAGATTATACTCCAGGTGGCTACACCAGTCTGTATTCCTGCCAGCAGGACCAGAAGGCTTTTACAGCTCCACAGCCCCATAACACTTGGCATCATGCAGCCAATATTTTGCAATCTAATGTACAAAAAGTGACATCTAATTTTTAAAAATTTTGCATCTCCCTGGCTGCAAATGATTTTGAGCACCTCTCCAAGTGGGTTCCTCTTCTCTACACCACCTGTAGGTATTTTTTTGCCCAGTTTTCTATTGAGGGTGCTGTTTTCCTTCTTGTTCATTTGCAGGTATTTCTTGTGTAGTTGACATGTGAATCTCTTGTTGCTTTTAGAGATTGCAAACATCTTCTTCCGTTTTTGCTATCTATTCACTTTGTGGTGTCTTTCAATAAACAGAAACTATTGATTTTGAAACAATCACATTAACTCTTTTGTGTTAAGGTTTGTGCCTTTGAAGTTTTATTTAAGAAGTTTTTCTCTGCCCATAGATCATAAATATATTCTTCTACATTTTCTTTTATTAACTTTATGGTTTTAACTTTCACATTTTGGTTCTAAATAGGAAAAACCCTCAGCTTTCCACCTGTGTTGGGAAAAACCCAGTTCTTCCCAACTGTGTGTGTCTTCCCTGTGAGTCTCCCTTCCTACTCACACAAAACACGTCACTTCTGACACTTCTGGTCACCAAATGTGTGGAGATTGTTTCCCCATGCCAAGCAATTCTCTGCAACACCATGTGGGTGTCCTACCATTCAACTCAATTCTGACACCATCTACCGGGAAACAGCATCAGATTCCACGGGTTAAGGGCTCAGTCCCCCGAGACTGCCTGAGTCTCCCTCTCCTGCCCCCCCTTACCTACTTCAGATGCCAGTCAAAAGCCCAGGGTGTCACCTGTGCTTCTAACCAACCAGATAGATTGGAGCTTCCAATGACCTTCTCCTCAGGTTCCAATAATTTGCTAGAGCGGCTCACCGAACTCAGAGAAACATTTTACTTACTAGGTCACCAGTTTATGATAAAAGGCTATAACTCAGGAACAGCCAGATGGAAGAGAGGCATAGGGCAAGGTGTGGGGAAAGGGCACAGAGCTTCCATGCCCTCTCTGGGCTCACCACTCGCCCCATGTCTCCACATGTTCACCAACCCGGAAGCTCTCTGAGCCCAATCTTTCTGGGTATTTATGGGGGCTTCATTACATAGGCAGGAGTGATTAAATCATTGGCCATTGGCAACTGAACTCAATCTCTAGCGCCTCCCCCCACCAGAGGTGGGGGGAGGGGCGCGGTGGGTCTTAAAGTAGCAATGTTCTAATCACCTGTTCTTTTCTTTTGGCAACCAGCCCCCATCCTTTGGTTACCTAAGGGCTTTTGAAAAGTCACCTCATTAACATCACAAAAGAGAGCTTTATTGTCCTTATCACAGGAAATTCCAAGTGTTTTAGGAGCTGTGAGCCAGAGACTGTGAAGACCAAATATATATGAGAAATATATTTTGATCATCTGAATGACCAAGTCTTTCTTTCTCTCTTTCTTTCCCTTCCGTCCTCCCTTCTTTCCTTCATCTTTCTTTCTTTCTTTCTTTCTTTTTCTTTCTTTCTTTCTCTTTTCTTTCTTCCTTCCTTCCTTCCTTCCTCCCTTCCTCCCTCTCTCCCTCCCTCCTTCTTTTTCTTTCTCTTTCTTTCTTCCTTCCTTTCTCCCTTTATCTCTTCCTTTCTTTATCATTTTTTTAAACATAATTAAGTGACTGTCTCCTTCTCATACTTATTTAACATCCGAGTAGACTCTACCCTGCAATCGCTGTTCTCAGATAGTCATTGTCATTGTTTGTTTATCCTTCCAACACTTATTTCTGAATTTATGAACAAATTTAAATATATTCTTTTTTAAAAAATTCAACTTATTTAAACTAAAAAAAAAAGCAAAAACAAGATATACATTTCTTATAAATCACAATATCAAAGGTTCTTAATCCAAAGGATTGGGATCCAGTTTTAATTTTTCCCTCTTTGGTATACCAGTTGTTTTTCTCATCTCCACACAGGTGATCTCTAAAGCCCTGGCTCTGACATGAGTAGTCTGAAAAAAGAAATCTCTTATTTAGAATTTGTTTGAACTTTTTCTTAAAGTATGGCGTACATACATAAAAGTTCTCAAATCATAAATGATTTGGTGAATTTCCAAGTGAAAACACCATGAAACAGACCCTTGCGTGCACTCCAGAAGCCCTCCTATCACTACCTATCATAGATTAGTTTTGCTTTTGTTTTTTGTTGTTGTTGATTTGCTTCATACAATGGAATCATACTTTATGTTCTCACTTGTGTCTGGCATTTTTCACTCAATATTATGTTTGTAAAATTTATCCATATTTTTGTGTCTAATTGCAGTTTGTCCATTCTTATTTCTGTACGGTATTCCATTACATAATCATTCCACTGTTTTTTTTTTTAATTTTTATTTATTTTTTGGCTGCATTGGGTCTTTGTTGCTGCACACGGGCTTTCTCTAGTTGCGGCGAGCGGGGGCTACTCCTCGTTGCGGTGCGCAGGCTTCTCGTTGCACTGGCTTCTCTTGTTGCAGAGCACAGACTCTATGCGTGTGGGCTTCAGTAGTTGTGGTGCATGGGCTCAGTAGTTGTAGCTCTCAGGCTCTAGAGCACAGGCTCAGTAGTTGTGGTGCACGGGCTTAGTTGCTCCACGGCATGTGGGATCTTCCCGGACAAGGGCTCTAACCTGTGTCCCCTGCCTTGACAGGTGGATTCTTAACCACTGCACCACCAGGGAAGTCCCATTCATTCCACTGTTAATGGGCATTTGGGGAGTTTCCAGTTTTGGGTGATAAGGAATAGTGCTGCTATGAAAATTCTTGTACACATCTTTTGTCGAACTTATGTATACACTTCTACTGGGCCATAGGCTATACATATGTTCAGTTTTGGTATTTTCTGCCAAACAATTTTTCAGAGTGGTTGTACCAATTCACACTCCGACAGAACGGTTTGAGAGTTCTGGGTGCTCTACATCTTTGTTAATACTTGGTATTTTCCATCTTCTTTTCATTTTAGCCATTCTGGTGGGAATATACTTGTATCTCATTGTGGTTTTAACTGGCATTTTCCTAATGCCTCATGAAGTTGGATGCCTTTTAAATATTTAATTGCCTCTTGACTATCTTCTCTTTTGAAGTGTCTGCTCAAGACTTTTGCCCGTTTCTCTTTTGTGTTGTTTATGTCTTTTTCTTATTAATTTGTGAATGTTCTTTATATAGCCTGGATATGAATCTTTTTTCTGATATATGTACTGACAATATCTTCTTTCAATCTGTAGGTTGCCTTTTAATTTCAAATAGTCCAATAGCCCTTTTTGTGTTCTGTTAAAGATGTCCTTGCCCACACCAAGTCATGAAGATGTTTTCCTCTAAAAGCTTTATTATTTTATCTTTCATATTTAGATCTGCACTTCTTCTAAAATTGATTTATATGTATGGTACGGGATAGGGATCCAGATTCTTTTTTTTCCATTAGGTATAATATTAACCCAGCACCATTTATTTAAAAGGCTATCATTTTTTTCCCCCACTGTACACCAGAGTCACACTGTCATAATGATCTGAATGTATGTCTGCTTCCGGGTTTTCTATTCTTTTCCGTTGATCAGTTTATCCTTGTGCTAGTACCTCATTGTATTCCCTAGAGAGGGCTTATATATATTCTGATTAAGTTAATTCTTAGACACTTTATAGTTTTGTAGCTATTATAAATGATGTTTTGTTTTTATTACATTTTATAGTTCCTAGTTATTTCTGGCAGGTAAAGAACTGTTACTAATTTCTGTAGGTTGATTTTCTAGCTGGAAAACTTATGTATGTCTCCTATTAGAGTTAAGAGTTTGTTGATTGTATTCTCATTTCTAGATAGATGATCATATCACCTGCAAATAGCGGTCTAATCTTTTTTCCTTCCAAAAATAATACTTCTGTGATGCTTAATTTTATGTGTCAACTTGCTTAGACTATGGTGCACAGTTTATTGGTCAAACACCAATGTAGCTGTTACTGTGAACGTTCTTTTTTAGATACGATTAACATTGAAATCAGTAGACTTTGAATAAAGTAGAAAGATGTGGGTGAGCTGTATCTAATCAGTGGAAGGCTTTAAGAATAAAAAGACTGACGTTCCCAAGGAATGGGGAATTCTGCCTGCAAAGTGTCTTTGGACTTGAGCTACAGCATAAGCTCTTCCTTGGGTCTCCAGCCTTCCAGCCTACTCAGCAGATTTCAGCCCTTCCAACCCCCACAACTTCATGAGCCAATTTCTTAAAATAAATCTCCATCTCTCTCTCTCTCATCTATCTATCTACATCTTATTGGTACCTAGACTAATATAACCTCTTAATAATTTTCATTTTCTAACATTGGTCAGGACTTTCACGCTGTATCGAACAGTAGCAGTGATGAGGACATCCTTGTCTTACAGTCTTAAAAGGAATGTGTCTAAAGTTTGTCCGCTGAGTGTATTTGCTGTAGGCTTTTTTTTTTTAATTTTTGTTTGTTTTATTTTATGTATTTTTGGCTGCATTGGGTCTTCATTGCTGCACGTGGGTTTTCTCTAGTTGTGGCGAGCGGGGGCTACTCTTCATTGTGGCGCATGGGCTTCTCATCGCAGCGGCTTCTTTTGTTTTAGAGCACGGGCTCTATGCGCACGGGCTCTATGCACACAGGCTTCAGTAGTTGTGGCTCAAGGGCTCTAGAGCGCAGGCTTAGTAGTTGTGGTGCACGGGCTTAGTTGCTCTGCCGCATGTGGGATCTTCCTGGACCAGGGCTTGAACCCGTGTCCCCTGCATTGGCAGGCGGATTCTTAACCACTGTGCCACCAGGGAAGCCCCTGTAGGTTTTGATATATAATCTTTATCAAAGTTTCTTTATATTCCTAGTTTGCTAGGTTTACTGACATTGAACCTTAGTTGAATTTCTGGGATAAAACTTTTATTATGATGGATTAAAAAAAACCTGTTGAATTCAATTAGCTAATATTTTGTTCAGGATTTATACATCTGTATTCATAAATGGAAAAAGTCCTATAAGTATCTTTTTAAAATTTTGTCACTAACTAATTTTGGAGTTAAGATTATACTGGCCTCATAAAATGAGCTGGAGAGCTTTCACTCTTTTTCTAATTCCCTGAAACAATTTCTGTAAAATAGGAGTTGTTTCTTAAAAATTTCATAGAACTCACCTATAAAACCATCAGGGCTTGAAGTTTTGGGGGAGGGGATGTCTTTGACAGTCATTTCAATCACTTTAGACTTATTGGCCTGGAATTAAGTCATCTTCTCCTTGATTAAATTTTGACATTTTATGTATTTCTAGAACTTTATTTCATTTTTATTTTCAGTATTAGTAGTACAGAGTTACTCATAATGCTTTTCTCTTTTTTAATCCTCACTTTTCTGTCTGTAGTTATTTCTTCCTTATATTTCTGTATTTTATTTATTCGCATCTTCTCCCTTTCGTTCTTGAAAAGAATGGGAGGTAAAGAACTGTTACTAATTAAGTATTAATTAGTAATTAATTAATGCTTGCCAGAGGTCTGTCTTTTTAAAAGTTTTTTTTACAGAACCAGCTCTTGACTTTCAAAATAATGCCTATGGTTTTTGCTGCTGTTCTCTATTTCGTAGAGTTCTGCCAGAATCGAGCCAAGTATTTGCAGTTGTTTTCAGTTGTTTTCAATAAGAGGTGAACATGCAAGCAGAAGGTCAACTCCAGTTTCAATGTATCAATAATTGGTAACTATATCTGTCACAATATACTCTCTCGCCAAAGTTGCAATTATTCTAGGAAGATGGTCAAATTGTTACCTTGGCCACAGTACATATATCAGGGAACTGTTCACAGGAAAACGTGAAAATAGAGTCTAATATTGGAAAGACAGTAATATTGATGATACATGCCTGGACTTTCCAGGACTTGTGATCTATTCAGCAAATGCACCACCTTGAGAAGGTCATGAAATCCTGGCCAAGAATTTTGCAGGACCAATCCAGAGACGGGACTTTTTGACTGTGATAAGCTCCTTTGCAGAATCACTTGATACGCTCATTGTTCTAGCTCAGACCCCTGCTCTCACACGCTCAGATCTTCAATGGGCAATTTATAGCATGGGCATTGCAAGTCACTTATCTCTGGTAATGGGTCTGCCTTTGCGTCAGTTGAGTATAGAGGAGTTATGGACGGAACTTTATCCCACTGTGGCCATCCTCCCCCATACCCCCAGATAAATGGGCAGATGATAAAGCTGGTACAGCGTGCTAAGGATGCTCTAAAGTAGACTACTGGAAAGATGAGCCATAAGACACACCAGGTTTCTCACTGCCCCATATGTCACACACTATTCAACCTTTACAGTCAGTCCTGCTGAATTACCATGGGACCATCCAACAAGAATGGTCTCAGCTGTCTCCACACAGATAAATAAGTATGATGTCTGAATACCATTCTGTCTGTAACTATATTTCACTTAGTTTTACCCTATGAGTTAGTCTTTGCAAAGACTTGTGGGGTTAAGCCAAGGGTGGGTTCTGCTGCTAGAATAATTAATGACCTCAGAGTGCAGTTAGGTCAGTGTGGAATTGTCCGGTTGATCAATGGTAAAATACCCCTCTCAGTTATTACTTGAGAAAGACAGATGAATAGAAATGTGTCCTTCAGAGTCACTGGTGTTGATTTTTCAGACTCATGAGGATTCCTCAAAGCTGTAAGGATGGAAGCAATAACTTTTCAGTCACTGAAAATATACCCAGTATTTTACTTGGGTACTTCCCAAGAATACTACTGCAAAACAGTTTGTCACAGTCCAGATTTCCTGGGAAATCACCCTGAGACTGAGATTTGCATGCAGGAAGTTTATTGAGCAGTGCTCTCAGGATCTCCACCTGAGGGGCATGAGGGATGCAGAACTGGGCAGAGGAAATTTAACCGTGATGGTTGGTTGCAACCAAGGCCCAGAAGATCCCATGGGGAGCTCTGAAGCTGGGATGGTTCTTCAGAATTATTCCAGATTGAGATGAGGGAGGCAGGGCTTTGTATTTCCACATCGACTGGTCATTGGATATGGGCTTGCCCCTGGGAAGGGAACATGAGATAGGTATTTTCAGCTGAAGGCAGTCCCCAGTGAGGGAAAGCGGACAGCTGTTAGCTGCCAGCACTCCCAGCAGCAGAGGGGATGAGTGCTTCAGTGCCAAAGTGGGACATTTGGGCATTGTGACATGGCACCCACTACAGTCTACCCCTTGTGCCACTCAGATCCACTTGCTTCATAGTTGCTCCAAGTTGGGGAGCAACTCCTCCAAGATTCAGGTGGGCTTTATTTCCTGGAAAAAACTTACCAGAAGAAGGTTAGTGAGACGAACTGCAGACCCAGGTACAGCAACTGACCCCAAGGTCTCAACTGATATTCACTGTCTCCTTTCTCCACTACCTATTCTAGATTCTCTCCATGCTTTGAGAGCAACTCTGTCAGTGTAGGTGACTCGTCTGTTAACATGATGCAGAGTCTCATCCCTGAGGGGTCTGAGCCCTGGTCACTATGCCCTTTTTAGGCCAGGGTGGCTACGTTTGTCCATATCCTATCAAAATTGGCCAAGGAAGTACCAAGAAGTACCCAAGATTATCATCTGAATGCCAAATATAATCCTCCCTGTCTCTGTTGTGTAACACAGCCCTACCTCCTCTTGAAGATCAAGGGCAATTAAACCTACCAGGAAAGTGACTCTTCTTGTTACCTACTTTCCTGTATGTCTCTAATTTTTTTATTCCTCAATTCCTCTATTACTGCTTGCTTGCATATCAAGTGGATATTTTCTAGTGTACCACTTAAATTCCCTTGTCATTTCTTACACTACATATTTTTGTTATTTTCTTAGCAATTGCCCTGGGGATTACAATTAACATGTTAAATTTATAACAATCCAGTATAGATCAATGCCAACTTAATTTCAATAGTACAGAAAAACTTTTCTCTATAGAATTCCGATCCCCTTATATCGTTATTGTCACAAAGTACATAGTTATATATGATGTGCCCATCAATATAGTCAGTAGATTTATAATTACTGTTTTATGCAGATGTCTTTTAAATCAGATAGGAAAAAGAGGAGTTACAAATACAAAATACATGGATAAACAACAAGGTCCTACTGTATAGTACAGGGAACTATATTCAATATCCTGTAATAAGCCATAATGGAAAAGAATATGAAGAAGAATATATATGTGTATAACTGAAAAAATACATTAATACGCACTGTTATATTAACACATTATTGACCGGAGACATATTAATACATCTTTTGTTACCCGAACTTTATTGACTGGAGATGTATCAATACATTTTTATAGAGTGATACAATTAACATCACTGTGCGGAGTTGTTAGAGCTTAAAATTGAGCAAGGGTTCATTATAGAACTTAATGATTGTTGTCGTCATTCACATTTTGCTCCGTTAGGTTTTTGTTCCAACCTTGTGTATATTATAAACATAAAATTTTCGGAAATGATGCATCGTTAGGGACTTCCCTGGTGGTGCAGTGGTTAAGAATCTGCCTGCCAATGCAGGGGACATGGGTTCGAGCCCTGGTCCGGGAAGATCCCACATGCCACGGAGCAGCTAAGCCTGTGCGCCACAACTACTGAGCCTGCACTCTAGAGCCCGTGAGCCACAACTGCTGAAGCCCACGTGCCACAACTGCTGAAGCCCACGTGCCTAGAGCCTGTGCTCTGCAACAAGAGAAGCCACTGCAATGAGAAGCCTGCACACCGCAACGAAGGCCCCGTGCAGCCAAAATAAATAAATAAATAACTAAATTTAAAAAAATTATGCCTTGTGAAATTTTGAGTGAAGAAGAATTTTTCGGTGAATTTTAGGCAGATACTTTCTCTGATTGTCCAAGCGATATATATATATATATATATATATATATATACTAGTGTCTCAGAAGATGACAGTTCTTCAGAACATAGTTCTGATTCAGACGATGTGAATGTTAGACCAACGAAAGACAGAAAACCTTAGTGATTGATTCTTATATGGAAAGTGAAAACAAAACTCATGGTGCTGGAGAATGGTCCTTTGCTTCTACAGAAGAGTGGATTGAAGACAACATTTCACGAAAATTAGAAGACTTTACAGGTGTGGCAGGTGTAACTATTGAACGTAATAACCCACAAAGTGTTACTGAAATAACAGAATTAATTTTTCGCTGGCCAAAATAAAAGTTGCTAGGCACAGGCGTTACTTTCCGCAAAAATCCCCTGGTCCATAATGAGTTAATTTGTATAGTTATCTTTACCACTATTCTTACTTCTTTGTGTGGATTTGAGTTACTGCTGGTGTCCTTTCATTTCAACTTGAAGGACTCCTTTTAGCATTTCTTGTAGGACAGGTCTGCTAGTGACAAACTCACTCAGCTTTTGTTTATCAGGGAGTATCTTAATTTCTCCATCATTAAAAAATTATATCAATTATTTTTATTCTTTTTCACAAGAATTTATTTTGGAAGAAATTTAGAGCACTAATTTTTTTTTCTTTTTTTTTTTCTTTTGCTCTCTGGGGTCTCTTATAAGGACACCAATCCCATTCATGAGGGTTCCACTCTCATGACCTAATCATCTCCAAAAGCCCCATCTCTAATACCATCACCTTGAGGGCTAGGATTTCAACATGTGAATTTCAGGGGGACACAAACATTCAGACCACAGTAATCTTATTGAAGATTCCTTGTACATGATGAGTTTCTTCTCTCTTGCTGTTATCAAAAACTCTCTCTTTGTCTTTCAACAATTTGATTATTATGTGTCTATGTGTGGATATCTTTAAGTTTATCCTACTTGGAGTTTGTTTTGTTTCTTGGATGTGTATATTAATGATTTTCATCAAATTTGGGAAGTTTGGGCATTATTTCTCCAAATATTCTTTCTGCCTCTTTCTCTATCTCCTCTCCTTCTTGGACTTCCATTATGCATGTTAGTATACTTGATGATGTCCCAATGTTCTCTTAAGCTTTATTGATTTTTATTTATTCTTTTATTCTTTCTGTTCCTCAGACTAGGCAATCTGAATTGACACATTTTTACGTTTGCTGATCCTTTCTTCCACCTGCTTGAATCTGCTGTTAAGCCCCTTAGTAAATTTTCATTTCAGTTATTGTGCTTTTCAACTGTAGAATTTTTATTTGATTCCTTTTTATAATTTCTCTTTATTGACATTCTTTTTTTTTTTTGTGAGACGTCTTTTCATGGTTTCCTTTAGTTCTTTAGACATATTTAAACTAGCTGATTTAAAATCTGTGTCTGGTAAGTCCAATGTCAGGGCTTCCTTAGGAACTGTTTCTATTATTGCTTTTTTTCTGTGTATGGGTTATACTTTTTGTTTCTTTACATGCCTCATAAATTTTTGTTAAAAACTGGACATTTTGAATATTATAATGTGGCAACTCTGAAGTTAGACTCTCTTTCACCCTGGGATTTTTGGTTGCTGCTTGTAGTAGTAGGTAGTAGTTGTTTGCTTCTTTATAGCCTTTTTTGAACTAATTTTTTAAAGTCTGTATACTTTGCTGTGTGTGGCCACTGAAGTCACTGTTCCATTAGCTTAGTTGTCAACTAGAATTGGAGAAAGATTTCTTTAAATTCCTAGAACCAAGAAACCAGTAAAAGGAAAAAAAAGCTCTGTGTGTATGTTGGAGTACACTTTCAACACTCAGCCAGGTATCAGTAGTTTACAACTCTGCCTTAGCCTTCACTTCCGGCTTGCACAGAGCCTGAAGGTCACTCAGAGATCAGAGCTTAGAGCCTTCGTAGGTCTTTCCTGAGCATGCATACAGCCCGGGGCAGGCATGTGGCCTTCTAGCATCCTAGGAATACGTCAGAGCTTTGCAAAGCCCTTACTCCCAAAGCACCTCATTACACAACTTTTTCCTCCCATGCTTTTTAGTTAGTCTGTTGTTTGTTTGCCCCAACTGTTATCTGTTGCCCCAGGCAGCAGTGACTAACGTAGCTGCCTGTAAATGTTTTCAACAAATGCCTCTGGCAGTCATCTCAACAGCGGGAGAGTTCTGAGTTAGATGAGATAAAGGCAAGCCCTTTGAGCTGGTCCTCCAGGAAGCCATCAGACAGGTCAAAATAAACAACCACAGTTCTTTGTGAGTAAGGTCCATTCTTCTGCCTCCAGTACCAACACTAATACTGGAATGTAGGCTGTTATCATCAAGGCCACTGCCATAATGGAGAGTAGGTGATAGGACCGGGGTTAGTTAAAATGTCACAAAGCTCACTGTTCTTATTGAGATTCAACCTGTTTTTCTTGACTAAGCATTCCCCTCGTTGCTACAATGTTTTGATTACTTTCCAGAGTTCTGAAAAAGTTGATTATGACAGTTTTTTTCATTGCTTTCATGGAAGGATGGACTTTTGGCATTTGTTACTTTGCCATTTTTGCTAGCATTAGCCTTTAATATGGAGAAGTAGGCCACTTCTGAAGGCCCTGAGGGTTTAGGGGTATATGGCAGGTTAAGATTTTGTTGATTGCACTGATCCATATGTCCCTATTTTATATCTCAGGGTCCCGCTCCTTCCCAATCAGGGCCATGATCTTGGTACAGCACACCTGGAGTTGAGAATTCTACTTTCTCTAGAGCTCTGCTACTTTTATAATTAAGTCCTGGGACTGCTCTCAGCTTTTTCTATCTGGTGGCTGCAGGAGATAAGAGTCTCTTTTAATGCAGTTGGGATGGGACACTGATGGAAAGGAATTCATTGGCCTGGTGCAATGTCTCAGACATTTAAGACATACAGGGGAAATAATAATTATAAAGACTATAGAATTGAAAGGATATTTCTGAGAGCAATTGATTCATTGGAGAAAAACAATAAAACGTTGTGGATGACAAATCACCAATTAAAAGCAAAAAGTAAAAGCTATATAGAGAGCTTCCATAATAATGCTAATAAATACAATAATACTAAGAACTACCAAAGTATTTCAAATGAAGTCACAAAAGGAGAGAAAAGGAAGTACAGAACTTGCAGAACAAATAGAATGTCTTCAGCAAATGATAGACTTAAAATTAAACATATCATTAATCATATTACATGCAAAGTAACTATATATATATATATTCACCAAAGGAAAGAAGATGTAACTATATTCTCAAAGAAATAAGCTTTATGGGAAAAAGTATTACTAGAGACAGAAGAAATTTTATAATGAATTTTTAAATGTTTGATTCACCAAGAAGATATACCAATTTTAAGTGTGTATGCCTCTGATCAGAAGGCCCCCAAATAAAGCAAATCGTAATTACAAAGGGAAAGCCCAAACCTTGATCATAGTGGGAAATCTTAACATACTTCTCTTAGTAACTGCTTAGTACGTTGCAGACAAAAATATCAGTAAAGATACAGAACATTTGTAGAACTCAATTATCAAACATGACCTAGTAGACATATAAAGAACAATGTACCCAACAACTATAGAAAATAGCTTCTTTGTCAGCTCCAATGAAACAGTTACAAAAATTAACTAGACTGGGCCATAAGGCAAGTTTCAACACATTTCAAGAAATGGAGTATGTTCTCTGGCCATAATGCTTATAAGCTAGAACTCAATAATAAAAAGGTAACTTAAAATCCTCACAAGTTTGGATTAAGAAATATACTTCTAAATGACTAAATAAGACATTAGTGTGAAAATAAAACAATATTTTGAACTGAATGATAATGCTATATACCAAAACTTGGGAGACACAGCTAAAGCAGTACTAAAGCTAAGAAATGTAGAACCTTAAATACATATATTGATAAAGGAGAAAGCCTGAAAATTAATGAGCTGAGCACCCATATCAGGAAGGTAGAAAAAGAACAGCAAATTTCAACCAAAGAGAGTAGAAAATGAAATAATAAAGATAAGAGCAGAAATCAATGAAATAAAAAGTAAAGATATAATAGAGGCATTCAACAAAACCAAATGCTGGCTCTCTGAAAAGATTAATGAAATTGATAAATCCATGTCAAGGTTGACCAAGAAAAAATGAGAAAAGACACACATTATCAATATCAAGAATGAAAAAAAAGGGCTCACTATACATCCTTTAGATATTACAAAGATAATAAAAGGATATTATGAACAATTTTATGCCAATAAAATAAAAATTTTAGATTAAATGTACAAATTACTAGAAAAATAAAATGTGTCAAAAGGATGCAAGAAGAAATAGAAAATCTGAATATTTCCATAACTATTGAATGAATTGAGTCTTTTAAAACTTTCCCATACCCCCCACTCTCCCCCGCCTCAACTCCAGGCCTAGGTGACTTCATCCAAGAATTCTACCATACATTTAGAGAAGAGATAATCCAACATTACAAAACTCTTCCAGATAGTAGAAAAAGGTGTATCATTCCTATACTCCTCTGGTAAAGGCAACATTACCTAGATAACAAAATGCAACAAGAACATGATAAGAAAAGAAAATTTACAGACCTATCTTTCTCAAGAACATAGATGCAAACTATCCTAACCAAATATTAGCAAACTGAACCTAGCAATATAACAGGAGGGAGGACTTCCCTGGCAGTCGTGGGTGGGACTCCACGCTTCCACTACAGGGGGGCCTGGGTTTGATCCCCGGTCAGGAAACTAGGATCCTAGATGCTGCATGGCATGGCCAAAGGGGGAATATAGGAGGGAAATAAAAGGATAATGTACCTCGGGGCTTCCCTGGTGGCACAGTGGTTGAGAGTCTGCCTGCTAATGCAGGGGACACGGGTTCGAGCCCTGGTCTGGGAGGATCCCACATGCTGCGGAGCAACTGGGCCTGTGAGCCACAACTACTGAGCCTGCGCGTCTGGAGCCTGTGCTCTGCAATGAGAGGTCAGGACAGTGAGAGGCCCGTGCACCGCGATGAAGAGTGGCCCCCGCTCGCCGCAACTGGAGAAAGCCCTCGCACAGAAACGAAGACCCAACACATCCAAAAATAATAAATTAATTTAAAAAAAAGGATAATGTACCTTAACCACATAAGATTTAATCCAGAAATGCAGTTATTATGATAATAGAACATCAGCCAGTAGAATTTACCACATTAACAGAAAAAGGAAAGGAAATCACACAATCTATTCTATAAATGAAGAAAAAATGATAAAATGCAACGTTCATTTATTGATAAGAACTCTTAGCAAACTTTCTCATTTTGATAGACACAACATACAAAAACTTTATAGCAAAAATTATGCTTAGTGGTGAGATGTAGAAAGCTTTCCTTTGAGATCGGGAAAAGGATAAGTGTCCTTATAATGGTTCTAGCCATTGCAGCAAAGCAAGAAAAATAAACAAAAGGTATAAGAACTAGAAAAGAAGAAGTAAAACTGTAATTATGTGTAGATGATGTTACTGGGTACACAGAGTAGGAAATCCAAAATATTTCACAGATAAACTATTAAAGTTAATAATTAGCAAACTGCTGTGTACAGGGTCAATATAAAAATCAATTGTACTTATATATACTAGCCAAAACCAGAAACTGAAGTTTGATGCCATTTACAGTAGCATCAAAGAAGATCGAGTACGTAGGAAAAAATTTTTTTAAAGGGAGCGTAAGATGTCCTGCAGAAAACTATTAAACATTACTAAGAGAAATTAAAAAGAAAAAAACTAAATAAAAGAAATATACCATGTTCTAGAACTGGATGGTTCAATACTATAGAGATGTCAGTGCTCCCCAAATTGATCTTCATATTCAATGAAATTATAATTTCAAAATCCCAACAGGTGTTTTTGTTTGTCTGTTTGTTTTCTGGATCTTGAAAAATTGGTACTAAAATTTTATGAATATTCAAGGAGTCAAGAAGAGCCGTGGCATGCTTGAAGAACAGAGTGGGAAGACTTGTTCTACTGCATATCAAGACTTATTATAAATTGACAGTCATTAAGACAGCATGCAATTAGTAACAAGATAGAAAATAAACAAATATGACATAATAGAGGGCCCAGAAACAAATCTTTGCAAATATGGACATGATTTATGACAAAAGCAACATTGTAGAACAGCAAGACAAGGATGGTCTTTTTCAATAAATGGTCCAAGAGCAAATGAATAGCTATATTTATGAAAATGAAACTTGATCCCTACCTCACACCATGCACAACAATCAATTCCAGGCAGATTAAATACCTGAATGTAAAAGGCTAAACAATAAAGCTTTGGAAGATAACATATGAGAATGTCTTCTTGACCTTGGGGTAGGGAAATATTTTTTTAAATGGTACACAAAAAGGATTAATCATAAAAGGAAAAGGTTGATAAATGTGACCACATTAAAATTAAGATTTTCTCTTCATTAGAAGACACCATTACAAGACTGATAGGCAAGCCACAGGATGGGGGAGGATATTTGCAATTCATATATCTGACAAAAACCTCTGACTGAAGATATATAAAGAACTTCTACAAATCAATAAGCAAAAGACAGAAAAGCACAGTAGAAAAGTAGGCAAGAGATTTGAACAAGTGTTTCACAAAAGAGTGCAAATAAATGTTTGAAAAGGGGCTTAATCTTATTAGTAGTCAAGGAAATGGAAAATAAAACCACAAGGAAATACTACGACATACCCATCAGAATAGCTAAAATTTAAGAATGACAATACTAAGTCTTTGCAAGGACATAGAACAATAGGAACTTTCATACACTACTAGGGGGGAGTATAAGATATAGCACTTTCAAAAATAATGTAACATCATCTACCCAAGTAGTTAATTATTTATTTTTAATGACCTTATTGAGATATAATTCACATACTATACAATTCACCCACTTAAAGTGTACAATTCAGTGGGTTTTGGCATATTACATTATTACTGTTTTTGGAATTGTGGTAAGATATAAATAACAAAATTTACTGTTTTAACCATTTTTGAGTATACAATTCAGTGGCATTATTTACACTCACAAGTTTATGTAACCATCATTGTCTATTTCCAACCTTTTTAAAAAGACTTTATTTGTTTTAAAGCAGTTTTAGATTCACAGCAAACTTGAGAGGAAGGTGCAGAGATTTCTCATATCGCCCCTGCCCCGACATATGCAGAGCCTCCTCCATAATCAACATGCCCCATAGAGTGGTATGTTTGTTGCAATTAATGAACCTACACTGACACATCATCGTCACCCAAAGTCCATAGTTTACATTGGGGTCCACTCTTGGTGTTGTACATTCTATGGGTTTGGACAAATGTATAGTGACATGAATCTACCGTTACTATATCATACAGAGTGGTTTCACTGCCCTAAAAATCCTCTATGCTCTGCCTGTTCATTCCCACCCCTCCCCCAATCCCTAGCAACTACTGATCTCTTTACTGTCTCCATAGTTTTGCCTTTACAAGAATGCCATGGTGTTGGAATCATACAGTATGTAGCCTTTTCAAATGGGCTTCTTTCACTTAATGAATATAGTAATATGGATTTAAGATTCCTCCACGTCTTTTCATTGCTTGCTACCTCATTTCTTTTTAGTGCTTAATATTATTCCATTGTTGGGATGTACCACAGCTTTATCCATTCATCTACTAAAGGACATATTGGTTGTTTCCAAGTTTTGGCAATTATGAATAAAGCTGCTAGAAACATTCATGCACAGGTTTTTGTGTGGACATAAGTTTTCAACTCCTTCGAATAAATACCAAGGAGTATGATTGCTGGATCATGTGGTAAGAGTATGTTTAGTTTTGTAAGAAATTGCCGGACTGTATTCCAAAGCGGCTGCACCATTTTGCATTCTCACTAGCAATAAATGAGAGTTCCTGCTGCTCCACATCCTTGTCAACACTTGGTGTTATCAGGTTCTGGATTCTGGCCATTCTTTTTATTTTCATTTTTTAATTTAATTTAATTTAATTTTTTTTACTGAAGTATAGTTGGTTTACAATGTTTCAGGTGTACAGCAAAGTAATTCAGTTATATGTGTGTGTGTGTGTATATATATATATATATATATATATATACATATATATACACATATATTCTTTTTCACATTCTTTTCCATTATAGGTCATTACAGGACATTGAATATATTTCTCTGTGCTATACAGTAGGTCCTTGTTGTTTATTTGATATATAGTAGTGTATATCTGTTAATCCCATACTCCTAACTTATCCTTCCCCTTCCCCTTTCCCCCTTGGTAACCATAAGTTTGTTTTCTGTCTGTGAGTCTATTTCTGTTTTGTAAATAAGTTTATTTGTATCATTTTTTTTAGATTCCACATATAAGCAATATCATATGATATTACTCTTTCTCTGATTCTGGCCATTCTAATGGGTATATGGTGGTATCTTGTTCTTTTAATTTGCGTTTTCATGGTGACATATGATATGGAGCATCCTTTCATATGCTTATTTGCCATCTGTACATCTTCTTTGGTGAGTTGTCTGTTAAGGTCTTTGGCTCATTTTTAAATCTGGTTGTTGATTTTCTCATTGTTGAGTTTTGAGTTCTTTGTATATTTTTGCGTAACAGTTCTTTATCAGATGTGTATTTTTGTAAATATTTTCTCCCAGTCTGCAGCTTGTCTTATCATTCCCTTCACATTGTCTTTTGCAGAGCAGATGTTTGTGATTTTAGTGAAGTCCAGCCTATCAATTATTTCTTTCATGAACTGCACCTTTGATATTATATCTAAAAAGGCATTGCCATGCCCAAGGTCATAATAAAACTCTTTCATCACACCAAACCAAAACTCCGTACCTATTTAGCACTGATTCTCCATTCTTCCATCTCCTTAGCCCCGATGACCTCTATAATACTTTCTGCATCTGTGAATTTGCCTGTTCTAGATACATCATATAAGTAGAATCATACAATATTTGTCCTTTTGTGTCTGGCTTATTTCATTTAGCATAGTGTTTTCAAGACTTATCCATGTTGTAGCAGGTTATCAGAATTTAATTCCTTTGTACAACTGAATAATATTCCATTGTATAGATATACCAAATATTATTTATTCCTTAATCCATTGGTAGACACTTGTGTTGTTTCCAACTTTTGGTTATGGCGAATATGTGCTGTGAACATTGTAGCACAATGTCGGCATACTCTATTTGAGTCCTTGCTTTTAATTCCTTTGGGTATGTAGCCAGGAGTGGAACTGCTGGGTCATATGAGTACATTAATGTTTCAAGCACTTTTTACATGCTTTACATTTCACAATGAAAAGGAAAGCGAGAGGGGTGAGAAGAGAAAAAGGAGACAACAAGCGTAGACAAGTCTTGAATATTCTGCCTCCTCAAGGAAGCAGAGAAATGGGGCGGTAGCTGTAAGAGGAAGTAGGCTCAGGGGAAAGTTCTTTAGGATGGGAAAGATCAGAAACATTTGTATGCTAATGAGAGTGATGTAGTGATGTAAGAATAATTAATGCAGCAGAAATAAAGAAGAGAAGCCCCATCCTTGTGTGGATGAGAGGGCGTGGTGTTGGCTTGAGCCAGGAGCAGGGGATGGTCCATCCCAAGCGGCAGGGCCGATGCCGCAGACGTGGTCGCAAGGACGATGTGGTGGAGGCCACACAAGTCCTCTTCCATTGCTTCAGTCTGCCCCATGAGCCGGGAAGCAAGGCCATCGGCTTTGAGTAAGGATGTCAGAGGAAGTATTAGAGATGGGAGGACAGCGCGGAAGGTGGGACCTTGTTACCTAGGAAGGTAGGAGGGCGGATGGACTGGGAAAGTATGGGATGATTGCTGGGCAGCATTTAGGGCACAGATGAAGTTCATGGTCATTAACTTAAAGTGGTTCCAGTCAGCCTGTTTGGAAGTTTTCTCCACGTGGGTGCATCTAGAATAGGTGTAGAGCTGCATGTGACTGGTTTGGTGTGGTGAGCACCATGAGGCCAGAGAGAGGTAGAAGCGGAGGGTTCTGCCCGGGAGTGATCGGAATCATCAGTCATGGCATCTGAACAGTGTAAGGAGGGGACAGGGACCATCCAGCGGAGGAGGGACAGTGGGAAGGTGGAGGGTCAATGACAATGGCAGTCAGGAGGCCTTAGTCAGAAAGGATGCATGACGTTGAGTTGAGGAGGAGCTGCAGTTTTCGGGGAAAAGACCTAATGTTCGGCTGGGGCAGTGAGGGAGGATGGGGACAAGAGCAGTGGAGGCGAGGAGGTCAGAAAATGGGGAGGCCAGGCTGGTGGAAGCTTCATCTACCCGTAGATGGACCTGGCTCCCTCTTGAATGAACACCCGTTTCCCCATACTGTCTTCAACGGCATCAACAGAGGTTAAGGGGAAGACCTGTGTATTTTGCCTCCCCCAGTAGGGGTTAGAGGGGGCTATGAGCCTGGGGCAAAGATCACACACACTACCCCCACCTCCCAGCCCCCCCCCCCAGCCTTCTACCCCACTCTCGTCACCAGGGATCGAGAGGGGCCATCGAGGGTCACGTATTTATTGAGTACCACTGATACCTACTGTTTACTTACTATGTGGCAGGCATGGTGCTGAGTACTTTACATTTCTTCTCTCATTTGACCCTTTTAATAACTGAGGAAAATATGGTTCATTTGCCCATTTTACAGCTGAGAAAATGCAGACTCAGAAGATTTAAACCCTGGTCTGCTGATTCCAGCATCTGAAAACTTGAATCTGCTGGCTCCCCTGGTGGGCGATCTGGAGATGAACCAGCTCCAGCCCTTGATCTCAGGCGTGGAAACAAGTCATTGAACTCCGCTCTGCACGTTTATCCTTTCGCTCCACGTCCCCCAGGGCCTCCTCTCCCTTCCTGTACGTCCAGATCCCACTTTCTCCCTGTCCCTGAAACGAGGGTAACCCACGTCCAGTTTTGCCCCGGACTGAGGGTTTCCTGGGCTGTAAGACTTTGAGCGATAAAATCTGAAATGGGGACATTTCCGGGCAAGCTGGGATGGTTCAGTCTCCCTGGCTGCGGCTCACCCTCTGGCTGCTCCCCTCCCCCCCCTTTTTTTCTTCTCCAGTGGTCTTGAAACCGCAGAACTCAGATTGGGACTTGAACCCACTATCTTTTAATTGAGATCACACACCTGGCCCCAGGACTCGCTGAAGTTCAGGTTCTTTATGTCTTAGTGCAGAAGGAATTCAGTGAAAGGCCAAGTGATAGGTAAGAAGTAGATTTATTGAGAGAGATACACACTCCATAGACAGAGTGTGGGCCGTCTCAGAAGTCGAGAGCGGCCCCGAAATATGGGGTGCTTAGTTTTTATGGGCTGGGTAATTTCACAGGCTAATAAGTGGGAGGATTATTCCAACTATTTCGGGGATGGGGCGGGGATTTCCAGAAACAGGGCCACCGCCCACTTTTTGGCCTTTCATGGTTGGCCTTGAAACTGTCATGGTGCCTGTGGGCGTGTCATTTAGCATATGCTAATATATTACAATGAGCATATAATAAGGCTCAAGGTCCACTGGAAGTCCATTCTTCTGCCATCTTGGACCTAGCTATTTCTAACCAGTTTATGTCGTATCCTCAAGGGCTGTGTCATTTTTTTTAAAGGTTGTGCCCTGCCCCCTTCCCTCCTGTTTCAGTTTTGCTCATTTCGTGCATGGCATTTGCTTGCCCTCCACTCTCTCCTTGGGGGCCACGAGTGCTTCCAGGCACCCTTTGGGAGCCCAGCACCCTGGCAGGGGGAGACTAGAAGTGCAGTGAGGGCCTAGAATGGGCATTTCTTGAACAGGGTCCATAAATGCCCTTTGGGTGCCCATAGTCGACCTGAATATCACCCCCAAACAGACACATCAATGAGCTAGAACATTCTGGGCTCAGCTGACACCTGGGGAGAAAAAAAAGGGCAATCTCTCAGGCAGTTTCCCCATTCAACTCATTCATTCATTCATCAAATGCTTATTGAGCACCTACTATGTGCCAAGTTCTGCTCTAGGCAGCAGTGAACAAGCCGGGTAGAATCCCTGGCTTATGTTCCCTGGTTTTCCCAAAGCATTTGTCTCCCTGCCTGTCTCCTCAGTTAAAAAAAAAAAGTGCCCAAGTCTTCCATATCCTTCAATTCCCAACACCTAGTACAGGATCTGTTACAGAGATGAGGTTCCATAAATGTTACATGAATGGCTGTTTGAATGAATGATTGAATGAATGAATGAGTGAGTGATGTAAGGTTCTCACATTAATGCCTTAAGTTCCATCCTGAGAGGTCCACTAACTTTGATAAGGTCTCTCCATGTTGAAGGCGGGTGTCCACGGGAGGGATAGTGGCCAACTGTGCTTAGTGGGTCTGGGAGGGGCTGAGGTGCAATGTCAAGGCGAAGGGGACTTCAGGGAAGCCTAGGGGGGCTGGACTTGCATGCAGCTCCCAGTCCCCCAACCCCTCGGAGGGTTGTTCTAAGGATCCTCTAGGGCAGTGGTTCCCAGAGAGGTCTCCAGACCATCCGCATCACCTGGGAGCTGGTTAGAAATGCAAACTCTCGGGCAGCCCCAGACGGGCTGACTCAGAAACCCAATGGCTTTAACAAGCCTCTAGGGGATTCCGATGTGCTCAAAAGTTTGCGAAACACTGTGCTGGGTCAGCACTGGAAGAAAACCTTTGTAAGCGAGAAATTCTTTCTCTGCCCCGAGCACAGAATCAGGGGAGCGGGTTTCACGCCTGCCCGCTGGGTGCACAGTAGAATCACCTGGCCTCTTCCCAGACCAATTACATCAGACTCCTTGAGGGTGGGGGAGGCAGGCATCAGCAGCTTTTAAAACTCCCCAGCTGATTCCAAGCACAGCCAGGCAGCCTATCAGAAGCCCCTAGAGGGCTTGTTAAAGCACAGCGTGCCAGCCCCACCCCCAGAGCACCCGATTCCCTAGGTGTGTGCCGGGGCCTGGGGAATTCGAATTTCGAACAAGCTGCCAGGTGATGCACATTGTGAGATCCACTGCCCAGAGGGTTTAGATCAGAACAGAGATGTGTGGGAGGTGAGGGGGTTTGGGGAGAAATCCCAGCTTTCTCCCCGCCCTCCCCCCCTCCCACTGAATTAAACATAGGACAGCTTGGTCTGAAGTTTGCTTGTACGTGTATTTTCATTACACTCTGTCTGCGGGGGAGGGATGAGGTTGGTTGACATTTGTGGAGTAGCTGAATTGTGGTGTGAGCCACCCTCAGAGAAAGCAGGGATAATCGCCACCATCTCGGGAGATGCCCAGGAAAATCAGTGAAGAGGAATCGCCTTGACTAGGGTCTCTAGGGCAGCGTGTGGAGAAACCTCCCTGACTCCCTTACCTCCATCCCGGGCCTGGCCTCCCTGCCAGCGTTCTCTTAGGAGCAGATGCCTTCTTTCGTGATTTGATTCCACTGCCGCTTGCTCCCAAGCTCCTCTAGTCGGGAGGAGGAATAGGGAGTCAAGAGACTCCCTATCTGGTGGGTTTTTCAGTCACTCTGAGCTCATTCATTCAACAAATGTACATGGCAGCTCTCCAAGAGGGTACAGGGAGTTGTGTCTGTTTTGAGTTTCCTGCACCGAATGAAATAAAGCACTGCCAATACCGCCGGACGCTTCCTGAGCGCATCTCCCGTCTCTACTCCAGAGGTAACCAGCAAAATGGAACTTGATGACTGTCATTTCTATACATGTCTTTATGTTTTTATGACCTCGCTGTGTATCGCTACGTAAAGTTCGGTGGTTTGCCTAGAAAACCTTTGTACCTCCCTGTCATCCTGCTCTCTGGCTACGGGCTGCTCTTGGCTCAACCGTGTGTTTGTGAGGCTCCCGTCGTTGGCATCTGGGTCCTGCCTTGGGCGTGTTCCCTGCTGTTTGGCTCGCACAGTACGAAGGCAGCACAAGGAACTGATCTACTGCTAAACGCGGCCCGTGGGTATCTCACTGGATCCTCGGAGTAACGCTACGAGGTAAGTACTATTATTAACCATGCTTTGCAGATGAGGGAGCTAAGTGTGGTCCACGCACGGCTGGTGCATGTTGGGGCCTGATTCCCACCTGCGCCTGGACACCCCCCTTGGCGGGGCCTTGGTTTTCCCCATCCCTCTTTGGGGAATCTGGCTACTCACTCAGCATCACCTTTCACCCACTTCTGTGGCTGTGGGATCGATCCCAGTCCCCCGGCCCCTGAAGGCACTGCTTAAAGGGTGCGGTGAGGCACTTTATCATTCCTGGGCAGCACCCTTGGGGGAGGCTGGCCTTCGAGGGGGCTGCCTGTGACCTCAGGAGGCCCAAGGGAGGAGACCCAGAGCCCGGGCAGCTCTGGCCCTCGGTTGCCAGACCTTGATCCTCGTGCTACTCTCAGCTGGGACTTCCAAGGCCCATCTGCCCACAAGGCCAGGAGGCAGCAGTCGGCAGGAGGAGGCCAGGGCTGCGCGGGGAGCAGGAAGGCTATCCCTGGGGAAGGCCTGCCTCTGCCTTCAGCTATGTGACCCTGGGCAAGTCACTTCCTTTCTTGACCTCAACTTTCTCATCTGCAAAATGGGGCCTCCACTTTCATGTCTGAGGTTCACGTCTCACATCCCTTCCAGCTCTAAAAACTTCTTGGTGGGGCTACCCTGGTGGCACAGTGGTTTAGAGTCCGCCTGCCGATGCAGGGGACACGGGTTCGTGCCCCGGTCCGGGAAGATCCCACATGCCGCAGAGCGGCTGGGCCCGTGAGCCATGGCCGCTGAGCCTGCACGTCCGGAGCCTGTGCTCCGCAACGGGAGAGGCCACGACAGTGAGAGGCCCGCGTACCGCAAAAAAAAACAAAAAAAACCCAAAAAACTTCTTGGTGTCCTGAGCTGCTACAGAGATGGAAGGGGAGGCTCTGGGGTGAGCTCACAGGGTTTGAAGGTGAGGGGCTCCTACTGGGAGGCGGGGGCTTTGCTGCCCTATTGCTAAAGCGACTGAATGATTTCTTCTTAAAAGGAAGAAATCCCCTTGTCTTTTTTGGATAATAGTCTGTCGGGGAGGTCCAGGGCAGGGAATCCAGGAGCCAGGGCGGCCGGCCATGCTGTGTAACTCGGAACCGCTAGTACTCACGTCGTGATGAATCAGTAGAACTCAGTGCTTTAATCACAATAAGAGGAGACAGCCCCGTGAACAGGGACGCCTGGGCAGACAGATGGAGCCCGCAGCAAAGGCGGACGAGGCCCAGGCCCGGGCTGACCTCCTCGCCTCAGGTGAGCCCGGAGGGAGAGGTGGAAGGAGGGGCCGAGCCCCGCCCCCGCTGCTCCGGGCAACATCACGCGGGAAGCTGTTCCTCTTACAGGGAAGGGTCACCCTACCCACGTGTATAGGCTTACCCTGCTGACCCCCATGCAGCTGCCGGAGCGTGGCGCCCTCAGACTGAGTTAGCTGCTCATCTTTTTCCTTGACCATGGCCCACATGACAGCAAACCACGTCGACCTGTCACCGCGGCATCCGGCATCCCAGCCCAGCGCCTGAGTGAGCGCGCGCTCCGCTAACATCTGATGAACGCGCCGATCTTCCCTGTACAACAACCCGCAGGGGTGGGGACGGCAGTTGGTTGTCGTTTTCCAGATGAAATGGGGGCTTAGAGAGTTACTGGCTCAGGTCTGGTGGCCAGATGGGGACAAAGCAGGTCACCAGCCCTGATAAATGACCCTGCCTCTCCTGAGACTCACGAGAAGTGCTTTAAACAGCCCCACGACAGCGTTTGCCCACGGTGGCTATAGTATTAGGGCAGGTGGCATTAGTCAAGGTAGCTGGGGAATGTTTGGGGGATTTTGAAGTGTGTGTGTGTGTGTGTGTGTGTGTGTGTGTATGTATGTATGTATATGTGGTATGTGTATATGTGTAATGTGTATGTGCATGTATATGTAGTATGTGTGTGTAGTGTGTGCATATGTATGTGGTGGTACGTGTGTGTGTTTCCCGAGAAGGCTTTTCCTCCTTCCTCTTCCTTCCCCTTCACTACTCCATGGTCTCTGAGGATCGTGTCTGAGAGTTTGTTTCCCAAAACTTAAGGTGGTTGAAGAAATTCTCAGTGCCCTGAGGGAGCTTTTATTTTTTTTTAAATTTATTTTTATTTTTTCATTAAAACATTTTATTAAACTATAGTTGATTTACAATATTGTGTTTCAGGTGTACAGCTTCAGATTCTTTTCCATTATAGGTTGTTACAAGATATTGAATATAGTTCCCTGTACTATACACTAAATCCTTGTTGTTTATTTTATTTATAGTAGTGTGTATCCCATACTTTTAATTTATCTCCCCCTCTTTCCCCTTTGGTAACCATAAGTTTGTTTTCTATGTCCATGAGTCTATTTCTGTTTTGTAAATAAGTCCATTTGTATCATTTTTTTAGATTCTACATATAAGTGATATCATAATATTTGTCTTTCTCTGCCTGACTGACCTCACTTAGTATGATAATCTCTAGGTCCATCCATGTTGCTGCAAATGGTATTGGTTCATTCTTTTTTATGGCTGAGTAATATTCCATTGTATATATATATAGCCCATCTTCTTTATCCATTCATCTGTCAATGGACGTTTAGGTTGCTTCCATGTCTTGGCTATTGTAAATAGTGCTGCTATGAACATTGGGGTGCATGTGTCTTTTTGAATTAGGGTTTTCTCTGGATATATGCCCAGGAGTGGGATTGCTGGATCATATGGTAACTCTATTTTAGTTTTTTAAGGAACCTCCAGACTGCTTTCCATAGTGGTTGCACCAACTTACATTCCCACCAACAGTGTAGGAGGGTTCCCTGTTCTCCACACCCTCTCCGAGGGAGCTTTTAGAAGCCAGTGCAAGGGTGAAGCACCAGGGAGAAGCAAAGAGGAAAGTGCGGCCCCCCACTGCTCCTGGCTGGGAGAGCTGGGCCCTCGAGAGAGATGAGAGAGAAGCCTGTGTGTCTAAGAGCTTCAGAATCAAGGCCTGTATGTTGGTTAATTGTAGGTGTCAACTTGGCTGGGCCACGGTATGCCCAGATATGTGGTCAAACATTATTCTGGGTTTTGCTTTGAGGGTGTTTCTGGATGAGATTAACATTTAAATTGGTGGACTTTGAGTAAAGCAGATTTCCCTTCCTAATATGGGTGGGCCTCATCCAATCAGCTGAAGGCCTGAACAGAACAAAAGATTGGCCTCTCCTGAGCAAGACAGAATTCTCCCAGCAGATGGCCTTTGGACTTCAACTGCACCATCAGCTCTTTGTGTTTCTCTGGCCTGCTGGGCCACCCTGAAGATTTTGGACTTGCTAGCCCCCATAATCTCATGATCTTATGAGCCAATTCCTTATGATCAATCAATCTCTCTATATATGCATATGCGCGCACACATACGCGTGCGCGCGCGTGCGCGCACACACACACACACACACACACACACACACACACATATATACATACATACAGATATATATACCACACATCATATTGGTTCTGTTTCTCTGGAGGAAGCCTGACTAATACAGCCTGCTTCCTGCCAGAGCCTAGGTTGGCTCCAACATCCATGCCCCCTTGCAGGAGAGAGGCCTTATGCCCATATAACAGGAGGGAACTTAAAACATTTCCCGAAGCCACAGTTTTTCTGTAGCCTTGGAATTGGAGCAGCCCTCACCAAACTGAGCAGCTGGTCATCCTCTCTGAGCCCTCCCTCTTACTCCATCACCCGCCAGCTTGGCCCTCAGGCTTCAGAGCCTCCTGTTCTGCCCACCCTGCTGGACCGAGATGTTAGCACAAGGCACAGCTCTTCCCTGTGCCCTGGGAGCCCAGCCCCTTCCTTTTTGCCAGGGAGCCTTTGAAGACATGGGAGGGCATTCTCTCTGGACACCCAGGGCCCAGTCACCCTCGGTTTTAGTCTGCTTGGGGTGCTATAACAAAATACCATAGACTGGGTGCCTTAACAGAAATTTATTTCTCACAACTCTGGAGACTAGAAGTCTGAGATCAGGGTGCTAGCATGGATGGGTTCCTAGTGAGGGCTCTCTTCCTGGCTTATGGATGGCTGCTTTATCCCTGTGTCCTCACATGGCAGGGCAGGGAGCTAGAGGAAGCTCTCTGGTGTCTCTTCTTATAAGGGCACCAATCCTATTGAACCAGGGCCCCACCCTCATCATCTCATTTAACCTTAATGACCTTATAGGCCCTTTCTTCAAATAGTTACACTGGGGGTTAGGGCTTCAACATGCAGGTTTGGAGAGGGACATGATTCAGTCCGTAGCACCCTTGCAGATGAGTTCCTTCCCTTGAAAGCTTCTGTCTGGTCATTGATTAACAAGGATGAGCTCCCAGGGCTCTCACCTGGAGAAACAGGAAATGCCTTGAAAGGTGATCTGGGTACTTTATGCTAAAACCACCTGTAAAGCCCTAGTAAGCCCAGTCTGTCTCAGCTCCCACCCAGGGTTGCCCTCATCACTCACACTTGTAGGACCCACCCTGGTGGCAGGTAAATCATTGGGTACCTGGTAGGTGCTGTGAAGGCCCAATGCAGGACTGGGGTTGGGGGTCAGGCTTAGGTCAGGGGTGGTTTTGTCAAGAGACTCAAGGTTCACACTAAGTCAAGGAGGAGTAAAACTGTGTGTGTGTGGGAGAGAGAGGGAGAGAGAGGGAGTGTATTTGTGGTGGAGGAGGGTGAGCTACCTGTACACAGACTCTTTAAAAGTGTTTTATGATGGATCTTTGTCCATGGGGCATTTTTCTTCCTAAGCTTTTCTGCTTGCTGGCTAAAACTTCTGGGTAGAGTTTCCAAAGGAAATACAGGCTGCCCAGTTAAATGAGAATTTCAGATAAACAACAAACAGTATTTTCAGTCTAAGTATGTCCCATGTAATATTTGGGGGTATGGTTCTACTAAAAAAATTCTTCATTCTTTCTTTGGAATTCCAGCATAACTGGGCGCCCTGTATTTTTTTTTTTTTTTTCCTGCGCCACGCGGGCCTCTCACTGCCGTGGCCTCTCCCGCCGCGGAGCACAGGCTCTGGATGCGCAGGCCCAGCGGCCATGGCTCACCGGCCCAGCCGCTCCGCGGCACGTGGGATCCTCCCGGACCGGGGCACAAACCCGCGCCCCCCGCACCGGCAGACGGACCCTCAACCACCGCGCCACCAGGGAAGCCCGGTGCCCTGTATTTTTATTTGCTAAATCTGGCAGCCCTACTGATGAAGGCTGGGTAGGCTACATGCAGAAATGCAAATTGGGGAGTATTAATAGATCACCGGGCCAGCACTGTGACTTCCGCATCTAGGCAAGCAAGCCCTGGATTGTGGGAGGGGCTATCTGCAGAGACCTGGGGAGGGAAGCCAGTGTACCTCAGCTCGCACCTCCACTGCTGGATGCACCCCCCACCCTCCCCGATCCCGTCTCACTCATTTCAGGGTCTTCACTGCACAGCTCACTTTCCCCAGATGGGCTAGCCTTACCTGGTCTCCAGGTGACTGACAGCTTAAGACAGGCTGTTTGGACACCGCTTTTCAGCCCCGGGGGTTGGTAGACACCCTGGGTCATGTAGTTTCAAAGACAGTGTCAAAGCTGAAGCTTTTGTGGGGATCTCAGCTCATGCTACCTTTTAGGTAGACCCATAATGAGGATAAGTCCAAGGTAAGTCCCCCTGGGACCAAAGGGCATAGGGTGTGGCCTCCATGGGCTGGCAGATTGCAGGAGAAAGCACAGGCTTCAGCCTTTTGCTGAGTTGGGTTAGTCACTTTGCTTCCTCCTAATCTCAGCCTCCCCCTTTTGGGAAGAGATTATGCAGATATCTTCCTTGGACAGCAGTTGTAAGACTTCAGTGGAAATGATATATAAAAAGAGCTTGGCGTAGTTTCTAGCTAATGGTGCCAAGAGAAGGTGAGCTGGGACCTCAGTGGTTCCAGGGGCCGATAAAGTGCTTGTCTAAGTCAGCTCCGGCTGACTTCCTTTAACCCTGCCTCCTCACACCAGATAGTGTCATTTCTCTCTTCTTCGAAGTCCCAGATTTCTTGAGAGAGGAGTCTACACCTCCTCACTTCCACTTATGGCACAGCTCACCACAACTGGCGTTGCCTTTTCCCAACAGAAGGTTGCTAATGACCTTTTTATGGCCATGGCCAATGGCTTCCACACAATCCTGTCTCCCAGGATAGATAGCTGTTGTAGATACTCATTGCTTGCTCACCTAGCTTCCATTCACCCTTCATAAGAGCACCTAGATTGTCCTTCCCAGGCCCCTTTTCCTCCATTGTCTAGCAACCGTGAGATCTGGGAGGGAATGACCCCTCCAGGGGCGGGTCCAATTGGCCAAAGCCACTCAACCTGATCCTCTCTCTTTTATCACCGTGATTGGTTCAAGGGTGGGCATGGAAAGATGAAGAGAAACAAGGTCCTTGGTGATATCATTAAACTGCTGGATTAAACTTATCCTGAAGCCTATTCCAATCATGCACTACTTTCCAGTTGTGTGAGCCAGTAACTCTCTTCAAGGTTTACGTTAACATGAGTTGTCTTTTCTGTTACATAAAGGGTCCTTTACTGACACACGTCTCCAAAGCATTCACTCCTGTTGACTATCTTCTGTTTGAAGTTTTGTGGTTTTATTCTGTTTTCTTTGGGTAATAAGAATTCTGAAGGGACTTGGTTGCTAGCATTTAGTCATTTCAGCAGCTCAAAGATGTCAGAGCAATTGTCTCTGCTTTCCCCTCATGATGCCAAGATGGCTTCTGCAGGTGCAGCCATCACATCCATAGTCAAGACAGAAAGAAGGAGGGAGGGCAGGAGAAGTACCTGCACCAGCTGGCTTCTACAAATGTCTCATTGGCCAGCACTGCATCCCATGGTCGCCACTAGCTGCAAGGGAATCTGGGAAGGCATGGCTTTAGCTTTCTGGACCCTGGGGTAGAGGCAGGTTGGCTAGAGGAGAGTCTGGGTGGAGTTGGAGTGAGCCAACCTAGAGGCTCCTCCTCAAGGCCCCAGGGCTCCTTCACTGAGCCCTCTTCCTCCTCCCACAGCCTCGCTGTCGGACTCCTGGGCACCTTCTCTGGACCTCTGCTGTCTTGGGCAGGCTTATTAGCTGCTGGAGGACTCCAGATGCCTATCCCTGGGCCCACTCTCCCTCCTGTTTGCTCAGCCATCTGTGCATCCCCTCCACCTGATGTCCCACGGGCGTCTAGCCCTTTACACAACCTCCCTCACATCACAGTTAAGCCTGGAGTCAACATCAGACTTCCCCGATTCTATCAGACTTGCCCAGAGTCGGCTGCCGTACTCAGTATCCAGGACCTGAGAATCGTGCTGACACTTGTAATTACGGAAGGAAGGACAGCTACCTTCTAGAGCCTCACCGTTGGAGGAGAGGCAAGTTGGGGGAGGGCTGGTGCATCTGGAGGGAGAGAGTTTTGGAAGAAAGATTGCACTGTTGCCGTGGACTCCATTTCTAGTTTTGACTAAAATTCTTATGAACCCTCAGTGTGATTTATTTTTTTTATCCACCTGCCCTCTAGGCTTCAGGGCCCTATAATGATCCCAGGAGCGGGCCTGTGATTTCCCAAGGCCTAGCCGGACCTTGCGGCCTCAGATGGTCCCCAACCTCCAGAGGGTGTGAGGGTAGCCGGCAGTATATCCCTGACCTTCCCTGACCTTGCTCGGAAAATAGTACAAAGTAAGCACACAGATGTGTTAAAAGAAAGGCAAGGGAAGGGAGGCGGGGTGGGCGGAGAGAGAGACACACACACACATGGCCGGGAGTGTAACCTCAGGTCACCTCCTTCTGTGGGCCTCAATTTCCTCTCGAGCAAAAGAAGGCTTGGATCAGATCACTCCCCAGGCCTCTTCTAGTCCTGACATTCTGTGATTTTCTAATTTCCTTCAGACTCTGGGGGCCTGCAGACCCCATGCTAATGTGGATGAATAAAACATAGGCATATCCTAAAGCTCTAAATATCGCAAGTATTTGTTCTGGATTTGTTCTCACTTAACTACGTGGTAAGCAGTGTCCAGCTGGGGCTCTGCAGCCTCCCGTTTGGATTGTTCGAGGTTGGCCGGTCTCCCTGAGGAGGCCGATGGCGAGTGGCAGCCTCAACTGCAAACCCACCTCATCATTTCCCCTGCCCTTTGGCCTTCCAGGCCCTGGTCCCACCACCCGGGGGACATTTCCCTCAGATGTCTGCACTGGCACCTTCACACGTTACCTGTCCACCGGGATCCACGCTGGGAGGCAGTCTGTCGCCCACTGTAGTGAGACCCTTCAGGCGGTCAACAATGGCCCTCTGGAGGCCGCATATCCTATGTCTCCTCTGTGGGAACTCAACAGATATAACTGGGTTTCTTATTTTTAATTTTTTTTAAAAATTACTTTTTAGAGCAGTTTTAGGTTTACAGAAAATACAGAGTTCCCATGTCCCCCTTCCCCCGCCCCTTCCCCTGTCGTTAACATCTTGCATTAGTTGTGGTACATTTATTACAACTGATGAGCCAATATTGGCCCATTATTATTTACTGAAGTCCTGATTTACATTAGGGTTCACCCTCGGTGTTTCACATTCTATGGGTTTTGCCAAATGGATAATGTCGTGTATCCACCATTACAGTATCATATGGAACAATTTCACTGCCCTAAACACTCCCCGTGCTCCATCCATTCATCCCTTCCTGCTTCCCTGCCCACAACCCCTGGCAACCACTGATTTTTAAATTTTTTTTATTTTTAATTGAACTATAGTTGATTTACAATGTTGTGTTAGTTTCAGGTGTACAGCAAAGTGATTCGGTTATACATATATGTATACATTCCTTTATATATGTATATATACACATATATATTCTTCAGATTCTTTCCATTGTAGGTTATTACAAGATATCAAGTATAGTTCCCTGTGCTATACAGTAGATCCTTGTTTGTCTCTTTTATGTATAGTAGCGTGTGTCTGTTAATCCCAAACTCCTAACTTATACCCCCTGTTTTGCTTTTGGTAACCATGTTTGTTTTCTATGTCTGTGAGTCTGTTTCTGTTCTATAAATAAGTTCATTTGCAACATTTTTGTTGATTCCACACATAAGTGATATCATATATTTGTCTTTCTCTGTCTGACTTCACATAATCTCTAGGTTCATCCATATTGCTGTAAATGGCAATATTTCATTCTTTTTTATGGCTGAGTAATATTCCATATTACTCCATATGATGTATATATATACCACATCTTCTTTATCCATTCATTTCTTGGTGGGCACTTGGGTTGTTTCCACGTCTTGGCTATTGTAAATAGTGGTGCTATGAACATTGGGATGCATGTATCTTTTCAAATTAGAGTTTTTGTCTTTTCCGGACATATGTCCAGGAGTGGGATTGCAGGGTCATATGGTAGCTCTGTTTTTAGTTTTTTAAGGAACCCCCATACTATTCTCCATAATGGCTGTACCAATTTACATTCCCACCAGCTCAACCACAGATCTTTTTACTCTATAGTTTTGTCTTTCCCAGAATGTCATATAGTTGGAATCATATAGCATGTAGCCTTTTTAGACTGAGTTCTTTCACTCCTAGCAATATGCATTTAAGGTCCCTCCATGTCTTTTTTGTGACTTGATAGCTCATTTCTTTTTTATCACTGAATAATATTTCATTGTATGGATGAACCACTCAATAGATGTGATTTTTGATCTATTGGTATTGGTAGAAAAGACCAAAAGTACAAGATGAACAGCAATCTTCCAAACACAGAGTCTGTAAGAAAGCTAGATTTCAGGATGGTTCTGGGTAATGCACACAGTGTGGCCAACAGAGAAAATCCAACAACCTGAGAGTTGAATTTTTTAAAAAAATATTTATTTATTTTTTGGCTGCATCGGGTCTTAGTTTCAGTGCATTTCAGCACGTGGGCTCTTCGTTGTGGTGTGCGGGCTTCTCTCTAGTTGTGGCGCCTGGGGTCCAGAGAGCATGGGTTCTGTAGTTGTCGTATGTGGGCTCTTTTGCCCCATGGCATGTGGGATCTTAGTTCCCCGACCAGGGATCGAACCGGCGTCCCCTGCATTGCAAGACCGATTCTTAACCCCTAGACCACCAGGGAAGTCCCCCTGAGAGTTGAATTTAGAGTATTAGCTATGAGGCAAATTACTTTTATTACAGAAAAGTTCTTTCTTAAATAATTGCATTTAAAACAGGATTCAATTAATTTTTCTACAACATCTTAGGCATGCATTCACACTGGAAATTATCTATACCATGTTAGATATTGTGCAAACAGGGACACTTTGGAGAGTAAAGGGGGATGCTATTAATAATTACGCCCAAACAACAGATGGAAGCCAGGACCATCCCAGATAATATATAGTCTTTCTATTTATGACTAGTATCTGTCTTCTTAAAATAGCTGAGGGGACATAGGATATTTTTGTGTTTCTCCAAAAGTATTTGACGATGTATGAGTTAAGGTTACACTAGTGGTGGTGACACTTCAAGGAGCAAATCCCAGTTTATTTTTCACTCACATGAAGTCCAAAACACATATTGCTGATTGGTGGGAATGGGAGATTGGGCGGGGGGTGCTCTGCTCCGTGCAGTCATGCAGGGACCCAGGCTGATGGAGCCTTCTGCCAAGTTCCATATGTGTCTTTCAAGTAGGGTGACCAATCATTGTCTGGGAATGAGGGGTTTCCTGGGGTGCAGATTTTCAGTGCCAAAACTGGGACAGTTTCTGGCAAACCAGGACAGTTGGCCCTATTTCCTATTTCCAAGGTTGCCCTGAAGATTGACATCCAACTGATCGGGAGGGGAAGAGAGAGAGTGGAGAATGGCAGGCTTGTGGGAGCCAGACCACTCGTCACTTCTGCCTGCTTTCTGTCGGCCAGAACAGTCTCATGGCCACACCCAGCTGCAAGGGAGACTGGGAAATGTAGTCTAGCTGTGTGTCCAAAAGAAAAGAGAAATTGGTTTGGTGATGAGCTAGCTGTCTCTGCCATGGAGGGGAAATGAATAATGTCTTGTTTTGCTCCTAGGCCCTCGGACTGAGATTGACTTCTTTCTTAGCTGGCATATGCCTGGGAGGGGTTAGTGCCCACCCCCCGCCGTCTCCCTTTATAAGTTTAAGTCTCATTTGCCTAGCAGTCAACAGAGCCAACTCTGAGTGTCCACATGGCCCAGGCCTCTGCTGATGGGCAGTCTGGAGCACTCTGGGGTTCTGGGGAGGTCAGGGGCATGGACTGTGGAGGTTACACCCGGCAGCCACAGAAACTCACTGGAAGGGAATGAGGTTGCAAAGCAGGGAGGTGCCACATCGGAGGGTCTGGTTGCACTGAAAACTGAAAACTCGTGGCCTGTGAAGCCGCTGTGATGCCTTCCAGCACCCACGTTGAATATACATCTAGCAATGTAACTAGTCTTCAACATGACTGCTTTTTTCCAGGCCAAAACCATCAGTAGATCATTTGGTGCAAGCCGAGCCTTTCCATGGCAGCTAGCACCCTTAACAACCCTTACCTCTCCTAGCATCCTTGAGAAGTGGGTTAAGGCTATTAGCCCCAGGCTGGAAGCTACCGTGTGCAGAGTGACACCACATGCTTGACTCTTGCAAGCTCTGTCCTCCCCTGGGTGCCCTTGATGCAGCCAGGGACTTGTCTGGAAGATCGTTTTCAGGTACTTGACTCCAGGGCCTCAGGCATAGGGGATCCCTGCCCTCCCTGGTGAGGGGGAGTTTGGGCCAGGAGCAGAGAAGGAAATGATGCTAATTTCACTCCTTTCCCCTCCTGTGGGAGGCAAGACTTGGAGCCAATGTGGGTGGTTGTCAACAAGACCGCCCAGGACAACCCCAGCTAGAGGGACCTTGGTTTCTGCAGCCCTCACCCAAGAGACCAAGGGCTGGCTCTTCAGAGCCTGGGCTTGTAACCCAGGCCTTTCCTTCCATATCTCTCTCTTTGGGTCAAAGACTTGGTTGACCACTGTGTTCGTTTCCTGTGGCTGATGTAACAAATTTGGTGGCTTAAATCAATTACCACAAACTTGGTAGCTCACAGTTCTGGAGGCCAGAAGTTGCAAATCAGAATCACTGGGCTGAGATCAAGGTGTCAGCAGGGCTGCTCTCCCTTTGGAGGCTCCATGGGAGAATCTGTTCCTTGCCTCTTCCAGCTGCTGGTGGCTGCCAGCTTTCCTTGGCTTGTGCCAGCATCACTCCAGTCTCTGCCTCTGTGATCATGTGGCCTTCTCCTGTCTTCTGTACTCTCTCTCCACCTCCCTTTTGTAAGGACACTTGTGATAGCTTTTCAGATCCATCCAAGATAATCTCCCCACCTCAAGATCCTTACTTTAATCACACCTGCAAAGTCCTTTTTTTTCCCATATAAGGTAACATTCCAGGGATTAGGACACTGACATCTTTTTTTTTCTGAAGGGGGCATTATTCCACTTCCCACAGCTGCTATAGCACAGAATACAGTTGACCCTTGAACAAGGCAGGGGTGAGGGGCGCCTGCCCTCCCTGCAGTCGAAAAATCCATGTATAACTCTATAGCCGGCTTTCCATATACGCGGGCTCCGCCTCTGTGGATTCAACCAACTGCGGATCGTTTAGTGCTGTAGTATTTACTATTGAATAAAATCTGCGAATAAGCGGACCCGCGCAATTCACACTTGTGTTGTTCAGCGGTCAGCTGTACTTCAGACAGTGTGAGACCCTCTCTGGGTATACGTGGTGGTAGTGTTCCGAACGCAAGTTCACGTGCCTAACGCACAGTGAGGCCGAACAAACCAAAATGTCAGTTTGGAGCAGAAGATTTATGGCCGGACCGAGCTAGGAGAATGGGTGCCTTGTGCTCAAGAAGGACATGAACTCCCCAGTGGTTTTCAGGGAAAAGCTTTTATAGGCAAAATCTGGGGGGAAGGCTGCAGGGTGTGTGACTTTCTTCTGATTGGTTGGTGGTGAGATAACAGGGCGGTGCTCCAGGAATCTTGTGCAGTAGGAGGGGATGGGAAGAGACCACCTGCTCTGTGCCTGATGCTCCTGTTGCAGGAAGGGGGACCCCTTCCAGGGCCCGAGAGTGGGCTCTTGTCTAACACTCGGAAATGAATTGTCCAAGGAGACACAAGTGCTGACCAAGTAAAAGACTTTTGGGAAGGGGCGCCTGGGAGGAGAGCAGTGGGGTAAAGAAACCCAGGAGAACTGCTCTGCCACGTGGCTTGCAGTCTCAGGTTTTATGGTGGTGATGTTACCTTTCCGGGTTGTCTCTGGCCAATCATCTTGCTTGGTTTGACTCAGGGTCCTTCCTGGTGGTACCGGCATCTCTCAGCCAAGATGGATTCCATTGTGAGAGTTTCTGGGACGTTGGCAGGACATATGGGCTGGCGTCTCCTCCCTCCTTCTTTAGGCCCCTCCCTAATTCTTCTGGGTTAGTTTTACAAGACATACTATGGACTGACGTCTCCTCCCTCCTTTCAACCCTTCCTGAATTCTCCCGGTTAGTTTTCAGCAGCAGCGCCGCGTTCTTTTTTTTTTTTTTTTTAAATAAATTTATTTATTTATTTTTGGCTGTGTTGGGTCTTTGTTGCTATGCGCGGGCTTTCTCTAGCTGCGGCGAGCGGGGGCTGCTTTTTGTTGCGCTGCGCGGGTTTCTCATTGCAGTGGCTTCTCTTGCTGCCGGAGCACGGGCTCTAGGCGCGCGGACTTCAGTAGTTGTGGCGCACGAGCTTCAGTAGTTGTGGTTCGCGGGCTCTAGAGCGTAGGCTCAGTAGTTGTGGCTCGTGGGCTCTAGAGCGCAGGCTCAGTAGTTGTGGCGCACGGGCTTAGTTGCTCCGCGGCATGTGGGATCTTCCCGGACCAGGGCTCGAACTCGTGTCCCCTGCATTGGCAGGTGGATTCTTAACCACTGTGCCACCAGGGAAGTCCCAGCACCACGTTCTTTATCGGGACCTCTTGTTGTGAGACAACTCAGACAAGCGGTTATTGTCGTGCCTGGCCAAGGCGGGTGGTTTCAGTGAACGGCTCCCTAACACTCCTGATCTCATTTAATTCTTCCAGGGCCCTTTGAGTGGGCATTATTAGTTCCACTTGGCACTGTGAGACTCAGAGAGGTTAAGTAACTTATTTAATGTAACACAGTGGGTAAGAGATGAAGCTGGACTTAAACAGGACTGTCTGACTCAAGAGTCCAGGTTTTTTCCATGGAAACACAGTTAAGTTCTGGAAGGGCTGGACTCAGTTGGAATGCAGAGGACCATGCACGTTGATTTTCTTGGCTGTGTTGGAGAGTCTGGCCTTTTTGCCTGTGTGATATTCTGATTTATAGTAGGAAATGTGTATTTGGTCGTAGTCCCCTTTTCTGGCACAGAACTCCTAAAACCCTTGGAGTTCCCTGGATGCTGAGAGCCATAATGGTGTCTTTTGTTACGTTAATGAAGTGACTTGGAGAAAGCACCTAAGGATGAGGTCTGGTTGCCAGGAGAACCAAGGGAAGGATTAGAGGGTTGGAACTTGCAGTCCCATTCCCTGACCTCTGGGGATGGGAGAGGAGCTGGAGATTGAATCAATGCTCATTGGCCAATGACTCAATCAATTATGCCTATGTAATGAAGCCTCTATAAAAACCAAAAAAAAAAAAAAAAAAAAGAAGGACAGGGTTTGAAGAGCTTCCAGGTTGGTGAACACGTGGAGGTGTGGGGAGAGTGGTGAGCCCAGAGAGGGCATGGGAGCTCCACGTCCTTTCCCCACACCTTGCCCTATGCATCAATTCCATCTGGCTGTTCCTGAGTTATATCCTTTTAAAATAAACTGATGATCTAGTTAAGTAAAATGTTTCTCTGAACTCTGTGAGGTGCTCTAGCAAATTAATCGAATCTGAGGAGGAGGTCATGGGAACCTCCAATCCACAGCCAGTTGGTCAGAAGCATAGGTGACAACCTGGACTTGTGACTGGTGTCTGAAGTTGGGGCTGGGGGGCGCAGTTTTGCAGGCAGGACTGAGCCCTTAACCTGTGGGATCTGAAGTTCTCTCTGGGTACATAGTGTCAGAATTGAGTTGAATTATAGGACACCCAGCTGGTGTCCGGAGCACTGCTTCGTGGTGTGAGGAAGTCCCCAACCCCACAAACAGGTTGGAAATTGGGTCCAGGAACCCAAGAGAGTTGGCGTCAGGGAAGTGGGATTTGCTAGAACGGCCCTCGCTCACAGAAACCTGTAGATTGGGAAGAAAAGGGATGACAGGGTGGAGGTTGAGGAACCTTTGATTCCTACGTGGCCACGTGGTCACCCATGCTTTGGAGCAGCAGCTCTGCTGCAATCAGTTACTAAAGATGGATCCAACTCCAAGGAAGCTGGTTCACTGGATGCATAGGGAAGTACAAACTAATAAGAAAGGGGCCAAACATCCTATTCCCTTGGCTGTTGTTATCTGTAGTTGCAAAAGTAAAAGTGAACGCTGGGTCTGACTTTGATGCTAGACCAAGCTCAGATTTCAGTGAGTCTGAGCTTGGCACTAGCCTCACAGCCGTCTCCCAAGGTGAGAATCAAAGTAGGGGAAGGACAAGCTCAAGAAACTATTGAGGGCTTCCCTGGTGACGCAGTGGTTGAGAGTCTGCCTGCCGATGCAGGGGACACGGGTTCGTGCCCCGGTCCGGGAAGATCCCACGTGCCGCGGAGCGGCTGGGACCGTGAGCCATGGCCGCTGAGCCTGCGCGTCCGGAGCCTGTGCTCCGCAACGGGAGAGGCCACAACAGTGAGAGGCCCGCGTACCACAAAAAAAAAGAGAGAGAAAAAAAAAGATAAGGATTGACAAAAGGGCCAGGGTCCCTTACTTCGACTGCTCACTGGGTACCCGAAGCCTTTTGCACAAGAGTCAGTAAAACGGTCAGGGGTGGAGAAGAGGTTTATAGGACCCTTAATACGGGAATCCCATGGACCCGTTGATGAAGACCTCACTCGAGCTACAGCCAGATTGAGAGGATATAGAAATGTAAGGGTGGATAAGGTGATGAAAGTTGGAATGTCTAAGCTGATGTTATGTAAAGAAGTTGAATGTTTTGTGGGAATGGCTATTATGTCTGGCTGGGGAACACTTCCCCTCCCTTGTGCTGTAAACTCCAAACCTGTAGATGAAGTCCTAAGAGACGCTACACTTAGGAACATAATTGATGATGGAATTAAGGTAAACGTTTGTAGGAGAATTGGTATTTTGGAACAGGCTTTATGTGAAGTGGTGGTATCTCTTTTACCTGATTGTGTCATGGGGATGGACATTGTATCTGACTGGGGAATGTTCCCCGCACCGAGGATTGTAGAACAGAAGGCACGTAACTCCACTCCTCGAGCAATATTAATGGCACTTGCTAAATGGGAACCAGTAAGACTGCCTGAGGCCACACAGCGTGGAATAGAAGCTGGAGTGCCAGCAGGGACAAATCCTCTGTGCCATAGCCCTAAGTGGAATGTAGACTGGGACTTATGGCAAGAGTGCGTGAGCACTCCCGGCAACAGCAGGGACTTGGAACTAGAGAATTCCCGTCTGAGGGCTATTTACTACCTTGTTATTGGGCATTATTAATTGAAGCTACCCCTATGACTGAAGGATATAAAATGATCTTGAAACCGGAAATACCCACAATGTCTCGGGTCATGTCAGAAACACTCTAAGGGGGATGGAGCGCCCAGAAGAGTTCCAGAACAATACGGAAATGGGTCACACAGGATGTTGTTATTGGGAGAATGCAAGGAGGAGATAGGAGCAGGAAGCCTCTCTTCTCTTAGGATTGACTCTGGAACTGTGTGAGGAGCTGCTGGATTCTATCATCACTTGGACAGTGCCCTGTAAACAGCTCTCGACTGACAGAGAAAGAGCTGCTTGGTTTGTGGACAGCAGTTCCACAGTAAATGGACAACGTCCTTGATCGAGGAAGGTAAAAACAAATCAGCTTGGTGGGCTGAATTGCATGCTGATTTCCTAGCAGTGATGGAAGAATTGAACAATATTGTCTTTGGGTTTTTACTGACTCATGGGCACCGGCCAATGGCCTGGCCATACAGTCAGACAGAGGGCAATGGAAACCTGGCCTATTAAAGGGATGCCCATATGGAAATCACTATGGGAATCTGAGGGGTGCATTAAAGGAGGGCGTGTCGATGCTTGTCGGAAGAACCCCCTTCCAGGTCTGGGAGGTGACTGGAATCAACAGCAGATATTCACCCCTGTGTGCTCGCTGGAGGTGGCCAGCTGGGTCCGTGAGACGAGTGGACATGGGGACGCTGCAGCAACACGGAGATGGCCTGGGTCTCCATGAAGTCTTCTTGTTCCCTCAGAGGCCCAAGATGCCAATGAGAGCTGTTCTGTCAGCAAGAGAGACAGAGTGCGGAGGGCTGCGTGGCAGGTTCTGGTGGGAAGGCCTTGACCATAGCTGGCAAGTGAGGCTGAGGCTGGAAGCGCTGGGGGCTCCAGAGGGGTCCCGACAGGCACGATGCTGACTCTGGCCTGGGCTGTGCATACCCGGCGGTAGACGCAAATGCTCAGGGTGTCAGGAAAGAACCCGAACACAAGATAGCGCACCAACTTGGACATCCGAGCATCGTTTCTTCAGACCAAGGAGCACACTTCACCAGCTCATAATGTCCAAGGAGGGACAGTGATGTATCCTCCTCAGAGTTTGATAGAGAGTCAAAAGGGGCAGTTAGAACAGTGGTGGTCTATAACGGGGGATAGAAGCCTGAAGGGCTGGCTTCCACGCCTTCACCACTCACATGAGTGGGGCTTTCCTCACTGGGTAGATCTCTCTGTTTTTCTTTCTGGTGGATCTGGGAGGAATGACTTACATTATTTCCACTTATCTCATTGGCTAGAACCCCATCATATGACCTCAGTCTCACTTCAAGGGAATTTGGGAAATGTAGTCTTTCTGTGACTCCAGAAAGAAGAAACTGCTACAGGATTTGGGGAACATATAGGATTATAGCTTTTCAGGACTCACCATTCTTGTTTATCTTTCCCCGCCAAGTGTCTAGTGCTCCCTCACTGGTCCCCTATGTCACCTGCCTCTCCAGATTTCATTTGCACTAAGGAATATAAATGACCAACAATAGCTTCAAACACGACCCCTCTTAGAGATAGTTGCACATTAAAGCAAATTTAAGCTTTTGGCTAGAGGGCTAATTCTTTGATGTGGGAATTTCAGGCACGAGTAGGCCAGTAAGGGAAATATTTGGGGCTTTCTGAAATGACAGACTGGGCTTGTCCTATGTGCCGTCTTTTATGCCACTTTGCCACTGCCCAGGGAACATTAGAGCGAGACATTTTGAAGTCATCAGGCTAACAGTATGAGTGGCTGTGATATGAGATGCACCCAGATCATTGAAGCATGATTTTCCTCTGTCTGCCCAAAGGTATTGATGTGAAGTGGGGAGAAATTATTGTCCACCCCAGCTGATTTGGAATCAGCTTTCAAATCATCCATCTGTCATTCCTCCCTCTCTCCTTCCCTCCCAGAGAATGAAAGAGGCTTAATCCAGAGTGGGTCTGTAATGAGCCTGGAGAGGGAATTGGGGAGGATTTCCCTGAGGTTCTGGGAAGACTGAGGTCTCTGTGTTGCTCACTGTCAGATTCTGGCTCACCCATGGCTGTCTCTGCGCCTCCTTCTCATTATGAGCACCCCTTTTGTTGGCTGCACCCATCCCCCAACACACATTCCAGCCCTGTGGTGCCTTTACACTGTGGCCACCTCGTTAGGCTGGAACTACATTTCCCAAAATCCCCTTCGCTGCCCAGTTCCATGGTTCCACCTTGGGGTTTGCTGCAGGAGAAATTTGCATGAGATTTGGAAGGCTGTGGTGAAACGGCAGCCACTTTTGCACTCTGCGATTCGGTGTGAGCCAGGTGCATGGGAGCTCTCCCATGTTGCTGCTGATCTGCTGGCTCACCGTTTTGGCCCCAGGGCACAGCCAGTCCCTTAGGTTCTTCAGCTCTGGCTGGATCTTTGCCTTTGGTTTCTCCAGATCCTGGACCAAGTGCCCGTGCAGTTGTGGCTGACAGTGCCAGCTTTTCCTGCAGGTGACTCATACCGTGGAGGTTAGAGGCTGCGAAACGTGGATTCTGGCTGCCATGGTGGGTGCCGGCTTACCTTTGCACGGCCTCACACCATCCTCCAAGATGGCCCCCAGTGAATCTCGCCTCCAGGTATTCACACCCTTGAGCCATCCCTTCCACATTGTCCTGGTTTGGTCTGTGTCACCGATATGAGTATGGTAGAAGTGATGGCATGTCACTTACGAATTAGGTTATAAAAGACACTGCACCTTCTGTTTTAGTCTCTCTCTTCCTCCCTCCCACCCTCTTCTCTGAGATCTCTTGATTTGGAGAAAGCCAGCTGCCATGTCAGGAGTAGCCCTATGGAGAGGCCCATGTGGTAAAAGGGCCTGTGAGTGAGCCATGCCCCAGTCAAGCTTTCAGATGACCACAGACTCCGACTGACACCTTGACTGCAACCCCATGAAGAGACCCTGAGCCAGAACCATTCCGCTAAGCCACTCCCAGAGTCCTGACCCTCAGAGACTGAGATAATAAGTGTTTGTTGTTTCAAGTAACAGAATTTTGAGGTGATTTGTTACACAGCAATAGATAACTACCACCATGTCCATCTTTTCATCCCCACTACTGGCCTTGCTGCATTCAGACCCTCCACCAGACTAGCCAATGGTCTTACATGGGCAGTGTAATCAGCTCCCACTATAAATCCCTTATTCTGTATCACTCAGTGGTTCTGCTTCCTTGATCAAACCCTACATGATACCACAAGGAACTAATAGGAGAGATCCTCCGGTCTTTTCATCGTTGGTCTCCCCTGTAGCAGAGGTTCTCAACTTTTGATCAGAACCACCCAGAGAGCTTTAAAAAAAAAATACTACTGTCTAGGTCCTATCTCCAGAAATCCTGATTTAATTGGTCTGAGGTATGGCTTGGGCATCAGAATCTCTTAAAACTCCTGGGTGCTTTTAATATGCAGAGAGGGTTGAGAACCACTGACCAGTCCTGCCAGGTCCCCACTTCTCCATCCTTCCTTGAACCGGGGCATGGGCACCCAATCTAGGCACCTATGGTGACTTTTCTTTGGAGACTGACACCTAGAAGTAGGGGCCATAGGAATCTTTTCACTGGTGGAGTTTTCACTGCAGCAAGACTGTTGCCAGGGCAGCAGGGCAATGTGGCAGTGGCCTCTGGGGTCTGGTTCCGGTTTTTTTTTTTCTTTTTTTTTGCGGTACGCGGGCCTCTTGTGGCCTCTCCCGTTGCGGAGCACAGGATCCGGACGCGCAGGCTCAGCGGCCATGGCTCACGGGCCCAGCCGCTCCGCGGCATGTGGGATCCTCCCGGACCGGGGCACGAACTCTCAACCACTGCGCCACCAGGGAAGCCCTTGGCAATGATTTTTTGAATCTGACACCAAAAGCAAAAGCAACAAAAGCAAAAATAAACAAGTGGGACTACATCCATAGCTTCTTGATTCCATTTTGCTGCCTTGATCAGGGGACCTTTAAGTTCTGTTCCAATGCTGAGAGTCTGGATCTGGGAACTAAATTTTATATTAACTCCCCAAATGACCCTAAGAGTACCCAGCCCCTCCGTGGGCCTCAGTTTCCTCGTCTGTCAAAGAGAGGACTGTGTTAGGTGTGCTCCAGACCCTTTGTCTTGGGTTGGGTTGCCTGGAAACAGGCTCTAATGTGATGTATGTGTAGGCTATTTCTCGGGGACTCCCTTTAGGGTCAACATCTAAGAGAGTGAGGGAAGCAGGATTGGGCAGAGGAGGGCCCGAACTGTGATACAGTCACGACAGAGGCCTCCCATGATCCCCTGGGAGCCTTGGAACTGGTGTGGTCCTTCAGAGTTGTCACGAATTGAGGCGAGGGGGTTGAGCCTTTGTACCCCCAATCAACCAGTCATTGAATGTGGTCTGCCCCCAGGGAAGGGGAGTGTGACTTTGAGTGAGGCAGTTCTCTTGGGCTGAGGGCAATTCCTGGAGGGGGATTTAGTCGAGAGCTGTCAGCTGGAGGAATGAGTCTCTCTGTCTTGCAGGGGGGTGGGAATCCGAGCAGGATACCCTACTGAGTGCTACAGCCTTCCAGTTGGAAGGTTCTGTGACCATATCCCTAACTCCAGGGTGATTGGTGGAGAACAGGGTGGACTTCTTACTCCCTTTGGCTAAGCATGACATCAGACACCCCGGGAGAGTAGCTGAAAGGTTCCAGGAGACCAAAATCTTGATTAAAGCACAACTGCCCCTAAAACCTCCCTCACCATTAGCAGAGGGAGAGCCAGAGGGAGGTGTAAAGTCAACTTGCTTCAAAGAAGCAAGGCCCTGGGGAAAAATTAAAAGCCACTCCTGATGGAAGGAATGGCTTCCCGAAGGAAAGTCTACCAGGTATAACACTCAACTCCCTAGAGTACGGAAGATAACGGAGCTGTGAGGGGCTGTGGTCGCCATGGTAATGGCATCTTAGATTCCAACTGAATGAAACTACTGGCTGGCCTGTCAACCACCCAGCAGCTGCATTTCCAGTGGGAACCCGTCTCGGTGCTGGGCAGGGGCAGGGAGGAGAGACCACCTCATATGTGCACACAGTGGGCTCGTGGGGGCCTCGATGCTCATATGTGTGCCTTCACATATATGATTCTTTATAAGGGTGTCTGTGCACATGCTTGTGGTCCTGAGTGTGGAAAACCAAGTCCAGTTGTATTTGTGTGTTGGTGTGGAGGGTGAGGTCTGCACGTCACATCCCCGCCCATAAACTACAGGCAGAGCTGATGACTCCATGTAAGGGGCATGATTTTAGGGCCTCTTTGCCCTTCTTCAAAATATCAACAACTACCGTTGTCCACTCAGCATTAGAAAGCCATTTCTTTGAAGAAATTTTCTACCTTCCACAGTTCTTTTTAAAACACAGATAATTAGCAGCTACCAATCCACCAAGAATGGAGGGCTTCCCCAAAATATAGGCGAAGAAACAGAAGAAGCTGGACCTAGCTTAGTGCCTCTCATACATATTTGTATACATTTATGAACGTGTGAATATTTGAATAAATGGAGGGAGGAGAGGGGCAACCAGGAAAAACAGTGGTCTGATGCGGGAGTGGAAGGGAATGGAATCGGTCGCAAGTCCATTTCCATTTCCAATTCAGTTCCGTTTCTTGAGCACCTGTGTCGTGCTAGACATTGAGCTGGGGGCCAATAGGGGGGAGTAGGGCCGATTGGGGCCCTACCTCGGCAGCTCAGAGTCTTTGGGGGATGGGGGCTCCTTCATGGGTTTCCCTGGCGCCGGCCCGAGACCACAGTTCTTTATCAAGGCTGGAACCTCAGCCTCCTTCCGCAGCCTTCCTGGGCCTGGGTGCTGATTTGTCCCCTGTCATGATCATAGTCTGTGCCTGTCTGGAGATTTTCAGCCATACCCCTCTACTAATCCTGTATCTCAGTTGCCTGGCCCCAGAAGCAGACAGCAGGACAAGGACAATGACTTGGACACTGGGCAATCAAGACACGGAGAGGGGGCTTCCCTGGTGGCACAGTGGTTGAGAGTCCGCCTGCCGATGCAGGGGACGCGGGTTCGTGGCCCGGTCCGGGAAGATCCCACATGCCGCGGAGCGGCTGGGCCCGTGAGCCATGGCCGCTGAGCCTGCGCGTCCGGAGCCTGTGCTCCGCAACGGGAGAGGCCACAACAGTGAGAGGCCCGCGTACCGCAAAAAGGGAGGGAAGCCAGTACAGGGTGTATGTATTATGGGGCAGGTCTCACTGTGGGCAACTGGGCTTAAATCCCCATGGGGACGTCTGGGACACAGTGGACAGCACCCCTCTCAGAACTGTCCCAACTGAAGGGCAAGGAAACTGGGGTGATTCTCCACCCACACCTGTTTGTCCTAGGCCGAGGGCTGCCCCTGGGAGACTGTACTCCCTGTGCTCGCAGCCTGCCCCACTCACCAGCCAGGGAAAGCCCTTTGAGGAGAGCAAGCGAATGGCAGGTGCCACTCCGTGGTGGTTGGCACGGACCGGAATGATCAACGCCAACGGGAGAAGGGTGGGGCACCACCAGCATCTGATACATCCCGTGCGGCCCTTCCAGCGGTGTGACCAGGCCAGCTGGTCCTCCTGGCCACAGCTTAGCAGGCCCCGTGGTGACAGACTTCAGACCTCAGACCTGAGCTGGGTCAGGGCCAGAGAGTCAGGGCTTCTGAAACGTTTGTGGACTTGAACTGCCTGTCGGCCCAGGGCTTTGGTCCTCAAGAGACATCATCCCCTCCTCTCCCCTTCCATCTGCTCCTGATTCCAGGCCAGGAATCCGCCCTGGATGCTGACAAGCACTCCTGGCTTCTGCTTGCTCGAGCCCCAGCCCCTTGTCTCCCAAGGACTATTTTGCACTTGGCCTTGTCACTTGGTTGAGGAAAAGTCCTCTGGCTCCTGTGCCTGCCGCCTCCCTGCTCTGAATGGAGGGGAGACCTTCCCTTCCTAGGTTATAATCAGCTCCACCCCCTGCAAGCCTCCAACTAATGGAGTAAGGATGGATGGAGAAGGGCGAATCAGAAGGTCGGGGCTCGGGCAGCACCCCCTCGGCTTCATCTCAGGTTGCTAACTAACTTTCCTATTCTGTTCTGCTCAGATTCCCACCCATTTCCAGACTCTCTGGACGTTGAATTCAATTCAACAGCTGTCAGAAGACTTTCTGTGAGTCCGGGACTGTCCCAGCCTGAGGGGATAAGAAGGAAGTCAAGATGAGCCCCTGACAGTCGCAGGTTGGAGGTGGGGGGCACATCCGAGCTCAGCATCGCCGTAAGTGATACGTCTGGTTTCTTTGGCTTTTGACCTGCCTGGGCCAGAGCTCAAAAAACCCTTATGACCTGGGAATATATTGGGCTTCTGAGCACCAGAAGATGGGCCCCAACCCAGGTGAATGTTCAGCCTGCAGTGGCCTTGAACTATCCTGAGGTGGAGCCTCATGTCAATGGGGAATTTCTGTGGGAGCCCTTTGCGACAAGTGTCCTGTTCACCAAGGCGGGGAGGCGAATGTACAGTCTCCAGCAAGGTTGACAGGGAATGCCGGGCTGTTTCACAATCTGCAGGCACTGATGTGTTGCCCCCTCTGGTCAGTGTGTGGTCTCTGTTCGGCAGTTTTTGGGTTTTTTTTTGCGGTACGCAGGCCTTCACTGTTGTGGCCTCTCCCGTTGCGGAGCACAGGCTCCGGACACGCAGGCTCAGCGGCCATGGCTCACGGGCCCAGCCGCTCCGCGGCATGTGGGATCTTCCCAGACCGGGGCACGAACCCGCGTCCCCTGCATCGGCAGGCGGACTCTCCACCACTGCGCCACCAGGGAAGCCCTGTTCGGCAGTTTTGATGATGCAGTTGCTGCTATATATCCCCCATGCTTTCGCAGATGCTCTAGCAAGATCTGCCTTTCCTCTCCCCAAGGTAAAGTAAGTGGGCTGCCTTCTACCTCTACCATGTGGGCTCCTGCAACTGACCCCCAAGAGAACAGCTTTGCCCACAAGTAAACAGTTCATAAAGGAACCCCCAATTTTTGTTGGTTGTGAAATAAAAACTGCTCCGACTTCCTTGCCACAAAGGTCTGGCCAATATTGCATTAAGGGCAGATAATCGTGGACTGTGAAGGCTCTCAGGGACTTGGAAATCTCTTCATGCACCCTCCTTCCTCTCCTACCAAAGATCAGACCCGCAAGATCAAGATCTATGGAGACAGGAAACTCAGAATCTTTAGAAAGCACTGTAGAAGGGGGAAAACATTTATATTTCTTTTGTACAACTTTCCTTCCCCAACCGAGCCCCGCCCCATACCATGCCTTTCCTGGTGCCCATGCTGAATAATTTTCATAGAGCTTTCACAAACATCATCTCATTCCCCTGCCCAAGCATATTGTGAGATCTGTGGAGTGAACATTATGATTCCCTTTATACAGATGAGGTTACGCAGTGAGCCTCAGAGAGCCCAAAAGACTTTGCCCCAGAGCAGACACCTGTTTTAGTTAAGATTTGGTACAGAGACTCAAAACAGCTGTGGCTTAAACAAAATGAAAGTTTACTCTTCTTTCCCATTAGAGTCTGGGGGTAGGCAGCTCTGTTTCGCAAAATCATAGGCACTAAAGATCCATCCTTTGTTCTGCCAAACCTAGCATGTGGTCCTCACCTACATGATCCAAGATGGCAGCTCCAGCTCCAGCCATCACATTTGCATTCCAGGCAGCAGAATGGAAGAATGGGTGAAGAATAAAAAGGGGGAAAGAGAAACGTGCCCCTTCCGTTTAAGTACATGTCCCCAAAGTGGCACTCACCACTTCTACTTTCACTCTATAACTTAGTAACATGGCCGTACCTAACTGCAAAGAAGGCTGGGAAATGTAGTCTTTGTTCCAGATGATCATGTGCCCAGGTGAAAATTGCGGCTTCTATGTCTATGAAAAGAGGGAGAACATGTATTGGGGGATAACTAGTTGTTTCTGCTACAGTGACTTTGCCATCAAGGGGAGAAATCAGCTTTTAAATCGGATTTTTCTGACTAAATTCTGCCTTCTTTCCTCTGCATGCCATGTGGTATCTCTTATGTGTAGTCTGATTCACAGAATCATAGAATTTCCTCACTGAGGAGTACTTTGTGGGGTCCTTTTATTTTCCCTTGAGTGGATGCCTGAATTAGCTCTAAAATTGCCTAGACAAATGGCCACTGCCTCTCTGGAACATCTCCTAGCCCAGCCCATTTGGGACTGGCTCTGATTGTTAACAAAGATCTTTCTGTGATTGAACGCAAACCAGTTTCCCTGGTCCCTCTGCCCATTGGGCCTCACCCTGTCCTTTTGTACCTCTCAGAGAAGAAAGCGTCTGCTCCTTCCTTCCCTCTCCTGCAGAATAGCTCTTCAGAGGTTTGAAAACAGACCATCCTAATCCTCTTGAGTCTTCTCTTCTCCAGGTTAAATATTCCATGTTCCACTGACCAGCCCTCGGGTGGCCTGGTGTCCACCATTCTAGACATCCTCCTGTTGATGGAGGCTCCTTCCCCTGGACATCCTTCTCTAACATGATGACTTCCACACTAGGACACACTCCACAAGGGCAGAGGGATCTCCCTGAAGACCAGAGTATTCAGCCCTCAACCACTCAACCACTTCAGCAAAAGGGACTTGTGTGGGGTAAATGCAGGGACTGTCAGAGGTCTCATTTAGTGTTCGCGCTCTAAATTCTCTGTGAAATGCATGGTGGGGATGGGGCCAGGATAGAGGACCCCGCTACTCTGACATCTGGGATGCTCGTTCGGGGCTTCTTTAGTCTCTGAGATTCTAAGTGTTATGGACTGTGTATCTGTTTCCCCCCAAATTCATCTGTTTAAAACCCTAATCCCCAATGTGATGACATTTGGAAATGGGGCCTTTGGGAGCTAGTCATGAAGATGGAGCCTTCATGGTAGGATTACTGCCCTTAGAAGAGACACAAGAGAGCCCCCTCCCTCCCTCCCTCCCTCCCTCCCTCCCTCCCTCCCTCCCTCCTTCCCTCCCTCCCTCTTCTCCTTGCCATGTCAGGAAACCAGGAAGAGGGTTCTCACCAGAACCCACCATGGTGGTACCCTGATCTCAGACTTCCAGCTTCTAGAACTGTGAGAAATGTCTGCTTCAGCTGCCTAGTCTATGGTATTTTGTTTAGCAGCTCGAGCTAACTAAGAGATTAACAGCTGATTTCACATCAAAACCATAGAAACCAGAAGGCAGTGAGATGGCATATTCAAAGTGGTGAAAGAAAAAAAAGCCATCAACCAAAAATTCTGTATCTGGCAAAACTGTCCTTGCAGGAGGAGCACAGGCCCAGGGATGACATCTGGATGCTTGTATCAGTTAGGATTGAATTTGCAGCAGGTAACAGAAAACCTGGCTATCAGTGGCACACAGGATAAAGGTTTTGTCTTTTTTTTTTAAAAATTAATTTATTTTTATTTATTTAGGGCTGCGTTGGGTCTTTGTTGCTGCGTGAGGGCTTTCTCTAGTTGCAGCTAGCGGGGGCTACTCTTCGCTGCGGTGCATAGGCTTCTCACTGCGGTGGCTTCTCTTGTTGCAGAGCACGGGCTCTAGGCGCGCGGGCATCGGTAGTTGTGGCACATGGGCTCAGTAATTGTGCCTCGCGAGCTCCAGAGCACAGGCTCAGTAGTTGTGGCGCACGGGCTTAGTTGCGCCGTGGCATGTGGGATCTTCCCGAACCAGGGCTCGAACCTGTGTCCCCTGCATTGGCAAGCAGATTCTTAACCACTGCGCCACCAAAGAAGTCCCAAGATTTTGTCTCTTGCAACAAAAAAATCCAGGTCGGCATGATGGCTCCACCATGTTGTCAAGGACCCAATCTCCTATTTTCTTGACTTGCCATCCTTAACATGGGACCTTTATCCTCATGGCTGCAAGATGGCTGCTTCTTGGGATTGCAGCTGTATTTCAGGCAGGAAGAAAGGGGAATGCAAAAGCCAAAGATGTTTTTAAAGGGGAAATATTCTCTTTTCCCTGGAAGCTCCAACTTGTGAGTTTTGTTGATACCTCATAGGCCAGAACTGGGCCACCTGTCCTCTGCCCAGCTGCAAGGGCAGCTGGGAAGAGAAGCATTCTGGTTTTCCAGCTTCTGCGGTCGAAGATGATGGAACTCTTTTTGTGAATGATTTGGGGTGGCCATTCCAGTGTGTGCCATAATGTTCTGCAAACTAGAGGAACCGGGCTCAATAGCTTCTTAACTCCTTTCCAGCTGGGATTGTGTGGGAATGGGACTGGTAAGAGGCTGCATGAACTAACGGAAAAAACACCTTAAGGGCTGTGTCATTGTAGAGTCTGGAGATTGAATCCTGGCTCTGCCATAACAAGCTGTGTGACCTTGGATAAGTCACTTAACATTGCTGAGTCCCACTTGTTTTGTGTGTAAAGTGGGGATAATAATACTCACTTGTCAAGAGCGCTGTGAGAGAGTCATGTGTCAAGTTCCCAGCACAGAGATGGGCCCACAGTAGGTACTCATCAAAGTAGTAGATGAGTCAAGCTGAGTCTGACTGGTGAGTTCCTTGGGGAGCCAGGTTCCTGCTTAAGCTTCACTCAGGACCAGGAGCTGCCTGCTCTCTCCCTCCCCCCACCCCAATCACAGTCACTGATGGTGACCAGGAATGATCCAGATCATGCTGGAGTGCCCAAGGGAGCAAACTAATTGGCCCGGGCAGAGATCCTTTGGATCACCCAGGGAGGCAGCTCAGCATGGATATTAAACATTCACCAGACAGTAGAGTGCAAATTGCGGGCAAGATTTTAATCAGAGCAGGGCTGGTGGGTGCTCAGACCATGCAGATGAAGTACAGCTCTGAGCCCGAGGGGCTGCCACTAAGGTGGCTATGGGGAGGGGGTGGGACCCTGAGCCAGAGATGCTGAGGGCTTCCCCCGTTCCCACTAAAGGTTGAAGTCCTCCTGCCACGATTCTGGCTCCCTTTGCCGGGACGACTTACTTGGCTGATCTGAAGGAGGCCTGGGGCCTTTGATGACACTCGCGATGACTCAGAGCTGAACGAGGCTTGGAAGCACTCATTGAGCTGCTTGGGCAGGGCGAGCTGGGGCTCTCGTCTGCCTTCTGAGGACCTATGGCTTGGGCCTTGTTATGGGCTGCATCGTGTCCCTCCCCCAATCCACACATTGGAGCCCTAACCACCGTTATCTCAGAAGATGACTGTATTTGGAAATAGGGCCATTAAAGAGGTAATTTAGTTAAATGAGGTCACATGGATGGGCCCTAACCCAGTCTGACTGGTGTTGTCCCTATAAGAAGAGGAGATTAGGACACATATAGAGGGAAGCCTATTTGACAACACAGTGATAAAGTGGCCACGTACAAACCACCAGGAGAGGCCTTGGAAGAAACCAACCCTGCCGACAACTTGATCTTGGACTTCCAGCCTCCAGAACCGTGAGAAAATACATTTCTGTTGTTTAAAGCGCTTTATCAGTGTGGCAGTCCAAGCTCACCGATACAGGCCCCTACAACCCTGTTCCGTGCTTTCATCCTGAAAAGAAGAAGGATGCCAATTTGAGTTGATTGGCATTCGTCATCCATCTTCTTACGTCTGTAAACTACCACATGCACCATCTCTATTATTATCAGGAAATGGTAATAATAATAGCCAACAGGAGCTGATTGTGGCTGATAGTGGGGTCTGGAGAGTGAATATTTTGGAAGACTCTCTTTAAGAAAAAGAACACAAAATTGCAAATACAAAACCTAGTATGAAAGTAAATGTTTAAATGTGAAAAGAAATAACAGGTTACAAAATTTAAAGGCTCACAAAGACCTCAAACTTCATAAAATCCAGAAAAACTATATAATATTTTTAGTAATTAACCGTCTGAAATACTTTTATGATTCCTTTTTCTACTTTTTGGGGCTGCGCGGCTTTGATCGTCTTTTCATATGGTAATGATTTTTTAATATCTTTTTTATAGAGACAATAGAAAGATCATTCAGCCTTTCCTGTAGCCTGCTTGATCTCCTTTTAATAAAATTATTAGCAGTGTTGTAAAGTTTCTTTTAGGTTCACAAGTTGTCATTGGTAATTAGTTTCCATTGTGGTGGAATCACAGAGGAGCATTTTGAAGCATCTGCAGATCTCCTTTCAGTTTGTTTTTGCTTCTACCAAGAGGCTTCTGTCTTCCTGTCCTATTTGAATTTTGGTATGATCAGTATTCTAAAACAAAATACATACACAAAATTAATGTGAAATTAAGGTGTCCATATTGAGCTGCATAATTACATAATAAAATTACTCTTATGCTACATACACTGACGTGTTGATGATCACAGGAGTTTTGTCACTGGGGCACTTGTTTCTTCAGGCCATTTTGCTGTATCAGTAGCAATTTTGTGTGCCATTTTTTCTGGATCCACCAGGCTTCATCAGGACAAGATGTGTCAGATACGCTAAGATGCAACTTCAAATACTGGGATGCATAAAACTTACTGCTTTCCAAACAGACGTACTTATGTTTGCAGGGCTGCTACAGTTTTGTGCCCTACAAACACATGAATTCTGATAAATCCTATATTGTGCAGTTCCCATCAGAAAAGAAATAAAACTATATGGTGCGTTATTAATTGCACACACTGCATTATTGAGTATATTCCTGACAGAAGCAAATTTTCATTTTGTCTAGGCATCAATGAGAATGGGATTTGTCACAGTTTTCCACGTCTGAAGACTGGAAGATTTTCCACAGAGTAGCTTCTGGCACCATACATTTCAAGCTTTGTTTCTCTGTACTACCTCCATAATTTTGGAGGCTGGGAGCCATAGGATACTGGGACAGATCGTATTTTCCAAAATGGACGCAACAAGGTCTCCCATCCCACATGCTCTTCTTGTAATGGGATATTGACATTCCTCTCATTGAGGCATGGGGTCCGTTCTCCTTCCCCTTGAACCTGAGTGGATCTGTGATTATGGCAGAAGTGATACAATGTGACTTCCAAGGTTAGGTCATGGAAAGTGATACAGCTTCTGCCTGGCCCTCTTGGGACACTTGGCCTTGGAACCTAGCCACCATGTTATGAGGAAGCCCAGGCCACATAGAAAGGCCACAGCCAGCTGAGGTCCCAGCCAACAGCCGGCATATACTACCAGATATGTGAGTGAGACACCTCCAGATGATTCCAGCTCCCAGACTTCGAGCCACCCCAGCTGACACCATGTGAAGCTGTGACAAGCTTCCCCATCCAGTGGCAGACTTGTGAGCAAAACAAATGATTGCTGTTGTTTTAAGCCAACAACTTAAAGTCTGGGGTGACTTGCTATGTCGCAGGAGACACCCAGGACGCACACAATTATATCGTGAAACGACCCCTGGCATGTACCACCAAGTTACAATATGGGGCAACTCAGCCCAGAGGGAGTGTTCCCAAAGACCATTTCTACTCTGCCATGTGTGAGGGCTAGCACCCGCTTTACATGGAAGTGGCTGCAAATAGTATATACGTATATCCCTAAATAAAGACTAATTGTATCCTCACTTCAGCTTCCCTTCAGCCCGATCCCAAATACACCCGTGGCTACTCTTACACCATCAGACCCAATGGGAGGTGTGATGAAAGGGAAGTCGCACTGGAAACAGATGATGGTCTGTACAGGACGTACAAGTGCCCTACTCCACCTGAGCCAAGCTTGGAAGGGGCCTGTGTAAGTGAGGGGCCCGGAAAGTCAAGCTTTTAGGTTCACAGGAAATCTACTTCTGTAGGCAAAATTTCTTGAACGCTTATAAGTGCTACCTGGGCTAAGCTTTTTACACGAATAGTCATATTGGAGCATAAATCAAGACCCTATAGGTGGGTACTGTTCCTCCCATTTTATAGATAAGAAAACAGAAGCCCAATATAATTCAAATATGTCCAGGATATACTTATTGAGCACTTGGATTTTATAACTAATAACTGTGTATTATCTTACATTGTACAAAGGATCTGTACATCTATCCTGGGTGTTATACTTACAACAACCCTCCAGGCGCAATTCTTACATCCATTTTATAGAGAAGCACACTGAGGTGAGGTACTGAACTGGTATTGTGGGGAATATGAAGTATAAGATGCATTCTTTTTTTATAAAAATGTTTATTTATTTTATTTGGTTGCACCAGGTCTTAGTTGCAGCAGGCGTGCTCCTTAATTGTGGCTCGCAGTCTCCTTAGTTGCGATTCGCCGGCTCCTTAGTTGTGGCATGCATGGGGGATCTAGTTCCCTGACCAGGGATTGAACCCAGGCCCCCTACACTGGGAATGCGGAGTCTTAACCACTGCACCACCAGGGAAGTCCCTGAGATGCGTTCTTTACCCTCAAAAGTCTGGGCTCCTCAAAAGGGAAAAGAAATGCTTTTAAGGTGGAAAAAGTAACCAAAGATGCTGGGGATGATAGCATTATGTGAGGAAGGAGTTCTGCAACACTGGGTAGTGGGAAACAGGCCTAAGAAGTGGTATCCCACTCATGTGAAAGTTGAGGATCGCCTTAATGCTTCACCTACCAAGGATGAATTTCTCCTTCTGGTGGACTGATGTGCCCTCTTTGGGTGAAGTCATGGACAATTAACAAACATTTACTAAGGGCCCTTTGGGCATAAGACCCTGAACTAGATTCTGGTCTTACGTTTAAAGAGCTTAGAGTCCTGCTGAGAAGAAAAGCCAAGTAGTAATAATAAATTAGCTACCATTCCAATTGTTTGAGAATCAGCCACCCTGCTAGGCATTTCCCCCCCGCTCCATACAATCTTGTGGAGATGAGAATTACTATTCTCCTTTTTAAGAAGAGAGAGAGCTGAGACACTGTAATTTGCCCAAATCCACAGATATTAAGTAGCAGGATGGGGATTTGAAGCAAAGACTTCTTGTCTCCCTGCCCACTCGCTTTCCACTCTGGTTAATGCTGCAGAGTTCTAATCTAGAAAGGGTCCAAAGAGGTGGCCTAGCAAGCCAGAGTGGAAAGGGCAGGAAGGCCCTTCATCTGGTTCTACAGAGAAGATAGTGCCTTAGACACAGAGGGTGGGGTCCGTTTACCCTGGTAGAGAGACGTAGGGAGGACACTGGAGGAAAGGAGGCAGCATGAACAAAGGCAGAAATCGATAGGGCGTTGGTAGTAGTGCACAAAAAGGGGCTTGAGCAGAGCATGTGTAGAGATGATGGGAGATAATTTATTCTTATGTATTTGATAGGGTTTTTTTATTGCTACTGTAAAATGTACTTTTTTTCATTTTCCACTTTTTGTTGCTAATATACATAGAAATGCATCGAGTTTTGCATATTCACCTTATATCTCATGACTTTGCTAAGTTCATTTATCAGTTCTAGTAGTTAGTTTGTAGATGTCCTTGAATTTTCTACAGACACAATTATATCAGCTGAGGACAAAGACAGTTTTACTTCTTTCCAATTTGTATGCTTTTTCGTGCTTTATTGCACTGGTTAGGACCTCTAGTACAGTGCTGAGTAGAAGTGATGAGAGTGGACATCTTTGTCTTATTCCCAATCTTAGAGGGGAAAGCAATTGGTATTTCATGGATAAGTATGAAGCTAGCTGTAGGTTTTTTGTAAATGCCCTTTATCAGATTGGGAAAGTTTTCTTCCATTTCTAGTTTGCTGAGAGGCTCTACCATGAACTAGTCAAGCCTTCTTAAAATGTATAGCCTGGTCTCAGTTGTGCTGTGAGGGATTAAGGAGGGTCATGACCTTTCATTCATTCGTGGAGTGTTTATTGACTTGGGTCAATGGTCTTAGTTGGGAGGTAAGGGAGACAGACAGCAGCAGTCATTCTCAGAATATGGCCATGTCCAGCTGAGTGGTAATCTCTCAAGGTCATCAGCAAGTAGGGAGAGCTGCATGGTGACTAGAAAGGGCAGAGCAGAGGGACCAGAGAGACTGGTCCCAGGGCACAAATAAGGCAGCACCGTGGGAAAGTCTAGAAATAACTGGAGCCTATGGGAAATAGGAGTGCTAATTTCCAGCATTATCCCCATTTACAGGTGAGGAAACCGGTGTACAGGGGGACTAAATAATTTGCCCCAGGTCACGTAGTAGTAAGTGGTAGAGCTGGCGTTTGAACCCAGGCAGTCTGGCTCCAGAGCCTATACTTTTAACCACTGTACCATCCTATCCAAACCATGATCTGATTGCTCCATCCTTTACCTCTATTCCCCTTTGAACAGAACTGATGAGCAACTGTGTCCTGATGGTGACAAATGTCACTGTCTTCACTCTGCTGGGCGCAACTCCATTTGTCCTGAGGACCCCAGGCTAGAAGGAAAGCCAGGATTGGCCTGGACCCAGCAGGGCCCCTCTGCCTATAGCAGTGCAGAGATTCTGCAAGTGTGGGTGGCACCTCAGTTTCTGGATTGGGTGTTTGTCTTCAAGGTCAAAGTCAAGCTTGCTGAGGGGGCCAGGTCTCTGTGGAGGGTTAGGGGCAAGGCTGCGTGGAGCCAGTCTGTGGGGAAGGGTGGTTGACCTAGGTTTGCATTTTATTTTGAAACCTTTTCCTTCAACACAGCCCTGTCAAGGGATGATTCAGCTTCGAGGTGAACGTGTTTGAAAACTTTCAGATCTAAAAGCCTCCTTTTCTTCTGTCCCAGCATCTCCTCCTCTGCCCAACCTCTTTGTTTCCCCTGATTGGTGTCTCTTATTTAATAATGGGCAGTGGACCCCCCTGTAACCCTCCTGATAAATGGCTATGCCTATTCCCATCTGTCCCAGGAATCTGAGATCGGAGACCTTGGAAATAGGGCTTGTCCGTCCATTACCTTATATACAGATCTGCCCCCCTGAAAGGCAGTGTTTCTTGGACGTAAAATGTTTATTATGCCTTATTGTACCTCTTGTGAAGAGACTTGCTTATAAAACTTTGTTGTGATCTACTATCCCCCCATCGCTTTCTTGTAGATTATTTCTGCTAGACAATTCAGCCAATGGGCTGGAATTAATGCAAACTGGTTTTCTCCCTAAAGCGTCAGCGCAGCCTGCCCCATGGGACTGAGCTGCTGTAGACAGGCTTTCTCTGCCACTTCACCCAGGGCATGTGCGATTCCAGGGGCCCTGTGGTTTCCTGAAAGTGGAGGTTAAGAGCCAGCCCCTCTGGCTGAAGAGCTGACTAACCACAGCACCACAGCCAGGGCTGAGCGGGGAACATTTGGACCTGGTATAATTGCTTATGTAGTTTTAATTGCTCATTTATCATGCTAACAGGCCCAGAGTACTGATCATTCGCAACGTGCTCAGTAATTAAAAGAGCAGGGGTGAGGTCGGGTGATGAGGAGTGGTGGGGTGAAATGAGGTAAAGGCCAAAATGCACAGCACCAGAGGCTAGTGGGGAGGCAGTGGCTTGTCCCCTTTCTGACACGGAGCGAAGGCTGTGTTCCACACCAGCATTTCACAGTTGTTGGTTTGAACCCAAGAGCAACTGTGCTCCCAGCTCCCTGCGAGGAAACCCAGTCCCTGGACCGCACTCTTTGGTTTGCAAAGCACTTCCACCCATGTGAGCGGCATGATTTGGGCCCCCAGTTTCCAGGTGAAGAAAAAGAGACTCCATAACATGCTTTGCCCAAGACCACGTGGCGGCCGGCAACTGGTGGAGTTAAAGCCCAGACCCACATCTTGTCATGCCAAATGTCTGGCCCTTTCTTCCTTCGGGACAACAAAATATGGGGTTTTCTCTCGGTTGCATTGACATTGCTGCAGTTGTTAGATTCTGGAATGAATGTCCAGTGGTCTAGGGAATTTATAATAAACTACAGATTCCTGGGTCCACCTTCAGTAAGCACGGCAGGGTTTCCAGGGGTGGGAGTGGGGTCCGTGTTTAAGAAATTCCCCAGCCCAAACCCCACTCCCACCCCCGGCAGCTCTGACAATTGTCCAGGGCTAGGATCCTGTTCTCAAGGACACGCCATCGGCCCCAGACCTCCTTCAAAGAAAAGCATCATGGCAGGTGTCTTGGTTTGCGTTCCCCCAGAAACAGATTCCGAGTCAAGGATTTGAGTACGCAACAGTTTATTTGGAAGGTGAAGGAAATGAGACAGGGGAGGGAAGGCAGAAAATGGAGGGTACGTCATCAAACAAGTTACCTCTGTGGGCCACACGGCCTTAATCCGATTGGGGACATCTAGAGACAACGCAGAACGTGCCTCGCTGTCATCACACCCGACTGTCCTAGGAGTGAGAGTGTAAATTCTCTGTCACTGTCGCTTTCAGCCAACCCTGCAGGACAGAGCAGACTCCAGCCCCAAGAGAAAGTCCTCAGGCAAAAAAGATGAAGCTTCTGGCATTTGTGGGTTCGGTTAGTGCGCACTACAGTGGAAGGCCCTCAGGGATACAGGCAGGATGGGGACAGTGTCCCTACAGCAAGCATCCTGAGAGCCCCTGCCCCCAACCAACTGTGCCGTTCATTCAATTTGTGAATTGAAATCGTATTAGCGTTTCCCCTAGGAGTTATTGATGGATTTATTTTCTTCCTCGGTTTCTTCTTGTCCTGCCACTAATGGGGATGATCCTCCGGCCCTAAAAGCCAAAGGAGATGTAACCACCATTACTGGCAAGAAAGCAGTGAGAGGGAGCTACAGAGAACCCGAAATCTGTGATGTGGTCTATTCCTTCGAACAGCAATTCAAGAACATCATCCTTGTACCTAGCAGGAGACACAGAGGGATGATGTCGACATGTACAGCCTCCTCCAGAAAGTGAACCTAGGGTTATGCCCTCAACCTGGCTTGGTAACTATAATTCGACGGCGTTCTTTCCCTCTCAAGAAAGCACACTGGAGTGAGAGCACACGAGTGAGAGTGGTGTTATTTTAGGGATAACCTGGAATGTATTCTAATTTGTTTAAGCCAATAATTTGAGATTTATGTATTTTCATCATTAATGACAAATTTTGTGCATGGCAATGCACGGCTGACAGGGACCTGTTCATTGAGAACCACTATTCTGCCCCATCAAAAAGGAATGTGTTTGCTTTCTTTTTGCTTCAAGGGCTGCAAACTCGCTGGAAATGGTTTATTTGCACGCATGGCTAACTTCCCATCAGTTGATCGATAAATCAATCAACAAATATTGATGGAGTGTCTACGTTGTGCAAGGCATTGCGGGGATTTATTGTAAATACAAACATGGCCCCTGCCTCAGAGGAGCTCACAGTCTAATTGGGGGCAAGATCTGTAGATGTGAAAAGGGAACCTGTAATGTAAAGCCGCATATAAATGTTGAACGAGTGGCGTACACTCATTGATTGGGCTTGGAAGAAACCAAGGAAGACTTCTTGGAGGAAGAGTGATTTGAGCTGGGCCTTGAAGGATAGGTAGGAATTTCACAAAAAGAGAACAATGGAAGGCATCGCAGGCAAAAGCAGCAGTGCCAAGTTAGGAGATGCCCAAGGCTTGTTCAGAGCCGGTGAGGGAGTCTGCCTGGCCACAGTGGGGCTCATAGATGGGACAGGCACTGTTCAAGCTTGTTGGACAGCCTGGAATACTGTTGTGTCTCTCTCATTGAAAGACACGCCCAGTCTTCAGTGTTGGAACTTGGTCACGGCTATGGACTGAATTGTGTCTCTCCGAAATTCATATGTAGAAGCCTTAACCCCCAATGTGACTGTATTTGGAGATAAGGCCTATAAGGAGGTAATTAAGGATAAATGAGGTCATAAAAATGGATGCTAATCTGATAGGATTGGTGGCCTTATAAGAAGAGGACAAAATCCCTCTCTCTCTTTCCTTCTTTCCCTCCCTCTTTCTCCCTCCCTCCCCCTCTCTCCCTCTGTGCATGCACTGAAAAAAGGCCATGTGTGGACACAGCAAGAAGGCAGCCGTCTGCAGGCCTTCACCAGACACCGACCCTGCTGACACCCTGGTCTTGGACTTCCAGCCTCCCGAACTGTGAGGAATACATTTCTGTTGTTTAAGCCACCCAGCTTAATGAAAGACAGGTGCCCCCTCTCTCTACCTAATGAAAGACAGGTGCCCCCTGGTATGTTTATTCACGCTCCAGACAGGTTCCAGCCAGGGTCTGTGGAGTTGGCAAGGGTCCCAGGGCCTCCCTGACTCTGCCCACTCCACTCCACCAGGGTGGCCTGGCGTCTGCTGCCCTCTCTGGCACCTACAAGCCTTACGCAGCTGCAGTTCTCTTCACATCGGGGATGTGCTGGAAGTTCAGGCTGGGTTGACCTGCCCCTCGCCCCACATCCCTCCCCAGGCCATGCTCCAGGAGGGCTGCCAGATCTAGTGAATAAAATTACAAGACAGTTAGTCGCATTTAAATTTCAGATAAATAACAAATAATTTTGTCACTCTAAGTATATCCCACATAATATTTGGAAATACTTATACTAAAAAATTATTCATTGTTTATCTGAAATTCGAATATAACTGAGCATCCTTAATTGATCTGGCAGCCTTCTGTGGGAGGGCTTACGACCATGCGTGGCCGATCAGGAGACTCCATGCTCTGGGTCACAGTGGTTGGCTTAGGGCTAGGCGTGTGACCCAAGGTCGGACCCTTCTTTGCAAACACACACTGGGACTTCTGTTGGCGCCTTGACTGAAACCTCCCAAGCTGTCAGGTTGAAGGAAGTCCTCCGGCCATGGGAGGCCTCCCCCAGGGATCCGCCTGTGTGACAACCAAGTTCACGCAGAAGAAAATGGAGCTGAGGGAGAAAAAAAAGATGCCTAAAGACAGTGTTTGATTCAGTGTCACCCCCTTGAGCTGCAACTAAAACAGGAAGTGGTTTGAGTTGGGAATTCTTCACTCAAAACTGACTCAGAGTTCTGGTGAGATCTCTGGGGCAAAGTCGTTGCGGGTCCACAGGACCCAAACCTGACTCAGTTCAGAGGGACAGCTGCTCCCGAGACATCCGCATTTAGTCCCTGAGAGAACAGGGATTCCCTGGCCCAGAGGGCAATGAAAAAGCCCAGCCTGCTCCAGGGTGTGGCCCTGAGGTGCCACCTCTGTGATATGATCGCCATCTCTGCCACGCTCCAGCCCCCTTGCTGTCAGCTGGCAGACGAGCCCTTTGCTTCCCACGCCCCTCACATGGTCTTTTCTGCTTGTCCTCCCCTCACGTCTAGCTCTGATTTCTTTAGACCTTCTTTGCTTTTTAAGTGAGACTCACCAGCCATGTCTTTCTGTTCCCTCCCTTCCTTGTTTTTCGCTCCACGCTCACTTCTAAGAATACAGACTCTCTAAACCACTGAGGGCCTGCTGATTTATTCTGGACACTTCCTGGACCGGGCTAGAAATAATGGAGCTGGAAGGACATGAGGGCTGATCCAATCCAGCCCCTTCACTGTCCCTATGTCATAGATGAAGAGACTGACGTTTAGAGTGGTTGAATCACCAAGGGCTTCATCATAAGTTACAGGGAGTTCATAGAATAAGAGGAAAGCCATATCGTTTAGGGGGAAGGTCCCTGGGTTTGGCTTCAGAAAGCCTGTATGTTCATTTGGGCTGTGTCACAAATCCTTTAACCTCTTCATGTCCATTTCTCCAGCTTAAGAATGAGCTGAAAAACCAGTCCTGTTGACCCCATCGTGAATTCCGAGGCCGACAGAATTACAAAATGCCGAATGAATGTCCTAGACAAAGGCTGCACGGTATTAACGTTATCGGTGTTACTGTTATTTAACAAGGCTAATCCACCAGTGCAGGAAATGAGCACACATCACGAAATTAATTATAGATGTTTTTCTTTAATGACTGTTTATACTGAAAGGAAGGCCTTGTATTTGCTGCACAATTTCAGGATAAGTCGTGTTTTGGAAAAATATTAATATTCAGAGCTGTGTTGATTAGCTTCACTCCTGTTGCTAAGCAACAGGGTCTTTGTAGCCTCGGCCCTGTTGGGATTTTTCTAGGGGTGGGGGCGGGGAAGGGGGTGGGGGGATTAGAGGGAGGAAACTACATTACAGTAAATTATTCCGCTGGTTCAGCCAATTCCGAAGTTGCTGCAAAAAAAAGAAGACTCCTTTAACGACCTACGTGATGATGCTAGTTGTTGGATGAGGAAAACCAGAATGCGACCCAGAGCTCACCACTCACCCATGACTTGAGTTTCAGGTTTGGCAAGACTTGTGTTTACTAGATCAGGGCTGAACCACACACGGCCCAGGGCTTACCACCACTGACGTTCACCATGGTTCAGCAAGGGCAGCCTGCCAGCGCGGAGATTAGGGTGTCGTGAGGCTGTGTGGAGAGACGGCCCTGCATCCAATGATCCAATCTCATTCAGTAGCTGCTGGGACCTTTCAGTCAAATTCTGACACTTGGATAGGGACCATCCTGGTGCAAGACAAAGAGTGCATTTCCTGGACAAAAGCAGAGACTCATGAATATTTGAAATGCACTGAAAACCCAGGACAGGCTACATGGAAGTACCCTACAGGGCACCTACTGTGTGCTCGTGCTTTATAGGGTTAGCTCATCAAATTCCGGCACCAATGCTAGGAAAGATGGAGTATCGTCCCCATTTGGGGGACTGAGGTGCAGAGAGATTAAGCAGCTTGCCCCAGGTCACAGCAGCTAGCACGGGGCAGAGCAAGGATTTAAACTCCAATCTGTCTGTGTCTGGGTGCCACGTACCCACTTGACTAGGCTGCCTGTTCCTTACCCAGCTGCTTGGGGCTGGGAAGGGCCTGGAGAGAAAATCTTGGGCCTTTGCGTGAAGTTGGCTGGTGGCTTCTGTTAGGTCGAGGCTTGCCCAGTGAGTTTCCGATTTCATCACAGATCCTTTTATATGTGGTACTGTTCCAGTCACAGTTGCTGCATTAATCACTCCCAACTTAGTGCCATAATACAGCACCCATTTTATTATGTTCACGGATCTGTGATTCAGAAATTCTGGCCAGGGCTAGCTGGGCGATTCCTCTGCTTCTCGTGGCATCTACTGAGACCGCCCTGTGGTGGGTGGGCTGGGTCTGGAGAGTCCTAGATGGCTTCATTCACGTGTCTGGTGCTGTAGTGAGGACAGGCCGTCACCTGGAGCATCTCCCCAGCACGGCATTCTCAGGGTGATCGGACATCTTACGTGCCAATTGGTTCCCCACAGCTACTGTCCCAAGAGATCCAGGTGGAAGCTGCACGGCCCTTTCTGACCTAGCTCAGAAGTCACACAGTGTCACACATGCCATACTCTATTGGTTGAAGCAGTCACAAGCCCACTCAGACCCCAAATCTTGATTGGAGAGGTATCAAAGAATTTGGGGACCCTGTTTTAAAATGGCCCCAGGTACCAAGTTCCTCATTCCAGTGAGAAATGGAGTCAAAAAAACTTTGGGTGCTCCCAAAATTGTGGAAATGTACGAGCAATGGAAACTTCAGTATTCAACACTGCAGTCTTGCTCCTACCGATGAATTTAGGGGGCGGCCAGTTTAATAAAAGGTAGGCTAATAAGAGCTTTTGTTTGTTTGTTTTGAATTTTATGATCAGACGTAGTCATCAGCTGAAGAGCCTATCTGGCTGACCAGCAAAGTCTCATTTGTAATTAGTGAGCCATTTGTATACAACGTGTTTATGACTTTTAAAAACCTTCATTCCACTGTGATCACAGTTGAAACATCGGCTTGGTTAGGGAAGCCTTTTCTTGTAGAAATCAGATGAGATCATGATGTAGTTGAAAGATACTTTGCATATTCTGTTGAGCTCCGTAATCCTATGCTATCCTATTTCTCATTCCTTGATGCTCTGTATGAGGTACTACGCAGGGGACATTTTCTAAACTGAAATCTTGAGATGCACAAGGCCATGTATGGCAGACTATTCTCCAGTATACTGCCTCTCCTTCTAACGGTGATCAAACCCTGATTTTAAGCTAGGCACATGGCCACCTAGAAGAAAAACTACATTTCCCAGCCTCCTTTGCAGGTAGGTGTGGCCATGTGATTAAAATCAGGCCACTGGACTATGAGTAGAAGTATCATGTGGCAGCTTCCAGGAAACTTCCTGAAGAGACGGTTGATATTTAACCATTTCTCCTTTTATTCTTCATCTCTTGCTGCCTGGAATGTAGGTATAATGACTGGAGCTCTAGCTGCCATAATGGACCATGAGGACAAGGGCTTCACCTTAGGAATGGTGTAATGGTGAGCTGGAAGGTGCCTGGGTTCCTGAGGTCTTCTTAGAAGGGCAGCCATTCCCATGCTGAACTGCCTACCTCTGGACTTTTGCAAATGAGAAAGAAACCTCTGTTACATTTAAGCCACTGCAAGTTTGCGTCTCCTTTGCTTTTAGCCAAACCTAATCCTAATTGATACAGTATCTATCCCTAGTGAGCTCACAATCTAGTGAGGAGACATAATTATGCTCAAAGCAGAATGAAATAAGTGGCTTAATCACAGAGACTTTTGGCCTAAATACAGGATTATGGGGTCACTTCCAATTATGAGAAATGCACTTTTGATGTTGAAATACTGGAATTTCTAGGACATCTACATGGTTTAAGGAGACAGTGTGACAACATGTTTGAATTTAGGGCTAGAAACTAGCCAAGAAACTAGAGAACAATGGTAGCTATATAGCAAATGCCAGAGCTACGAGGGAAATGCTATATAGCTATATAGCATTTATATAGCAAGGGTAGCTATATAGCTATATAGCAAATGCCAGAGCTACAAGGGAAATGCTGTGTGAGCCCTAAGAAAGGAGCCAGGGTTTCTGATGAGGAAATCCTACTCAGATCCATGGAAGAAGAAGTAGAAATTTGAACTTGGCCTAGAATTTGGGGTTGGCATTCTAAGCAGACAGACGAGCAAGAGTGAAGGCCAGGCGATGTGAAAAAGTATGGAGAGTTTGTAGAAGGGGCCACGAGGCTGGGTGGGAGACCAAGCTGGAGAGACCTCTTTGGTGAGGAGGACCAGGATTTTTCCCAGCTCTCTCTGCCGGGCCTCGGGCAGCTGTGTGGGCCTGGGACTTTTGGTGTACCATGCGTGTCAGGGGTTTTAGTAGCCATTCTCCTGTGAAGGTTCCTTTGGCCTCTTGTAGCTTTTTTTTTTTTTTTTTTTTTTTTTTTTTGCGGTACGCGGGCCTCTCCCTGTTGTGGCCTCTCCCGTTGCGGAGCAACAGGCTCCGGACGCGGAGGCTCAGCGGCCATGGCTCACGGGCCCAGCCGCTCCGCGGCATGTGGGATCTGCCCGGACCGGGGCACGAAGCCGCGTCCCCTGCATCGGCAGGCGGACTCTCAACCACTGCGCCACCAGGGAAGCCCCGGCCTCTTGTAGCTTTTATCCTTTTGAGTTAATTTTTGTGTATGGTGTGAGATAGGGGTCCAACTTTATTCTTTTGCAGGTGGATATCCAATTGCCTTTGCCCCTTTTTCCCACTGCCTGGATCAAACATTGAGGCCCCTGATTCATGGGACAAGCGAGCACCACAGATTCCAAGCGAACAAATAGCAAACATGAACAGAGGCCAGTCCACACTCTCAGCGCTGTTGTTCACTTATTTTGACCTGGGCAGGTTAATTTTAAATGTTGATGATCTCACCCAGCTTATTCTGATAAAGCCCCTGCTGAGCATTGAGCCATGGGAAGGAGTTCCTGGAAGCCCAAGTCTCCCTTTAAGTGCCTCTCCCCAAGTCTTTTCTTTGGAGTTGGTGAGGTTTAGCAGGCATGTGGATTAGCAGTGAAGATTAGCACCATCCTGCTGAGAAGATGGCCAGTTGCCCAGAGTCTCGGTCCAGAAAGCCTGTGGTAATAATCTGATGTGGGATGAGGGCAGGAGACATCATAATGAGATTCTTAAAACCCAGTTTTCAAAGACCGAGGTTGGTTGTTTTTTTTCTTTTCTCAATTTTTAAACAATAAAAATAAATAAAATGTTCTCGTGTATTAACATGTTAGGGGAGTTGATGCACCAAAATCTGGCTTTCTGAACTCCCTCCCTCCAGGGAAATTTAAAGGGCAAATGGTAAGGATAAGGAGCGAGTAAAGACAAGCAGACCATGCCTTGAAATGTTGGTGTAGATCACTCTGGATTTATGTCTTTGATCCATTTTTAGTTAATTTTCATGTATGGTCTGAAGTAGGGACCCAACTTCATTCTTTTGCATGTGGATATCCAGTTACCCCAGCACCACTTGCTGAAGAGACTATTATTCCCCCATTTAGTGGTCTTGGCACCTTTGTCAAAAACCAACTGACCATAGATGCATGGGTGTATTTCTGGACTCCCAATTCTGTTGATCTGTATGTCTGTCCTTATGCCAGTACCATCCTGTTTTGATTGCTGTAGTTTTGTAGTAAGTTTTGAAATTGGGAAGTGTGAGTGTGAGTCCCCCAAATTTATTCTTCTTATTCAGGATTATTTGGGCTATTTGGAGTCCCTTGCAATTCCATACGAATTTTAGGATCTGCTTTTTTATTTTTGAAGAAAAGGCCATTGGAATTTTGATAAAGATTGTATTAAGTCTGTACATTGCTTTGGAGAGTGTTGCTATTTTAACACAGTTCAGTCTTCCAATCCATGAACATGGGATGACTTTTCATTTATTTAGGTCTTCTTTAATTTCTTTCAGCAATGATTTATAGCTATCAGTATACAAGTCTTGTACTGCCTTGATTAAACATATTTCTAAGAATTTTATTCTTTTTGATGCTATTGTAAATGGAATTGTTTTCTTAATTTCATTTGTGGATTGTTCATTGCTTGTATACAGGAATACAACTGATGTTTGTGGGTTGATCTTGTATCCTGCAAGTTTCCTGAATTCACATCAGTTAAAGGACTTTAAAATTATAGAAAAGCCCAATTCAACCTGGCTTGAACCATAAGAGAGATTTATTGGCTCACATAATTAAGAAGTCTAGTGGGCTTCAGGCCAGGCTCTGGCTCCATTTCTCTGTACTTCTCTAGGAATTAGACCTGTGCTCAGATTGACCTCCCTCACGGTTGCAAGATGGTTGCTAACAGAAACTGGGTCTGCATGCTTCCTCAGTCACATCCAGGGAAAGGGAAGAAAAAACATTTCCTTCCCTCAAAAGTCCTGAGTGTCTCTTTGATATGATCATCACTGCCCCTGTGACAAGAGAGATGGACTTGCTCTGATTGGCTTAGGCCACGGAGGTAGGGATGGTTTCAAACTCACCCAAACTGCATGGTTGCTACACAATGTGGCGGGGGCGGGGGAGGTGGTGGTGGTTACTAAACAAAGGGAGATGGTTCTTAGAGGAAAATCTCAGGGCTGTTAGGAAGGGGAAAAGACGGTATCTGCCAAACCTATGAAATTTGTATAGTGCCAGGCAGCATTCAAGGAATATTTGCTGAATGAATGAATGAATGAATGAGAAGCTCCACTAGTGTTTTCACTGATACACAGTTCCCTAGGGCTGTGGCAGCCTCTGTTCTGTTGATGGCCAAACTTTCAGTGTCTGGAGACCCCCTACTGAGATCCCAGGCTCTTCTATGGGGAAGAGAGAGCTCTTTCTAGGGGCTCCATAACTTCTCTGATTTCCAAGCAGCAAGACCCTGGTAGAATAGACCTGGAAAACTGAGAACACCGGGAATCCACATATTCAAAATGAGCAGGGTGGGCCTTGTGGCTTCATGGTGTGACTCTGAAGCCCATGTCCACAAATTGCTCCCCAGGCCTGGTGCCTGACCTTCTGCCATTAGGAACTCACTCCTCCAGTTTAAGAGACTTATTTACCTTCAAATCTCCCCCACTCCCCAAACTGGGGCTTTTGTTTGCAACAAAACATCTTAACTGATAGAGTAGGGAGCCTACCTTTGTATGATCCAAACCATAGCAACACTGATGTACTCTGAAGAGTATATTCGGCGATAGAGCATAACCTACACCAGAGGAACAGAGTCAAGGATAGGAGTCCCAGGAACCTCATTGTAGCAGGAGGTATTTTCCAAAGATAGTCACAACAGTAGCTCCTGTCCCACGTGCATTTCTAGATCCTTGCCACTCTTGCATCTGTAGGTGGAGTTTATGACCCTTATCCTTGAACCTGAGTGGGCCTTTGTTACTGCTTCAACAAACAGAGTGTGGAAGAAGTGATGCTCTGGGACTTCAGAGGCTAAGTCATAAAAATGTAATGTACTCTTGCCTTTCTCTCTTGGGACACTTGCTCTGGGAACCCAGCTACCATGCTGTGAGGAAGTTCTAGCAGCCCATGGAGAAGAACCATGATTCCCAGCCCACAGCCCCAGCTCAGCTTCCAGCCAACACCCAGTTCCAACTTGTCAGTCATGTGAGAGAGCCATCTTGAAAGTCAATCCTTGTGGTAGGGAGCATCTAAGATGGAACCCAGCAGTGGTATTCTTACCCTTGTGTCAACTCCTCCCCCTTAATGTAGACGAGACCGAGTACCTAGCTTCCATCCATCAGAAGCGATAGGATGACACTCCCAAGACTAGATTATAAAAAGACTGTGGCTTCTGTGTTGGATACTCTCTCACACTCTCTCTTTCTTGCATTTCTTGCCCTGGGGGAAGCCAGCCGCCATGTTTTGAGGCAGTCCTGTAGAAAGACCCATGTGGTGAGAGACTAAGACCTGATGTCAGCCACATGAGTGAGCTTGGAAGCAGATTCCTCACCAGCCAGGCCTTTGGAAGGGAACCCAAATGCGGCTAGCAGCTTGACTGCAATCTCATGAGGCACCTGAAGCCAGAGGCACCCAGCTAAAGGAGGCACCCGGCTAAACTTCACCCAGATTTTTGACCCACAGAAACTCTGTGAGGTTATGCATGTCTTCTTCTTCTTCTTTTTTAAAAAAATTTATTTTTAATTTATTTCTTTTTGGTGGTGTTAGGTCTTCATTGCTGCACGCGGCTTTCTCTAGTTGCGTCCAGCAGGGGCTACTCTTCATTGAGGTGCGCGGGCTTCTCATTGCAATGGCTTCTCCTGTTGAGGAGCATGTGCTCTAGGTGCACGGGCTTCAGTAGTTGTGGCTCACAGGCTCTAGAGCGCAGGCTCAGTAGTTGTGGCGCACGGGCTTAGTTGCTCCGCAGCATGTGGGATCTTCCCGGACCAGGCCTCGAACCCGTGTCCCCTGCATTGGCAGGCAGATTCTTAACCACTGCGCCACCTGGGAAGCCCCTGTACATGTCTTCTTAAGCTACTAAATGTTGGGGTAAATTGTTAGGCAGCAAGAGATAACTAATACAGTCCTCTACACCGTAATCAGGTCAGCCCAGCTGGCGCTGCATGGAGGAGAGACAAGGTGTCCCCACTGAGCCCTGCCCAAATTACAGAATTGTGAGTAAAATAAGTGATTGCTGGGTTTTTAACCCACTAGGTTTTAGAGTCGTTCGTTATGAGACTATGGTGAACTTTTTCTCATTGGGAGTTATATGACAGGTGTCGGGGAAACAAAGCAACAACCAAACCAGGCCTAAACATTCATCTACTGTAGCCTAGTGTATTCCTTTGCTGAGGCTGCCATAACAAGGGCCACAGACTGGGTGGCTTAAACAATAGAAATTTATTGTCTCACTGTTCTAAAATCTAAAAGTCGAAGATCAAGGTGTCGGGGCAAGGTTAGTGTCTTCTGAGGCCTCTCTCTCTGGCTTACAGATGGCTGCCTTCTCCCCGTGTCCTCACGTGGTCTTCCCTCTGTGCCTGTGTGTCCAAATTTCCTCTTCTTATAAGGACACCAGTCATGGTGGATTAGGGCCCATTCTAATGGCTTCATTTGAACTTAATCACCTCTTTTAAGACCCTATCTCCAAATACAGTCACATTCTGAGGTCATAGGGGTTAGGGCTTCAACACGGGAATTTTTGGAGGGCACAATTCAGCCCATGAGACCCAGTCAACCCAGTTCTTTTAGAAGGTCCTCAAAGAACTGATTTTTCAAGAGATAAAATGTGTCCTTCTCTCTTCTTGCTGAAGCATTTCACAATGGGACAATTGTGATAGCCTTCCCAAAGTTCTTTTTTTTTTTTTTAATTCCTTTGAAAATTCTTTTGCCTTTAGGAAAGCAATACCTAGTAATACCGCTGCTAGTAATTCCTTCTGCCTCTCTCCCCACAGGTTTCTGGGCTTCACTATGGCAGGTCCAGAGCCCTCAGTGGACAGAGGCCCACGGCAGTCACAGAACCTATAGCAAAGGCTCAGGCAGACACAGGCCCCTGGTGGATGCAGGCCTGTGGCAGACGCAGGCCCACAGAGGTCACAAAACTTCGAGCAGACACAGGCCTTTGGCAGTCACTCGGCCCAGCGTCCGGGCAAACACCGACTCCAGGGGTAAAACACGGGGCCCACCGTCCTAGTTTCGTGGTGGGTCTAGTGAGGCCAGAGGAACTGATTCCTGGCCTCCACTTAAGCACTTGCCGAGGATTAATGACCACAGGAGGGCTGCTGGCCTGGGGCAAAGCAGAAAGCTGTGACCCTCAGCTCAGCATTAACTCCATCGTTATTAGGCCAGACACTTCTCCCCAGGTTGTTTTCTGTTTTCCTACAAAATGGAGAGTGGGAAAGAGGCAAGTTTTTCCACTGTGGGGCATTATTCTGCTACAGCAGAGCTCTGCTGCTCTGGGCGAGGGACGCTGTGATAAAAACCGTGAGGCTGGGGCTTCCCTGGTGGCGCAGTGGTTGAGAGTCCGCCTGCCGATGCGGGGGACACGGGTTCGTGCCCCGGTCCGGGAAGATCCCACATGCCGCGGAGCGGCTGGGCCCGTGAGCCATGGCCGCTGGGCCTGCGCGTCCGAAGCCTGCGCTCCGCAACGGGAGAGGCCACAACAGTGAGAGGCCCGCGTACCGCAAAAAAAACAAAAAACCGTGAGGCTGCTAGTCAACAGAGACTTTTCCTGAACAGAAGCCTTCTCCGAGGCGCTTCTGGTGTGTCCTGTTTCCCTCTAGCCCACCTTTCTACACGTTAGCACGACCATAGGGCAGGCACTGTGCTAGGTACTTATTTTTCTCACGTGGCTTGGATTTACACTGCTTCCAGAAACCCTGCGAAGGCCTTCCCCTCCACCCTTGTTCCCACATGACTCAAAGGCCTTGTTCCCACATGACTCAAAGGCCCCTCCAGGTAAACATGCTTTCCCTGGAGGTTATGGTACTTTTTCAGTCCGGGCAGGTGAGGTGAAGGAAGGAAGGGCTCTTGGTGGCTTCTTCCCATCTGGGCTGCCTGTGTCACGGGGTGAGAGGTGTGTGTTCAAGGCGCAGAATGGCGGCCTCCTTCCACTGACTCTCGGCCTGCTTTCCTGGCGAGGTTTGCCCGTCTGCTGTCCATGACACGCCCTGCCAAGGAAAACAAAGCCGAGGGTCCAGCAGAGAAGCCACTGGGTACAGAGTAGAAGCCTCTAAATAGCTCTTCAGCTCCAGTCTAAACCTCAGAGATGTGACTCTGGGGTAGGTCAAAGGCTGCTGTGGAGCAGAATTGGGACAAATATGTAACAGTGCAGGGATTCTGTAATTCCACTTAATCGCAGGTTTAGAAGAAAAGTGGCCTTCATGGGAGACTCTCAGAGCGCCCCGTGGTGGCAAGGCTTCATTTTACGGGGGGGGGGGTCCCCCGAGTCCCCTCCTCACAGGGGGCTGGGCCCCAGCAGCAAGGAGGCCCCTGTCCCAGGAGGGCTGGGTGGCCGGCGGGCCTGCAGGCCTCAGCCCCATCCTGGCTGAGGCTGGAAGATCCTGATTAACATGAAAAGGGGACACCTCAGCTGCTGGCTTTCTGGGCGGCTGAGGGGGAAGGTAATCGTTCTATCACTGTCTTTCTTGGCCAATTAGATGATTCAGCATATTCCCGGCCTCTCTCTTGGCTGAGGTGATTTATAGCGAGCTCTGCGGGACTGACTAGGGTGAGTGACGGGGAATAGGGGCCCATCCTCTGTGTGCATGCGCGCGCGCGCATGTGTGTGTGTGTGCGTGCACGTGCACACTTTACACATCACGTACACAGCACCAGATGGGGGTTGTGTGAGAGCTGAAAACATTTGGAGGCCTCTCACAGCCGCTCTGCTGGCTGACAGTTTCTACTGGAGAAATTCTTCTCTCCGGAGAAAATATTTACCTACGGGTATCTCTTCAAGGAAGGAATGAGAAGGAAGGCAGGATTTTAGGGCGTTGTCCACTCAGCTGTTATGAGTTAAGAGCTTCAGGGAAACAGATGAGGAGGTGCTTGCTCTGAGGGAGGTGGGAAGGACTGAGCCGCTTGGCCTCTGGTGTCTAAGCTCGCCTCTGTGCTGGCTGCAGCAGCCGGTGGGCCTGATGCCGGGGCGGAGGCTGTGGGCGGACACAATGGGAATGTGTGTATACATTTGGGATGTGCCCAAGATGCACATCTGCAGCATCATTCAAGCGTTTCTTGTAGACGTTTCGACAGGTTGCTCTGGGTAATTGCTCTAATATGCGGCTCTGTCCATCCTGGGGTGCGGGTACATCTTGTATCTACTGAACCAGGATGGTGAGGGAAGTGGTGTTATGTCTCGTTTTATTTTTAACTAAATTATTTATTTGTTTATTTATTTATTTTTGGCTGCATTGGGTCTTCGTTGCTGCGCGCGGGCTTTCTCTAGTTGTGGCGAGCGGGGGCTACTCTTTGTTGCAGTGCGCGGGCTTCTCACTGCTGTGGCTTCTCTTGTTGCGGAGCACGGGCTCTAGGCGTGTGGGCTTCAGTAGTTGTGGCTTGTGGGCTCTAGAGCGCAGGCTCAGTAGTTGTGGCGCACGGGCTTAGTTGCTCCGCGTCATGCGGGATCTTCCCAGACCAGGGCTCGAACCCGTGTGCCCTGCATTGGCAGGCGGATTCTTAACCACTGCACCACCAGGGAAGCCCCTGGTATTGTGTCTTGAGGGGCAAGGAAGCCGCAGCTTAATCTTCCTGGAGGAGTCAAAGATGGATCAGGATGGGATTTTTGGCCGCTGTGAGGACTGGCTGTTTCCATCTATGTGTCTTCCCCCAAAACAGAGTCTCTAGCTTCTGTAATAAACTCTTCATATCACACATAGAACAGTGACCATTGCCAGCCACTCCCTAAGTCACCCATTGGAAATGTGAGGGTCCTGACCAGCTATCCCCTACCATCCTCATTAGTGTCACCATCCATCCCATCAACATCCTCTCCCCCCATGCTTATTAAGTACATAGGATGTGCCAACAATTATTCCAATTGCTTTAGAGACCTCATTTATCCCCCAAGACAGTCCTTTGGCAATACTGTTAGCATCCTGCGATGGTTCATTGCAGGTGTCCCTGGGCCACAGGGGGCCTGACGTTTGCTCAAACATTATTCTGGGTGTGTCTGCAAGGGTGTTTCTGGCTGAGGTTAACATTTGAATCTGGAGACTGAGTAAAGCAGATTGCTCTCCCCCATGTGGGTGGACCTCACCCAATCAGTTGAAGGCCTGACTAGAAGGAGGAGGCTGAGTAAGAGGGAACTTCATCTGCCTGACTGGTGAGCTGGGCCAGTGGTCTTCTCCTGCCCTCAGAGTGGAACTTATACCATCAGCCCTCCTGGGTCTTCCGCTTGCTGACTGCAGGTCTTGGGACTTCTAAGCCTCCATAATCATGTGAGTCAATTCCTCATAATAAACCTATCTCTCTATATATGATATGTCCGGATAGCTATATATATATATATATATATATATATATATATATATATATTCTATTGGTTCTACTTCTCTGGAGAACTCTACTACATATCCACATTTAATGCATAAGGAAACTGAGGCATGGAGAAGCGAATTCGTTGCACGGGGTCTTACTTAGGAAGTTAGGATTTGCACCCAGGCAGGGTGACTCCAAGGCCCTCCCACCTAAACCACTATTTCTCCTGCCCTCTGGCTCCTCAGCTTCTGCATATTCAGAACATATTCACCACATCACCTGTCCAGCTAGCCATTGCTTTGTCATGGGGCCTTCCCCCTGTGCCTCTGTTTTGCCAGCTGGGAGAGGGGAGCTGGAGCCTCCCTGATCTCGGTGGCCCCTGAATCCTGAGATCCCGCAGGGCTGCGGCCTTCCAGACGAATCATTGGGCAGCCCGAAGTGACCACCTCGGCCATTTCTCAGCCCGAGGGCTTGACGGGAAACTGCAGAGCAAGGAACATGGAGGCTGACAGTTCAGAGTCTGCAGCCACCCTCTGCCCTTCACTGGGAGACTTTGGGCAAGTTCGTTAATCTCTCCCAGGCTGTTTCTGTAAAGTGGGGCTGATGCTACCGAGTCCGGGGATGGCAGCCGTGCTCACAGCAGGTGAGGCCGGTACCGCACTAAGATAAGTGGCTGCACTGTGGTCTGTGGTACGTCCTTCCTTTCCTGACTCCATTTATGTCAACATGGCTCATTTTCCCAGCCCGAGGACCCCAGGCGTCACCCGTTTCTCTCCCCTTCCCTTTCGGGAACCTGAGAAAGCCTTGAGAACACGATGGGAGCCGGCTCCTCCCTTAAAGAGTCAAGCTTACTTCCTCTCTTGATTTGCTCCCCCTCTTCCTTGTTTCCTGGCCCTTTTCCCTGATTCCTTTCATTTTCTCAACAAGCAGTTGCTAAGAAGCTCTCTACATGTGCACTTATGCTGTTTCTTTCAAGGTCACGTTTCCACCAGCTTTCCGCATGTGAAGCAAACAGCCTTCCTTCTTCTCAGCCTGGTGTCACGTGGCTGCTTAAAGCAGAGAGGAGGGTGGGGGCCGCCTCTGCAAGGCTGTGTGTGTGTAGATGCAGAAACCCACATATGTATGCTTGTGTGCATATGTGTGCAGGGATACATGTGTGTATATCTAGGCACCCACACGTATATTTGTGCACGCGTGGACATCCACACGTGTGTATGCGTGAGCACGTGTGGACACTACGTACACATGTGTGTATGTGAGGGCACCCATGTATGCACCAACACCTCAACACGGTTCTCTAGCGGATGCACAAGTGAGCCTGATAAGTTTCTCTTCTCACCCTGCCCCCAAAGTATAAGATTGCCAGTGAAAATCAAGGCGTCTCTACTGGGCTTGAAGGAAGTAAGACGTGCCTGGGTAAAATGAAGTATCCGTTGCAGACAGTGCTCTGTTCAACTCAAAACCAAGCATTTTGAGATGTCGCCTTCTCCCAGCTGGGGAAGAAAATTCTTAAATCAATCAAAGAAACCAAACAAGGTGGGGAAGACATACTGGGTTCGTGGATCAGAGGACTCAACATGGCAAGGATGCCAATTTCCTCTCAAATCAATCTATATATTTAATACAATTCCAATCAAAACCCTGGCAGGATTTCTTGCAGGTATAGACAAGCTGATTCTAAAATGGGTATGGAAAGGAAAAGGAAATAAAAGAGCCCAAAAATTTTGGAGAAAAAAAAGAAGAAAGTTGGAACAATCACACTACCTGATTTTAAGACTTACTATAAAGCTACAGTAAGACAGTGTAGTATTGGCAGAGGGATAGACACAGATCAATGGAAGAGAATAGAGAGTCCAGACATAGACCCACCAAAATACGGCCAATCGATTTTTGACAAAGGTACAAAGCTATTCAGTGGAAGGAGGACAGTCTTTTCAACAAATGGTGTAGGAGCAATTGGTGTAGGAACAAATGGTGTAGGAACAAATGGTGTAGGACATCCATAAGCAAAAAAAAGTGAACCTCAACCTAAACCTTACACTTTATACAAAAATTTACTCAAAATGGATCACAGGTCTAAATGTAAAGTGTAAAACTTATAAAACTTTTGGATGAAAATATAGGAGGAAATCTTCATGATCTAGGGTTAGGCAGAGTCCTCTCACATGAGACCAAGAGCGTAATCTATAAAAGAAAAATTGATGAATTGGACTTGATCAAAAGTGAGCACTTTTGTTCTGTGAAAGACACTGTTAAGAGAATGAAAAAGCAACCTACAGACTGGAGAAAGTATCTGCAAATCACATGTCCGACAAAAGACTTGTATACCAAATGTGTAAAAGAATTTTCAAGGCTTAACAGTAAGAAGACTAACAGCTTAATTAAAAATGGTCAAGAGACCCGAACACTTCATCAGAGGATAACAGATGGCAAATAAACAGAAAACGATGTTCAACGTCACTAGCCATGAGGGAAATGATGAGATACACGCTACCTACCTATCAGAGTGGCTAAAATAAAAAAACATTGACCATAGCAAGTGCTGATGAGGCTGTGGAGCAACTGGAACTCTCGTAGGTTGCTGGGAGGAATGTTAAATAGGACAGCCACTCTGGAAAACAGTTTGGCATTTTATTATAAAGTTAAACATACAATTTCCATATGACCCAGCAATCTCATGCCTCAGTTATTTACCCAAGGGAAGTAAAAATCTATGTTCACACAAAAATCTGTCCATGAATGTCCACAGCAGTTCTATTCATAATCACCCAAAACTGGTAACAACCCAAATATTCATCAGGAAGTGAATGGTTAAACAAATGGTGATATACCCACATGATGGAAAACTATTCAGCCACAAAAATAAGTGGCTTATTGATATACTCAACTTAGATGAATCTTAAAGGCATTCTGTTGAGTGAAAGAAGCCAGTCTTCAACTGCTTAGATGCTGCATGATTTCATTTGTGTGAGGTTCTGGAAAAGATGACACTATAGTGACAGGGAATGGATCAGTGGCTGCAAGACATTAACGGTGGGGGAGAGCTTGGCTACAAAGGGGGGTAGCACAAAAAGTTGTTTGGCATGATGGAAATGTTCTATATCCCGATCGCGGTAGTGGTTATGAGAATCTATACACGTGTTAAAATTCACAGAACTGTACACGCACACACAGACACACATACATTGAGGGGCGTCCCTTAATGAATTGAACACCCTGTACCATTTATCTACTTGAAGGAGTCATGATTTCTTTCCTCTTTTTTTTTTTTTTTTTTTTTTTTAACTTAGTGGTTTATTTTTACTTTATTTTTTTGGCTGAGCGGCATGTGGGATCTTAGTTCTCCGACCAGGGATTGAACCGGTGCTCCCTGCAGTGGAAGCGCAGAGTCCTAACGACTGGACCGCCAGAAAAGTCCCAAGGGGACCATATCTTTTAATCCTAAGTGGGCCATGTGGTCTCTGGAAGAACCAGTGTACTTATGGACACATCAGAATAGAATGTTTGAAATTGAGACTGACCACAGGACACCCAGGGCCCACGGTGGTCCTGCCCTGACAGTGTCTCTGGCTGGCCAGTTACCCCGCGTGGAAGCTGCATCTGTCCCCTTTGGAACCCTCTTTCTTGCCCTCCCCCCCCCTCAGAAAAGGGGATAGCCATGGTGGAAATGTGACTCCTGATAAACAGATAAGCAGACGAGGACTGGCAGAAATTAGGCTCCTCAAAGCAATCAGGCTGAAGATAAAACAGAGATTTAATGAAAATTGAAAATCCAATCCATATTACGTAGCCATTAAAAATGATGTTTACCACGAGTTTGGAATAACATGAAAAATGCTTGTATCACTACGTTGAGAAAGAAAAGAGCAAATTACCGAATTGTGTGTACAGTTGATCACAATTATGTTTTAAAAGACGTATAAGTAAAAAGACTGGAGCTAAACATACCCTGATGCTGGCAATGACTGACTTTCGGTGGGAAGATGCACCTCCCCCCACCATTCTGTACTTTATAGATTCCAAATATTTTCTAGAACGACTGCCTACATCTAATTTAAATTAATCTTTAAACTTAGAAAATAGGATGTTGGGACTTTATATTAAAAATACAATTTGGAGCACTAGTGCTATATGAGTAAGTGATCAGATATTTATTTGGTACTTATCAAGTCCTGAATCCTTTGCACAATTAAACCGTCACTGCCAAGTCCCCAACCCCCTCCTTGGAAAGCCTCTCCAACACACACAATGTCATCGTCTGTGCACTGCATTTGTGACCAAGTGCCTTATCGAATAACTAAGGCAAGCTCAAGGATCTGGCACCAACATCATTGACAAGCCAGCTTCCTTTTGACAATTTCCCCAAGACAGACATCCTCTAATAGACCCACGCCTGGGCCGCAAAGGGCCCCAGTTAAAACTCTGGTCTCTGCCATCAAGTTGCAGGCTCCTTGTGACTCGGGCTCAGCCTCCCTCTATTCTAGCCCAGCCCCCAGAGCTCATCAAACATGTCCCCTTTTGTGTCTGGTGGCCCACTCTCTCATCGGCAGCTTCCCCTGATTGACAGAGCCCACCTGTCAATCACAGGCCCAGCTGAACGGCCTTTGAGGAGTTAATGTGCCTTCCCTGACATGGGCATTCTTCCCCTCGGGGCTAAGACCTCTCCCAGCCTCCCCGCTATGCCCCCGGAGTGTCCTGCAGGCCTCTCACAATGCCTGGCTGCCTTCATTAGCCCTGTGGGCCTCCTGGGCCCCTTCTCTGTGCGAGGTGTCATTCACACTGATCCCCGCCCTCCAAATTCAGTGTTAGGCCACCTGACCCCTGTCAGCAACAATTTCTGTGACACGACTCAGTGTGGGAAAGGCCAGTGACACTTTCTAGACAGATCAGGCCCCACTCGGCCTCCTTTCACCCTGCCCATCTCCTGCTGCCGCGCCCTCATGCGGCGGCCCAGGTGGCGACTGGGGAGACTGCTGGGGCCCGCCTGGAGTGCACGTCCTCCTGAGGTCTGCTCTTGAGTCTCAGGTCCCTGGAGAGGAGTCTAGAAAGGACTTTATCATCCCTTGTTAACCGCAAAAGTCGGCACCAGCCAAAGCAGGAGAAGCAGGCATGGGGCTGAATCCGCGGTAGTGGAGGGAAATTCAGCTGAGCCCCAGAAAGAGAGGGAGAGGGGCTCAGAGCCCCTGCTGGGCAACAAGAAAGAGGGGGTAGAGCAGAGCCCAGAGTGTCAGAGAGAAAGGGAAGGAGTGGGAGGAGGGGGGAGGGGGAGGTGCAGAGGGGGGGGGGGAGGAGACCAGCTTTGCGGGCAGGCCACGTTCTGAACTGGCAAGAGAGAGTTGCCAAACTCCGGAAACCTCCCAGTCTAACTGGGAAGACAGTTGAAATATACTGTGGTTGAGTGCCCTAAAGGGGGGAGACATAGGCCGTCATGGATTCCAGAAAAGGGACTCGTCCTGAACCAAGTGTTGGGTGATAAGTAGCAGCTGGCTGGGCAAAAGAACAGGGAAGGGTATTCCAGGTGGGGGGAATGGAAGGTGTGAAACCACCCGCTCTAGGGTTCTTCCATTTTCTCCCAGAAGCACCTTCGAGGAGCTAGCCTGGGAACTTGGTACCAGCTCCCCTTTCGTTTTCTACCTAAGATCATTGGTGATGAGCCCACGTGCCCCGTGGGTTTCTGAGCCTGGGGGTCTCGGATATTTTGCAAAAACCTCCCCTACCCCGTTGGATGGTGTCACTATTGCCGAGTAGCAAACCACTCCGAAGCCTGGTGACTTAAAACAAGCATTTTATGCTGATCACGGATTCGTGGGTCAGGAATTTGGACAGGGACAGCGTGTCTCTGCTTTACGATGACTGGGACCTCAGCTGGGAGATTAGAGGGCTGGGGTGACACAAACGGCTGGGGGCTGGAATCATCTGGAAGCTCCTTTAGTCACAAGGCTAGCACCTGAGATGACTTGAAGGCTGGGCTCAGAGGGGGCTGCCAAACTGCATGCAACATCTAGGATGCCTCTCGTGTGGCTTGGGGTCTCACAGCATTGCGGCTGGGGTCTGAGAGGAAGTGTCCCCGGAGGTGACACGTAGAGAGAGAGGGTCTTGATGGGGAGACCCAGGTGGAAGCTTCATGGCCTCAGCTGACCTCGCCTGGGAGGTCACTCACTTCCGCTGCGTTCTGTTGGTTCCAAGTGAGTCACTGGGCCATGTCAGACTCAAGGGGAAAGGATGTCGATGCCACCTCTGGATGGGAGAGGGGTCAAAGAATTGGCAGGCTTGTTTAAAACCTCCCTGAATGATGCCTATGGGCTAGTTCTGTCCTCTGTCAGACACTGGAGGCTTTTTGCGATGGCAACATTAAAAAAAGACACCCAAGATTTCCTAACAGTGCCATTGAGGGGTTTATTAGGGGCAAAGCCCGGATCGAAGAGTCACACATTATTTGAATGACAGCTTGAACCATGACAGCCATCAGCAGCAAGTTCATTCCAGAGGGAGCTTAATGCACACATCAGCTCAAATAAATGTCTGTTCCATCTGTTGACGGGAACAGCAAACGCAGAGGGTCGTGTACATAGGGAAGGGAGGAAGCGCTTAGAAAAAGGGAAGAAGTAAAGCAGCTATACTCCAATAAAAATTAATTTAAAAAAGAAAGAAAGAGGGAAGGACAAGAGAGGCATTTCACTAATTAGCAGGATGGGAGAGGTGCGCCCCTTTCGAAGACCCGTTCATAAAAGAGCCGTAGGAGGGGTCAGAAAGCATTCAGGCTTTCAGGCTTGGGCAGCCACATGGCTTTAGATGGGTCACTTTGGCTTTCTGGTCTCTGTTCCCTCATCTGGAAGGTGAGAAGACCAGATGAAGTTCTGTGAGGTTAGTCTAAGGTTACTCTTGATTTTAACAAAAAGGAACGGCATCCAGTAGGTCAAGGGTAGTGTGGCTAGTACGGGGGCCATCCTTCAGTTCAGGGGGCTTCGCCAAGCCTGCCAGCATGGTCCCGGGTAAGAAATCAGCCAAGCAGAAGCTGGGTCCGTGCCCTCGAAATACTGCATGTTTGAGGCCCCAGCCAGAGTAGACAGAGGCCCCAGGAATCCAGCACCATGGTTTCAGGGTGTGTTTCCTTTGTGAAGAATCCCATTACAGGGCACTGTTGAAATTGACATTAAAAAGAAGAAAAGAGAATTCCTCTGTACCTTCCATGCAGTTTAGGGAGCAAAAACTTGGCAATTATTCTAAGCTGGCAAAAGAGCCACGTGACAGGTGATTTTTAAAAATACTGAATGGAGTTCCTTGACACACCCCAGGTGGAATCCGGCCAGAGGTTTCCTCCGTGTCTGGATCAGCTCCCTCTTGAGGCTCCCACACAGGATCCTGCAAAGCCAACGGGGACCGCAAGACCAATACGCCACTGGCACCTTCTGGAGGCCTGAGGAGTCGATGGAGCCATATGCAAAAAGGCTGGCCCCATTCTCCTAGCCTCAGGCTCTGAGTTCCAGGTCAGAACCTGGGAGAAAGGCAGAATCTTGGCTGATGAAAAAGGTCATCACACAAAACGGATAGGAGGAGGGGAGATTTGCTCCCAGCAGGGTGGGGACCAGAAGCCCGCCCACCTGGCATTTCCTAAGGTCCCTCTGCCTCTGCAGATGCCCAGGTTTCCTCCTTGTGGAAGATGATGTTTTCTAACAAGAGCTCTCATTCATCCCAAATGCTCTTTTACAATGTAAGGTAGAGGGGGATCTATGTCCCCTCCTCCTTGAATCTGGTGGCCTGTGACTACAGCTGAAGTGACACTGCCTGACTTCCGAGGCTAGGTCATTAAAGGCCATCGAGTTTCCTCCTGGTTTTCTCTTTGGGATTCTGGCTCTTAGAACCCAGGGACCATGCTGTGAGGACACCCAAGACACACGGACAGGCCCACGTGTAGGTGTTCCAGCTGACAGTGCCTGCCGAGGTCCAGGCCAAAAGCGCCTGGATGTATGACTGGGGGAGCCTCCAGGTGATTCCAGGCCCCAACCTTTGAGACAGGCTCAGCCTTCAGGTCTTCCCAACTGAGGCCCCAGCCATTATGAAGCAGAGACAAGCTGCCCCTGTTATACCCTTTCCAATTTCCTGACCCACAGAATTTGTAAGCAAAATAATATGATGTTGTTTAGAGCCAGTAAGTTCAGGGCTATTTGTTACACAGCAGTAGTAACTGATATATCTCGGAACTGGCTGTAAACCAGTATTTCTCAAACTGTAGTCCTTGGACTGCTTACAACAGAATTGTGGCTGGGTGGCAGGGAGATTGCTAAAATTGCAGGTCTTGGCCCCCCAGACCCAGGGAATTGGAATTTCTGGTGAATGGGATCAGAAAATGGATGTTTAAAACAAACACCTCCACATGATTATTCTTAGGTATATTGGTGTAGACAACACCATTAGTGCCGGGTTAGGGAAACGACCTTGAAAACGATTGTCTTGGTTGTTGTTTGGACTGCAAGTTACAAGCCAACTCTAGCTAACTTCAGCTCCAAATGAGACTTTCCTAATGGAAGGAGATAAACCTCTCACTTCCTACTTCTCTGTGTGTCCCCTTTATGTTTCCCTCTCTTGCAGATTAACCATCTCTCCTCCATGCCTCCTTGCAGCCATGTGTGGTCACATGACCAAACTGAGCTGTAATGAGAAAGGTCATGTGGCAAATTTCTGGGAGCTTTCCTTCAAAGACAGCTGATAGATGTAGAGAATGGATTTGAGGACATGGGGAGGGGGAAGGGTAAGCTGGCATGAAGTGAGAGAGTGGCATGGACATATATACACTACCAAATGTAAAATAGATAGCTAGTGGGAAGCAGCCACATAGCACAGAGAGATCAGCTCGGTGCTTTGTGACCACCTAGAGGGGTGGGATAGGGAGGGTGGGAGGGAGATGCAAGAGGGAGGGGATATGGGGATATACGTATACATATACCTGATTCACTTTGTTATACAGCAGAAACTAACACAACAATGTAAAGCAATTATACTCCAATAAAGATGTTAAAGAATAAAAAGATGTGGCACATATATACAATGGAATATTACTCAGCCATAAAAAGAAACGAAATTGAGTTATTTGTAGTGAGATGGATAGACATAGACTGTCATACAGAGTGAAGTAAGTCAGAAAGAGAAAAACCAATACCGTATGCTAACACATATATATGGAATCTAAAAAAAAGAAAAATGGTTCTGAAGAACCTAGGAGCAGGACAGGAGTAAAGACGCAGATGTAGAGAATGGACTCGAGGACACAGGGAGGGGGAAGGGTAAGCTGGGACAAAGTGAGAGAGTGGCATGGACATATACACACTACCAAACGTAAAATAGCTAGCTAGTGGGAAGCAGCCGCATGGCACAGGGAGATCAGCTCGGTGCTTTGTGACCCCCTAGAGGGGTGGGATAGGGAGGGTGGGAGGGAGGGAGACGCAAGAGGGAAGAGATATAGGAACATATGTATATGTATAACTGATTCACTTTGTTACAAAGCAGAAACTAACACACCATTGTAAAGCAATTATACTCCAATAAAGACGTAAAAAAAAAAAAAAGACAGCTGACATGTATCCTTTGCCCCTTTTTCTACCTGTCCTCCATTCTGCTGGCTGGAACGTGGACTTGGAAGCGGGAACTGGAGCAGCCATCTTCGACCAAGAGGTGACCTTGGGAATGGAGACCATGCACACTTGAGTGACAAGATAGTAGGAACCCGGATCTCTAAGGACTAGGTGGAATAGGGCCACCTTACCAGTCCTGGGCTTCATTCTTCGGGACTTTTGTGCATGAAAGAAGGAAACTATCCTGTTTAGGCCACTGTGACTGGTTACTGTTACTTACAATTGAAAGTCACCTTAATTGGTGCACATAACAAATGCCATGAGAGGAAATCTCTAAATGATTTGGTACCTAGGGCCAAGGGCTGAATGAGGACTGCCAGGGTCCCCTAGAACATGGGTCTAGAACAAGCTGAAGTCAGGTAACCCTCCTAGGCCTCGAAACACACCAGGAAAAGCCGGCTGGGCTTCAAGCTCTTTCCACAACCCATGGGGTTGTTTAAGACATTGCTGACAGGCTAGCTGCTGTTTCCAGGCTCCCCTGAGGAGCTAGGTATCATCTATCAAAGGCAACTGGATTCTAGGTGCCCAGGAGAGACTGAGGTCTCCTGGTGGCAGGTGCTAAAGGTCTAGCTTCAAATTTAGGTTTGTGCTGAAGACCTCATTAGGGCTGAACTTTCATCTAATGAGTCTAATATTTGTTTATAATAATAGATACCATTTAATGAGCGCTCCCTATATGCTAGGCAAAGCGGTGAGCACTTAGCACACATGATTTCATTTACTCTCACAGCAAGTCTATACAAAAAAGTTTCTCTTATCAGCAGCATGAGAAAAGAGTCTCAGAGGGGTTACAGGTAATGAGCCCAAGGTCACACGGATAGCAAGCAGAGGAGCTGGAACTTGGACCCAATCTCGGTGATTCCAAAGCTCAGGGGTTGACATTTCAGTGACCTTCCGGAAACCAACTCTCTTCCCTTCCATCTGACTGGAGCCAGTTCTCCAAGCTGGCACACTTCCTCTCCCCAGGGGACAGAAACCTAGGACACTCCCAAAGATCTGGCAACTTCTGCCTGGACGGGGTTCTTTAGCAAGGCCACAGATGAAAGAGAACATGCTGGAACAGGCTCGGGCAAGAGGGCAATGCCTCTGAAAGGGGTTTGTAAAGTTTCGTTGGTCCAGGGCTCAGAGAGGGTTGGAGAGAAAGGATTATTGGCCCAAAGCCACCGCAGCCACCTGTGCAAGGAAGCTGGGTGGGTGTATGTTTGTGTCAAGCGTAATAGTGAGCGAATCCAGCCAGGGGTAACTGCTCTGGGGAATTTGTCAATCTTGGAAGCATCCCTGCTTTCATGTGAATGATTACTGATTGCTCATTCTAGAAAGCTAGAAGCCCCCCTCTCCTCTCACCTTTACCTTCACCCCACTCCCCACCTCAACTTCCTGGCTTGCAAACCACCAATTAGGAGGCAAGCTGCTAATTAATACTAATTAACAGGGCTACTTAAAGCAAATGCTATTTAAAAAGCCAAGTGTTTATTCCCGAGTTAAATTGGAAAAGTCATGCCAAGTTTACGCGGCTGCCCTGATGTCCTTCCATCTACCACCTTTCTTTCCAGACCCTTCCTCCTCTGGCCACTGCATGTATCACTCTGATGTGTCTCCTGAAGATGGAGACCCTGCCTCTCTGGATGGCTGTCGTCAGCTGCCTTCTCCTGGAATAAATGCTTTTGTGGAAGCAGAGGACCTTGAGGTCAGTCTACTGAGGATGGTGGTGGTGTTGGAAAACCTCACGGGGTCTTCTGAAGGTAGTCTCGGGGGGTCTGGGTCTTGCAGTCCAATCTGGACACCCTCATCCCCAAACCCTACTGTGTCCGTGAGTTTCTATACATCCGAATGAAGTCAAATCAGAGACATCCGCGAAATGTTTCTGGCTGTCCAGGCACGTGGAAGAATGGCACTTCCTGGCCTGCTGTGGTTGAGTGGAGCCATGTGACCAGTCATGGCCAATGAGTTATGAGCAGGAAGTGACCCTGCTTTCCTTTGCCACTATGGATGGGAATATTCTAAGTAGCAGCCCATCAACCGGTGTCCTGGAGTGAGGGCAAGATAAAGCAAGACCCTCAGCCAACCCCAAATGGGCATATTGTGTGTGTGTGTGTGTGTGTGTGTGTGTGTGTGTGTGTATGAAAAATGAATCTTTGTTGTGTTAAGTCACTGAGAATTTAGGGGACCATTTACTACTGCACCAGAGCCTAGCACTTACCATAGTGGTCCTTAACCTCTTGGTGTTTTGGGTCCATTTTCCAGTTTGGGAATTCTTATTAACATACTCGAAGGGACTAGGAATCTCACAGGACACTAAACAGGTCTACCGTGGACACGAGTAACTCCCTACTTCAGTTTTTCAATGTCTTCACAGGCACCCACAGCTATGACTCTTCAGCTCTGCACCCTTGGCATTAGTCAGTGCTCACCCATTGCAGATAATCACCATTTCCTCAGAGCTGGCTTGCCACACGCCACACCTCCTTCCCATGCTTCCAACCGCAATGCCTGACCTGCTTAGAACCGTGTTCTCTCTGACATGGCGCCAGGAGAGTTTCATTCTCCAGCGTTACTCACCTGTAACGTGGGAACACACCTCTTCCCCCAGGCAACAGTGGCTACCCAGTACACTTCCAAGCAAGCGATCCCAGAGATCACAGGAAAGAAAGGCTCCCGAACCAAGATAGAGAGCTCAAATCACACAGGATTGTGAAGCCGCTGAAAATACAGTGAGACACAAAGAGAGGGGCGGCAGATTCAAACACTTAGGACAGGGTACCAGCATCCTGCATCCCGCATCCTGGGGTGGGCAACGCTTTGTCTTTCTCTGCTGCCTCCGCCTTCCCCGCTGATGGTGTGGGTATGAAACCACAGTTGAGGTTTGAGGTGCACAGAAGTCTGGAATGTGCCTGGGGCCAGTGTCGCACTCATGCTCAATTGGAGAGATGCAGAGACGGCATGCCCGGCCATGGCTGCCCGTCTCCAATTAGCCCGGGGAGCAGCCACGGTTATTTGCATTTCTTGGACACATGGGGCCAGAACGAGTGTTACCAATGGGTGGCTGAATATTGAGTGCCTCATATGCCTCATGTATATTTAGTTTATTATGAATATTTAGTGCCTCAGGTGCCTTAAATATATTTAGCGCCTCATGAATATTTCGTGTCTCTTGTATATTTAGTGCTTCATGAATATTAGGAATCTCTTGCTCCTTCCGCCTCTTTTTATCTCTGTTCACCTATCTGCTCTATGTCATCTGCCTAACATCTATCCCTGGTTACGAACTTACTTATCAGTGACATTTTATCCAGCCCGCTTGTTCACTTGTCTTCCGTGGCAGACTTGGATATTCTCAAACAGTACAGCCAAAACACATTACGTCAGTTGTAGCTAGAGCTAAATTGTCTGTCTTGGTCAGAATTTTCTTCTATGACGTCTACGGGGTGCTTCAGCCCACTGCCCAGGCACTTTCGAGGCGTATCTACACAACCAGCCAGCAAGGTTGGCCTTCTTACGCTTACTTTCCATATGGGGACTTTGAAACACAGAGAGGTTTAGAAACTTTCCAGAGGCCACACAGCTCATAAGAAGCACAGTCAGAACTTGAACTCAGATCCATTGAATGTTCTCTGACATCATGTTTTTGGAGCTTTCGTCTCCACAGCTTCTACTAGGGTCCAAGCTGCTAGCACCCCTTCACCGGGCTACTGCCATACCCAACTCGGCCTCCCCTCCCCCTCCCACTAATCCAATCTATACACGGTTTCCAGAAAACAACACACATCTGATTACATCACATCCTCACTTAAACTCTCCAATGGCTTCCCTTTGTTTTCCAAGTAAAGATCCATGACCCACAACTTACTACAAGGTCAGCATGGTCTGGCCTCTGCTGACCATCCCAGCCTCTCTCTCACACTGTCCCCCTCACTGTCTTCTGGCCACACACCGATCCCCTATCAGTTCTCAAATACGCCATGTTACCTCCCATCACAGGACATTTGCACGTGCTGTGCTTTCTGTCTGCAATGCTTTTCCCTTCCTTCTTCATCTAGTTAATGCCCACTTGTCCTGATATCTCAGCTTGCATGCCCCTTCCTCCAAGAAATTCCCCTGACGCCTCTAGTCTAGGTCACTTTCCTAGTGTACAAATTCCTTCCCTGCAGAGGACTGGTGTCAGTTTACCATTATATTTGCATTGGTGTAATTATTTACTAGCCTCTTCCGTGACCTGCAAGTGCTCTGAGATCAGTGACATTAGGCCTTTGCTCCCCACTGTATCTCTAGGGCCCTCTCTATAGGTATTTGTTGTTGTCAATACAGATTATTTTCCTGGGGAAAATACCTCCAAACTTAGAGGCCTGAAACGGCACACATTCATCATCTCACAGATTCTGTGGGTCAGGAACCCAGGTGTGGCCTAACCGGGTGCCTCTGGCCCAGGGTCTCTTGTGAGGTTGCAGTTAAGGTATCAACCAGAGCCAGAGGCTCTCCTGGGTGGTGGTTTGGGCGGGGGGTGTGTGTGTGTCTACTTCCCAGCTCACCCACGTGGCTGGTGCCAGCCTCGGGTCTTCACTGGCTATTGGCTGGAGATATCAGTTCCACACCACCAAAGGCAGCTCACAACATGGCAGCCGGCTTCCCTCAGAGTGACTGAGCAAAAGAGAGGGTGGGCAAGGTGGAAGCCAAGTCTTTCTATAGCCTAATCCCAGAAGTGACATCTCATCATTTCTGCCATATTCTATTTCTATTCGTTAAAACTGAGTCAACAGGTCTAACTGACACTCAAGGGGAAGGGATTACACAGGGGTGTGAATACCAGGAGATGGAGGTCGTGGGAGCCATTGGAGAGGCTGCCTACCATACATTAGTTCTCATTCTCCCAGCAGCCTTATAAGGGACTTTTGCCTTCATTTCAAAGGGGAAAAAGCTGGTTCAGAGAGGGTAAGTGTGATGGTTAGATTTTACGTGTCAACTTGGCTAGGCTATGGTGCTCAGTTGTTTGGTCAAACCCCAGTGTGGATGTTGCTGTGAAGGTATTTTGTAGACATTATTAACACTTCCAATCAGTTGACTGTAAGTAAAGGAAGTTACCCTTGATAATGTGGGTGAGCCTCATCCAGTCAGCTGAAGACGTTAAGAGCAAAACCAGTTTTCCCAGAGTCTCCAGCCTGCTGGCCTGCCCTGTAGATTTCAGAGTCAAGACTACAGGGTCAATGTGGTATATATATATATACAATGGAATATTACTCAGCCGTAAAAGAGAATGAAATAATGCCATTTGCAGCAACATGGATGGACCTAGAGGTGATCATACTGAGTGAAGTAAGTCAGCTGGAGAAAGACAAATGTCATATGATACCACTTATATGTGGAATCTGAAAACAAAAGTGATACAAATGAACTTATTTATAAAACAGAAACAGACTCACAAACATAGAAAACAAACTTATGGTCACCAAAGGGAAAAGGGGGGGATACGTTGGGAATTTGGGATGAACAGATACACACTAGTACTGTATATAAAATAGGTAAACTACAGGGACCTACTGTACAGCACAGGAAACTATATTCAATAACTTGTAATAACCTATAATGGAAAAGAATCTGAAAGAGAATATATTATGTATTCTTTGCTGTACACCTGAAACATTGTAAATCAACTATACTTCAACAAAACAAAACGAAAGACTACGATGTCAACTCCTGTCTGAGTTTCCAATCTGTTGGCCTCCCTGTGAATTTTAGACTCAAGTTTGCAACATCAGTTCTTGCCTGAGTTTCTAGCCTGCTGGCCTGCCCTACGAATTTCAGACTTGCCAGTCCCCACAGTCATGTGCTTCAATTCCTTACAGTAAATCTCTTTATAGATTTAAACATAAATTTAAATATCTACATCTATCTATCCATTTATCTATCTATCTATATCTCCTATTGTTTCTATTTCTCTGGGCGACCTACTGGTACAGTAAGTTTTCCCAAGTCATATCGTTGGTAAGGGGCAAAGCAAGGAGGTGGAGAAAGAAGTTGAGAGCATAAAACAGTCATTCAATCAACAAGTATTTACTGAGTAATGTGACAGATCATGTTTTCCAAAGATGGCCACCACAGCATATCCCAACCCTTATGCTCTTCTCATAATGTGATGTGGAGACTTCTCCCATGAAGAGGTGGGCTCTATGTTCTCTTCCATTGAATCTGGGTGGCTGTGGAACTACACAGAAGTGACCCTATTTGATTTCTGAGCCTTTGTCTTAAAACGTGACACCACTTTTGCCTACCCCTCTTGAGATGTTCACACTTGGAATTTGGCAGCCATGCTGTGAGGCAGCCCAAGCTACCCCATGAGGAGGGAGCTGCTGCTGAGGCCATGCGTAGGTAAGGTGTTCTGGCTGACAGTCCAGCTTTACACAGCCATAGATAACTGGACCAGGCCCTGTTGGAGGCCCAAGGGATACACTGGTGAGTAAGATGGATCTGCTCCAATGGAGCTTTGTGTTAGGCAGCTCGGGCTGCTATAACAAAATACCACCGACTGGAAGCTTAAACAACAGATACTTAGTTCTCACAGTTCTGGAGCCTGAGAAGTCCAAGATCAAGGTTACAGCCAATTCAGTTCCCGGTGAGGACTCTCTTCCTGGCTTGCAGATGGCTGTCTTCTTGCTGTGCCTTCACATGGCAAAGAGAAAGAGAGAGGTCCCTCTGGTGTCCCTTATTATAAGGGTACTAATCCCATCATGAGGTCCCACTTTCATGACCTAATCACCTCCCAAAGGCCCCACCTCCAAATACAATCACATTGGATGTTAGGGCTTCAACGTGTGAATTTTGGGTGGACACAAACATTCAGTCCACGGCAAGTGTACATGCCAAATGAGGGAGACAGTCCATAATCACATAGACAAACAGGTAAATAACCTATCAACGCCACTGAGAAAATAAAACAGGGCCATGTGTTCTGGAGGTACTGCTCAAGCTAGAGTGGTGAGAGAAGGCTTCTCGGAGGCGGTGCCATGTGGGTTGAGATGTGAATGATGGGGAGAGGCAGATGAGCAAAGAAGAGGGGAAAGGCATTCCCAAGTGAAGGGACAGCAAATTCAAGGCTCAAAAACAAGGCCAAACTTGAATGGGGCTCTTTGAAGGATGTCAGCGGCTGGGAGGTGGCAGAGGGCAAGGGGTCCGGTGGTGGTAGGTCCCACTGCCTGAGGCAGGGATAGAAGACTTCATTGGTTGAGAATAAAGTGCCAGGACTCTTTCATGTGTCCCCTCACAGCCAACCTGTGGGTGGGCGGGTTGTGAGGTGTGCGGGGGTGGGGGGGTGAGGAGAGGGGAGCACAGGGCAGATCCAGTACTCCAGGAAAGTGGATCCTGGGAGGGGTCAGCGCAAGCGGCATCAGAGTTGGTCCAGCCCTGCCCAAAGCCTGCCCTGTGCCGGCTGACCTCCACTCTGGGGTGGGAGTGGCAGAGGGATGCTCGCGAATATCAATGGACTCTTTCTCCTTTCAGTAAGCTCAGCAGAACCCTGGCCTTTGTCTGGGGCCCCTGCTCCCCGGGGAGATCTCATAAAGGGCCTCGAGCAGCAGGCCAGAGCTAAGGATGGGGCAGTCCGGGCTGTCCTCACAATGGCAGGGTGAGGAGGTTAAAGCCTGGTGTCAGCTGCTCAGAATCTTGTCCCCAGGGCTTTTCCTGCTTTTGTCGTTTCTGGTCATAGGCGTGATATTTGATGGGGGCCTCTCTGCAGGTAACTACAGAACTCGGGTAGGGGGCAGCAAGGCTGGCCTTGGCCAAGGCGGCAATGGACTGGTGAGCTGCACCGGGGCTGGGACACAGGGGAGGGATCTGAAGCCCCCGACCGCACAGTCTCTGGGCTTTCAGACTCCCAGCTCCATGGGCTCCATGGGACTCATAAATTTGTATCTTGCATCCCCAATATCTCAGGCAGGGAACCCGCAACTGCCTCATGTTGTGGACGATTCTTGTTCAGCAAGCGTGGTGGGGTTTTGGGGGAAGGAACTTGCCATGGGAAGACACTGCTGGGGGACTGAGGCGGCTTCACACCTGGACTCTCCAGGAATGGTGAGTGAATGCACTAAAACCGCACATCCCCGTCAACGGGAGAACGATAGATAACCCGTGGTCTAGTCGCACAATGGAATACTACTCAGCAATATAAAAGAATGCATATAAACTATACAAAACTAATGTGTATTATATCATATATATGTTATATATTATAAAATATATAAATAATATGCTTTATTCTTTATAAATTAAAATATGAATATTTCTAGATTTATTTCTATATTTATATTCTATACAGTATAAATATATAATATATAACTATATTATGTACAATGTAAATATATTTCTATATTTTATATTAAGTATAGAAATTTTAATACTTATATAGTATATATAAAATTATAAATATATGATTATATAATCATCATATCTTTTTATATATTCTTTATATACAAAAGAATATATAAAGACTTCAATAACACGAGTGAATCTTACAGACATCACTCTGCGTGAAAGAAGCCAGAGTGAGATGCTGTGGGATTCCATTTATAATAAGTTCACAGGCAGGCAAAACCGATCTATAATCAGAATAGCTAGAAGTCAGAATAGTGGTTCCTTATGGGGGCATTGATGGGGCGGGGCATGAGGGAACCTTCTGGGGCAGGTGCTGGAATTGTTCTATATCTTGATCTAGGCAATGGTTATGTATGTCTCTACACACATATAAATTCATTGAGCCGATCATCTAGGATCTGTGCACTCTAGCATATACATGTTACACTTCAAGAAAAAAAAAAAAGAAAGTTAGAGATGACCTGTCCAATGGGAGCTCTGCTACCTGCCCCCGCCCCCAACACGCACCCTGCTGCTGAGAGGAAAGTGCTGAGTGCTAATTAGCCCAGGGGCTGTTGTAGGGACTATTCAGGGAGCCAGGTTCCAGCTGTACTGAGGATTTCAAGCCTCATTCTCCAAAGGAGCCTTTGGCTGGCACCTGGTCCCTCAATTCAGTTCTGTTCCTGTCCACAGCACTTGGGCTGCAGCGGGTGGCGTGGAGAGGCTGCCCTTGAGCACAGCAACCAGAAAGCCCTTGGCCCAATTACTAAGCCTCCTCTCAGTACCTCAACTCACATAGGCAGGGGCCAGGGGCCTAGGCTGTCTTCATGGCGCCACCTTTGCTGGTGTTTTCTCCATCACTTCCTCCCCGCAGCAGAAAGCTGGCTGTGGCTACATGACCACAGCCTTCCCCTAGGAGCTCCTCACTTTGCTAGTTTGGCTTCCTGAATACCAGTACCTATACTTTGCTGTTTTGATTGGATATCTGGAGTTTCTCCGGCCTGGCCGTCCCATTTTGAATTACCTTCCCTTCCATATAATCTGCCCACCGCAGACACAAGTCCACAAACAAATGCCTCTCCAGAAGGGACTCCAGGCTGACCTGTTCCTGAGTAGTCTGGGGGAGGTCCTCAGTGCTGCTTTGCATCTTGAAGCCAACAGGAAGTGAAGTACTGAAAACTGAAGGCATATGGGTGAATGACTCACTCGGCAAATGACCTTTCCCACTGGCCCTGCAAGCTAGGGCAGGACTAGGAAGCAGGGAACTTTGTCCAACCCACCTGACATTTGCAAGGGCCACGGATACCAGCGCTCCAGCATCCTTGAGAGGGATGATGGAGATAGGTGGTCTTCCTCAAATGTCTCCTCAAAATTGACCAACTCACCCCTGTAAACTCACCAGTGTGGGATTCCGTGCAAATCTAGAAGTATTGATCATGAGGAGATACCTAAGAAATACGAGACACAGTTCCTAGTGCTGGAGCGCCTCAACATTTATTGAACGAGAAAAATGGATAGATGACTTCCAATGAGCCACGGAATGATTGAGCACACTCACGTACCTCCACTGTCTCCCCCAAAGCCCCCGCTAAAATGACAGTGATGGGATTTTTAGAGAAGGATCTAAATCCATAAGGACAAAAAAATGAGAGAAGAAAATTACAGCCCTTGAAAGACGTCATCACATTTGGGAAGCCAGCAGGCAAATGGACGAAAGGTAATTGACTCAGCGGACCAGAGAATGCTGGAAGCCAATGGCCTGTGGTGGGTAGAAGCTTCAGGAAGCAAGCTGATTCGGGCAGCAGAACCCGAGAAAGTCTGAGGAAATGGAGGTGCCAGGTACTGCAGAAGGTACAGATAGGCTGAAAACAGGGTTGTTTGCACGTCTGTTGAAGGAGCAGTGATGTCTCACTGCTAGGTCACCTCGTGCCCATCCCCCACTCCACGAGAGCCTGAGGTTCCCTCTTTGGAGAGACTGAACAGGAAGGACTCTAGACTCAGGACCCCATGCTCAGTTGACTGCAAGGGTGCTACACTGAAAGCAGGAGGTGCTGTACTGGAAACAGAGTTAATAAATGATTACTGTCATCTTAAGCCACTAGGTTTTGGGGCAATTCGTTATGCAGTAGTAGATAACTAATAAAGAAAATAAACGATGAATCCGCAAAATAAACAATGAATCTAGGATTTAGAAAACTGGAGATCCTAAATATTGGAGAGGGGCGAAATGAATTCTCACTTGGATGCTGAGGGGAGATCCCAGGGGTGTCGCTGAGCAGCGGAGGTAGAGCGGAAGCCAAGCCAACCATAGTAGGAGCATGCAGGATCCTGGGACAGGGTCTCAAAGAAAAAACACCAAGAAGCTGAGGAGTTTATTTGAATGTATCCAGAAACTAAACAAACAAAAAGGGGGTAAGAGATAAATATTAACTCTAAAGACAACAAAAGTTTGTACAGTGAAGGACATGTATTCCAAGCATACTACATGACATGGCAGGGAGTACATTTCCATACTTATAGACACTGAATATTGATTTAACAAAAAAAAGTGATATAATGTTATTAGGATAATAGGGGCAAGAGACAGTCTAGGGATGAGGAGAGGGGAGTTAAATTTGATTTTCAAGTAAAACACCAATGGTGGATTTGTTTTCTAGGGCTGCCAATAACGTACCACAAATTGAGTGGCTTAAACAACAGAAATGTATCGTCTCGCGGTTCTGGAGGCTAGAAGTCCGAGATCGAGGTGTCGGCAGGGCCATGCTCCCTGTGAAGGCTCTAGGGAAGGATCTGTTTAAGGTCTCTCTCAGCTTCCGATAGTTCCTTGGCTTGTGGCAGCATAACTCCAATCTCCACACAGTGTTCTCCTTATGTGCATGTCTGTGTCCAAACTTCCCCTCTTTAGAAGGACGCCAGTCATATTGGATTAGGGTCCACCCTAATGACCTCATCTTAACCTGATCACCTGCAAAGACCCTATTTCCAAATAAGGTCACATTCACAGGCCTGGGGGTTAGTACTTCAGCATCTTTTGGAGGGGACACAATTCAACCCATAAGAGATGGTAATGTCTAAGGAACGTATCAAGAAATAACGGTATAAGCAGGATATTTAGAAATAGGAAGGTAAATATGAAGACAGATTAGAGAGTGGAAAGTGGTTCCTTGTGGGTGGCAGAAATTGAGGTCGAGCCAATGAGGGCTGCTGCTTTTTCTTTTTTGTCTTTTTTTTTTTTTTCTGGTACGCGGGCCTCTCACCGTTGTGGCCTCTCCCGTTGCGGAGCAACAGGCTCCGGACGCGCAGGCTCAGCGGCCATGGCTCACGGGCCCAGCCGCTCCGCGGCACGCGGGATCTTCCCGGACCGGGGCACGAACCCGCGTCCCCTGCATCGGCAGGCGGACTCTCAACCACTGCGCCACCAGGGAAGCCCTGCTGCTTTTTCTTTATGAGCCTGGAAGGACTGCCTGACTATTGAAAACATGCACATTTCTCACCCACCTCAGTTATCACACTTAGCACGTGTCATTGCAATATGATTACTCATCTGTGGTCCACACAGGACCATAAATTCCTGCAGGCTGATAACAATCATAGCCAACATTTATAGATTGCTTACTGTGTGCGCCCCCCCCAATATTCTAAGCAGTTCACAGCAGCCCTGTGAAGAGGTATTGTTATTACCCACCATTTCAGATGGCAGAACTGAGGCACAGAGAAGTTAAGTAATTTATCTAAGGTCACACAGTTAACTTGAAGAGCCTGGATTAGAAAGGCAACGCTACTTCTGTTTCGGATTCCTTTTGGCATTCCCTATATTGCTGAGTATGGAGGCACACCACCGTAGGTACACGATATCTGTTAGAGGTAGGAAGAAGGGGGTGAAGGGGCCTCTTTGTCTACTTATCTTTGATGAGTGTGTGGTTGTCCTTTCTCCCAGGCCAGCCAAGTCTCATTACGTCAGCACTCTGTGCTCTCCTCTTAGGGAAGGTGTCTGCCCTCATGCCCTCCCATCTGGGTCGCCATATTCTTTCTCATCTAGTCCATCCCACTCCACGACTGCAGCTGATTGGGCTAGAAAGGGCCCCTGACCCCAGACCAGCCAATCAGAGGCTGCTCTGGGGGCCAGAGTGTGGCGTGGTCTGGTGAGGAGACAGCTTGGTCAGTCCAGTTCTTCCTCCTGGGAAATGTTTCACTTAGCTGCACAGAGAATCCAAGCCACTCAGCCATGGACAGAAGGCAGCATCAGTCTTTTCAGGGTCGGTTAAGTTGTGAGAAGCAGAGAATGACTGACGGAGGGAGAACAGAGAGAAGCAGGACCGAGTCACAACCCCAGGAGAGCCATAGAGAAGATGCCTAGGGCTCCCTCAGTGCCCTCAGGCTGTCCAATTTTTGACCTCATGTTGCCTCACAAGCACCCCCCCTTTTTTTGAGATGCTTGAGTCTCCTCCAATCTTGTAAACAACCCCCATTGTCTGTGATGGCCTGTGTCTTACATCTGGGCATTTCTCCCTCCCAGATGTTTTCCTCAACATATCTTCCTCTAGTTCACTCTTCTTACCTTTTTATTGCCCTCCCTCCCCCTCTAGTGCTCTGGCTAACCAGACATTACATTTTTACTGTGCATTGTTTTTAATAAAGTCATGGACTGTCAGCTCTGTGAGGCACCTTTTAGATTAGTGCTATCCAACAGAACTTTCTACGATGATGGAAGTGTTCCATATCTGTGCTGTCCAAGACAGCAGCCACCAGACACATGTTGCTATTAAGCACTTGAAATGTGGCCGGTGTGACTGAGGAGCTAAATTTTTTAATCTATTTAATTTTAATCAGTTTAAATTTAAATAGCCCCACGTGGCTAATGGCTACTGAGTTGGACAGTACAGTCGTTCCATCTTCTGATCCATTACCTCTTTTTACAGATGAGTCTCTTCTTCTTGTGAGTGTAAGAGCCGTATTCCAGTGGCTGCCTCCTCAAGTCACCCCCCAGCTATAGGACACAGCAGCACAGGACTGGGGTGACGGGCCCCCGCTGAAAGTCAAGCGGTTGCGTCCTCAGAACAGCAGGCCCAGGTAGACCCTCCGAGGCTCTCCATGCAAGGGCCTGTGTGTAGCGGGGGTTGAGAGACAAGTCAGGTGATTGGGCTGAAGCAGGACGTCGTAACCTCAAGTTTAGGGCCACCTCTTTGATCTGGGGGACTTCCTCAGAGGTGGTCGATGTGTTAGCCCCTGGGACAGAAATGAGCTAGGTGATTTCCGAAACGGCTTTAGCTGGACTACGTGGCCCAGATGTGGCCACGTGACTTTGCTCTGGCCAATGGCAGGTGAGCAGAAAAGATGGACGCCACATCCAGACCTGGCCCATAGAAATCGCCCGTGTGCTCTTTCCCCTTCCACACCTCGGTACAGATGAGCCCAGCAGAGCTACAAGATGGAAGGAGCCTGGGTCCCTGAATCACTCCTGGAGAGGAGAGCCTCCTTTCCTTCGGGAATACCCATTTTGGACTTTATTTCAGTGATAATCTTCCGTTGTGGTAAGCCATTGCACCTTGGGGGTGTATCTGTTGCAGCAGCCAGCATTTCCCTGACTGTTACACCCCCAGAAAACAGACTTCCTCCTGAACGGGTCCTTATGTTGTGGATGGTGGGGATTGGGGTCCCTTTGGCAGTGCAGTGAGGGTGATGTGGTCTTGTCAGTTGCCACCTGAGATCTCGGACCACAGTGATGCTCGGCGCCTGTGCTGAGCTCAGAACTGACTGAGTCTGGGCGGGGCCTTCCTGATCCTCGCAGCCTACCCTCTGTGTAGCCGTGGGCTGATAGACTCATGCTCCCCTTGCTCTCCTAGGTCTCTGAATGGAGGGTCTCTAACTGATGCCCATAAGGGAATGGAACCCTTCTGGGAGTGCAGAGGCCTACAGAACAACCTCTCTGAGGAGCTGACAGCCCTCACCCTCCACGTGGATAATACACGGACCATGTGAGGCTTCCCTCCTCCAGGGTCCGCAGGCTGGACCAGTGGGTCTCAGTGTGAGGGACAGGGAGCCCCTTAGCGCCCAAGAGCTCATGTGACTCATCCTAATGCGAGCAGCAAGGAGAAAGTCAAAGAAATTGGAGTCACGATTTAAGTGAGGTCTACGGTGGGTATTTCTTGGCATAGGACGGAGGAGCCTGGCCAAAATTCCCTGCCCAAACTTCCCAGCTCTGAGAGTCACGGATGAAGGGCAGAGACTTTCCGCCTCGTTAACCAAACTAGGGAACACAAGAGGAAGATCAGGCTTGGGAGGGGAACTGTTGAGACCACTTTGGAGCACACAAAGTTTGAGGGGTCAGTGGGGTGCCCACATAGATGCTTCTAGCAGCTGCATGGGAACGGGGACCTGAGGGGGCCGGATCAAGGAGCAAACTTGTGTCTGGAGACAGGTGATGATGGAAACCACGGTGAGGAAGGGGACTGTCGAGAGAGCTAAATGCAGGGCAGGAGGAGAAGAGACGTGGGAGAAAGGGGTGTCAGAGGAGCCACGGTGGGAGAGTGTGAGGGAGGAAGGAGAGGACAGCCAGGTGGGGCGGCGAGAGGACAGGAGGGCAAGGGGCCTGGAAAGGCCATTGCATCTGGTGACACGAGCTCATTGGCGGCCCGCAAGAGCGAAAGTTAACCCAGAAGGACACTCACTGGTTGGCAAGGGGAAGCCAGGTGGAGATTTAAAATTTATGGCAGAGAGTCTGCAAAAAGGATAAATCGCCCCATCGGGACTGGGAGCTAATTGTATCACGTGGTGTGCCTGGGGCAGGGATGGTCTAGCGGCACAAAATACAAGCCCACTTGCACAAGCTTCAGTGAAAAGGGAGAATTTATGGGAAGAATATGAGGCTATCTCCAAGATCCAGGGACAGGAAGTGCAGCCGGTCTCTGGGGGCAGGAACCGGCCACTGGGGAGCCAGCAGGAACCTGGGCAGCTCCATCCTCTCCTTTCTCTAGCTCTGCTGCTCTGAGGTCTCTGACCTCTGCTTTCCTCCTGGACGGCTTCTCTCTTCTCTCTCAGCTTATTCTGTTGCTCTGTGCACACAGTGGAAAATGGCTGCCTCAGGTGGCCCTCCTGGTCTGTTCACTTCCTTCTCCTCTGGGCTCACACTGTGCCTGGCACAAGGCTTTCAAGCAGCCAACAAAAACTGCCTAGAACCGCCAAGGTGTCCCAAGGCCCTGGGAGAGCACCTGATTGGTCCAGTTGGGTCACGTGTCCATCCCTTATCCAATCAGCTGTGGCCAAGGGAGGGTCTTGTGCCCTTGGCCCCTCAGTGGGGGCTGGGGAGCAGCATCTTTGGGAAGGCGGCTCAGGCAGGTTCTTGAAGAGGAGAATACGGTGGCTGTCATACGCTGATGTTCCAGACAGGCTGCAGGCCCCTGAGCCACCTGGAACAGAGAGAGACTCCTGAAGTCAGGCTCCACTTTAATGATGGTCAATAAACATGGAGGCCGTGAGGGATGGGGCGTGTGCACCCACAGACAAGTAGCAAATGCGACTTCCCTGTGCTTCCTTTTTCTCCTCCATCCCACACACACCCAAGCCCAGGGATACAACCCAAAGAGCTCATCAGGGCCTCTCGTGACATCCAGATTTCCCCAGGCTCAGCTCTCATCTTCTTGGTTTCCTTCCACTACAGCCTGAGATGAGAAGAGCTAACTCGGAGGGGGCTGCAGGAGAGGGGGGCGCAGTACTTGCCCTGCTTGGAATGGCCCTGACTCCACAGTACTGGGTCAGGCAGAGTCTCAACGGGAAGCAGTTGGGATAGTTTTGACGAGTATTTACATACAAAGGGACCGTCCACAAAGATGTGCGTGCTGGGGAACCACAGGGATAGCACAGGAAGCAGAAGCTGTTAGCAGTGGAGGTTTTTTTTTGTTTTTTTTTTTTACCACCCTGGGTCCAGAGGTGAGTAGAGAAGGCCACCTTAAAATAAGCAGGGACCTTCAGTGGAAGGGTCAGTCAGCCCAAGCAGATTTCACAGGGAGGAAGTTGGGGAATAAACCTTCACCTCATTCTCCTCCTGCCCTCTGAGTTCTTGACGGGGCCTCGCTGTTGGCTGGAACTGGCCAACGGAAAGCCACTGGGGGGTGGGGCATCAGCAAACTCAGGTTGGAATCATGAGCTGGGTAGTGGGTTGGGTGCTGGTGACAAAAACGAAGGAGCAGAGTGGCTTGCCCTGGAGGAGCCCACAGTGTAGCGCGTGAGCCATGCGGAAGCAACATCTTTCATTAACCCCCAAACCCAGCCATGACTGGCAGATGCAGTATTTTTTTTTTTTTTTTTTTTTGGCTGTATTGGGTCTTCGTTGCTGCGTGTGGGCTTTCTCTAGTTGCGGCGAGGGCGGGCTACTCTTTGTTGCGGTGTGTGGGCTTCTCACTGCGGTGGCTTCTCTTGTTGTGGAGCACGGGCTCTAGGCGCGCGGGCTTCAGTAGTTGTGGCACATGGGCTCAGTCGTTGTGGCTCACAGGCTCAAGAGCGCAGGCTCAGTAGTTGTGGCGCACGGGCTTAGTTGCTCCGCGGCATGTGGGATCTTCCCGGACCGGGGCACGAACCCGTGTCCCCTGCATCGGCAGGTGGACTCTCAACCACTGCGCCACCAGGGAAGCCCAATTTTGAAGATTTTTAAACAGAATTCACTTAAAAAAGAAGGGAAATTCTGACACATGCTACAACATGGATGAAGCTTGAAGACACGCTAAGTAAAATAAGCCAATCACAGAAGGACAAATATTCTAGGATTCCATCGTTTGAGTAGTCAAATTCATAGACAGAAAGCAGAATGGTAGTCGCCAGGGGCTCGATGGGGAGGGGAGAATGGGGAGTTAGTGTTTAATGGGGATGGAGTTTCAGTTTTGCAAGATGAAAAAGTTCTGAAGAGGGATGGTGGTGATGGTTGTACAGCAACAAGTGGGCTAAATGCCACTGAACATTCAAAATTGGTTAAAATGGTAGATTTTTTGTTATGCATACTTTACACAATTTTTAAAAATTGAATTTGATAAACATTTAATGAGCCTCTACTATGTGCTCTGCATTAGGAATTCAAAACCAGAAAGCATCAGCCTTACCTTCAAGGTTGGCCCTGCCGGGCAAAGTGACGTAAATGAACTCAGTGCAGTGTGGAAAGTGCAGTAATACAGTGTGGGCGGGACGGGGGGGGGGAGGGGAGGTGAGCCCAGAGTGGGGAGGGGCTCCATTGCTGGGGGGCTGAGTGAAGCCTTCTCCAAGGAAGAAGTCTCCACCAGGTTTGCCAGAGACTGAGACGGATTCAAGGTTGGGCAGGAAGTGGAGGGGCTGGGGACACACAGAACATTCCAAACAGAGAAATAGCACGAGGGAAAATATAGAGGTGTGAAATAGCATGCTTTAAGCCTCCTCTTCTTTCTTCGTTGGGATGTAACTAAACTTGCGTCCCCCTCCCCCCTTTTTGTTTTACTTTTTACTATTAAAAAAATCTTTTAAAATTGAAGTATAGTTGATTTACAACGTTGTGTTAGTTTCAGGTGTACAGCACAGTGATTCAGTTATATAGATATAAAACTGCATCCCCTAATTCTACACCGATCGGTCTATGAAAGCGCTTCTCAAACCATCTCTGGTGAAAAACGTGTGTGTGTGTGTGTGTGTGTGTGTGTGTGTGTGTGTGTTTAATTTCCAGTCCCTCACAAACTGATATTTGCGGCCCTACTGTGTACGATGATTATGGAACTTATGCCACATGCCACTCACCGTGGAAGTTTGAACCCATCTATTTCCTGTTCAACAGGAGTCCACTGATCACCCGCTTGGACGTCGCAGCAAGGTCAAGTTGCCTTCAGGCTTCCAGAATGGTTACTCTCAATTTCTGTGCTTTTCTTATCGTGGACAAGCACTGGTCCACGGACCACACTTTGAGTAGCACGGGTTTATAAGATGGCGAATCCCTTAAAGGGAGGAACCATTTCTTTATATTTTATCCATTCTTTGGATTTGTAGCAGACCACCCAAAAGATGTCCTCTCCTTTCCCAGAAAGGGATGCCTACCTATTAGTTTTCCCTGTGTTTTGAATTTGGAAAGTTCTGCCAGTATTAAATACTATTATTATTATTAGCTTTGCGCCCACTATAGTGGATGTCATTTAATTAGAACTGCATAATAGGCAAATCTGCCTTAATAGGCTGGGATGTGGCTAAGAAAACATTTCGCGTCTGTGTCTGCATTCTCTGTTCTGTGGCCATCACATCATGTTCTCTGGCAATGGGTCATTTTGGAGACCTTGGGCAGGGTTCAGGGCAGGTTATTTGGCTACTGATTAACACTTAATTAGCACCTTTTTCATGTAGCACAGCAGTGACTTTGTAAATTTAAAAATTTCAGGGGACCACTTAATGCGGAATTAAAGTACAAGTGCAATATTTAAGACGCATGAAATTGTTTTACGCATTACGGCATTAACTAGCTCTTAATTTATGCAGTGCATGCCAGCGAAGGGCAATTAAAGTGTAGCAGGGAAAAAAATTATAGATCTCTGCGTTGTCCTGTCTTTTCCTCTAACGATGCTTTTGAAGGCTTTTGCTACATTCGTATCTCAACTCCTATTCTAGATTTAGGAGTAAATGGTAAGCTCTGAGACTTGTTTGCCCCACAGGAATTGGCATTATCTTTAAGCTGAAGCTACCTCTAACCATGATGTTCCTCTAGGGCCCAGAAATCCACTGTGGCCTCAGTGACTGGTCCACGGATAGGCACATAACCCCACTATAGCCTTTGGGATGTCAGGAGACGTTTGCTGGAATTTATGGGAAAGTGAAGCTAACAGTGTCTTCCTTCGTAGTTGTTGGAAAGAGTGGTTCTCCTTTCCCCGGTCAGTGTGGTGTGAGGATGTGAGGCTGGGAACAGTGGCAGCCATTTTGTAAGCACTCCGGAGCTGCAGGGGGAGTCATTGTTTGGAATTTGGCCATAAATCCAACACCATGGGAGGCCATATGGCAAGATGAAGGGAGACCCAATCCTGGAAGAAGTTGTGGCCTCTCCCGTTGCGGAGCACAGGCTCTGGACGCACAGACTCAGCGGCCATGGCTCATGGGCCCAGCCGCTCCGCGGCATGTGGGATCTTCCCAGACCGGGGCACGAACCCGCGTCCCCTGCATCGGCAGGCGTACTCTCAACCACTGCACCGCCAGGGAAGCCCTGACGTCTGGACTTTTGAATTATATTGGAACCTATAAATATACTGCATATTCCCACCTCCCTGCCTTTATTCCTGCTGCTCCCTTTGACTAGAATGCTCTTTCCTTCCTTCTCCATCCTTCAAGTCCAAGTCCTAATGCCACCCGTCTAAGAAGCTTTCCTCGAGCTGAACCATGCTCAGGATGGCCAGAACCATGCCCCCCTCCTCTAGGATGCTAACGCCCCTCACTTGAAATTCTCCTTCTGCAAGGAGCACACACTGCCCTGAAAAGCGTGAAGCTGCAAATGTGACTCTCCATCTCCCTTGAGAGGACCTAAGCTCTTTCTTCCGCCCCCAGCATTAGTGTTGCACCTGGCACACTGAGTCCGCAGAGCGCTGCAAACCCGTTCCTAGAAAGGAATGTTAGTGCGTAGTCGGAAGAGGAGAGAGTGCGTACGAGCATATGCTCTTCTTAGCTAGAGCCAGTAGGAGAAGGAAAAAACCTGGGTAAATGCTGCAGCTGGGTGGATTCCTGGGCCACTGGAGCTGCTGAGAGCCGGCAAGGACTTGCGATATGGAGGAGGAGTCAGTTACGAGCCAGTCAGAATATTTGTCTGTCCCTCTGTTGGTAACTTACACAGACGGATACAGTCTCCAAGTACAAAGCCGAGGGCCAGGAAAGTAAAAGTTTCCCCGTCACCTCCTCCTTCCCATACTCTATGTCCTCTTAGCAGACGGGGAGCTGAGCTGCCCTGATCCTCCTCCAGCCACTCGGAGTCTGGTCAGGTGACAGCCTCACCGTCCAGCTAGCGCTACGGCGTTGGTGGTGGCTCCAGCCGACGGCTGAGCAAGCTGGTGGCACTTGCGGCCGGCCATTAACGCCAAATGGGGCTCCTCTAATGGGCTCCCTTTGCTGGGAGCTGTTCAGATCTGCACTGGCGCCTGCCGGCTCCCCTGCCCAATCCCGCTTCCACCCTGCTCCTTTCAGGGCTGTTTCCCCAATAACCCCTTGACACTCCTGAGTCCATCTTACACCTGTTTGCCAAAGAACCCTCCCCAGAGGTAAAAACTGCTAACTCTTAGGGGTGTATTCTTCCAGCCATTTTTTCCCCTATTCATTTATGTACTTGTGTGTACGTATACACCTAAAGATTTGTTATAATTCATTTTGTTTTTACATAAATGGGATCCTACTGTGTATGTGAACTATTCTACAATTTAAAACAATGTAGCACATCTTCATAAACAGTAGACATCAGTGCACGTAGGTATGTCTTTTTATTTGCTGTATACTATTCCACAGTACGGCGAGCCCATTGTTACTTAACCATTCTTATACTGATGGATATTTGGGTTTTCTACCTTCTCTTATTAATAATGCTGCTAGGAGCGTGCTATGAGCGGATTTCAAATAATAATAGCAATAAACTGAACACTATTCCAGACAGTTTATAAACCTGTATTAACCAAGCCTTTTTTGTGTTCTGATGCTTTGACATCTGGGGCTTTTGCTGACCCTGGAGGGACTGCCCCTCCCAGGATTTGCCAGTTCCTAGAGATAGTAAACAAACAACTTGTCTGAGTGTACCTTTCAAATGCGAACCAACCAATCCAGCACCTGCATCCCTCACCGTGTCTGACTCTCACACTCCAGGCCACTATCCCCCTGCCCTGATCAGACCGCTAGGGACAGCCCCAGTGCCCTGGAGCCCACTGAGATTATTCCAACTAGCCAATCCTAAACCTGCTTACCCTGCCTTGCCTGTTCCTTTTCACAGAAACCACGATAAAGGCTCTTGCCCGCCAGTTCCCGTTCTCCCTCTGCTTCCTGACCAACCCCAGTGCTTCCCCGTGTGCCCCTCCCCCCGTGGCCTAGCCTGCCCCCTCCTCTTGGGATTTGTAAGTATAACCAATTATCTTCTCTATGGCCGTCATCTCCTGCTCTGTTGGCATCACCAGACCTGAATAACAATAAAACCTATGGGGCCTCCGAAACAGGAGGACCTCTCGTTGGCAAGGTGGAACGAACATTTTCTTTTTCTCCCGAAGGTTCCAGAATGCTTTCACTTGTGAACCCTTTCTGGGCGAATGGAAGTGCTAAATGTGCTGGGTTACTTAGGGCAGACACAGAAAAGAACTTCCTGCTGAAGGCCTCAGGAATTTACCACTCACCAGGGCACGGCTCCACCCCTCGCTAAAGGAGGCCACGAGGTTCGCCCCTCCCCCGCAGGTCCCTGCAGACAGCTGAGATCATCCTCACCTGAGAAGGGAGGAGGGGTGGGATTACCGCCCTCTCCGTTGCCCTGGGGCTCTGGGCCCGGTGACGCGGGGCGTCCTGGCGGAGGCTGGCCCATGTTCGCAGCTGCCTGCCGGGAGCCGGAGCCTGTCAGCTCGAGCGGCAGCGAGGGAAGACGTTTCTGACACAAAAGCCCAGGGGAATCCGCGGAGGAGCTGGGCTGTCATTACTTATTAACAATGGGCCTGATCCCCAGCCGGGCAGGCCCGGGGAAATAGCCTGTGGGGAGGCCGGCCTCCCCGCTACGAGGTGAATTAACACTTTCAGGGCAGGAGTGAGCTGTTCGGGGGGAGGGGGTCAATTGTCACATTTTTGCATGTAAGAGGGGCCATCCTTTACATACGAGGGGCGCGCTCGTCCTCATCTTCCCCTCCCCCTCTCGGTGTCCTCATTCTTCTCTTCCGTTCTCTTGCCCCCTATGGTTTTAAGCCGGCAAACCCACAGGATGTGGGAGACTGCGCTCCTAGGGAAAAGGGAGATTTGAGCCTGCACGCAGCCAGAAACCTGGGGTTAACGTCCTGAGAGAGGGCCCGCGGAGGCCGGGAGAGGCAGCTGGAGCTGGCAGCTCCTGGTTGCAGACCAGGAAAGGTCAGCAAACTAGCTGGTCGTTAAAGCTGGTTATTGCCTATTTTCTCCCCCCGAGGGGTCCTGGGCTCCGGTGCCAGCACGCTCTGTCCCGGCTCCGCGATCTCAGGCGGGCAGAGCCACCCACCCGTGGTGTCGCAGGTCGGGTTTCCTGGGGAAGCAGATGCCGAGACGGAGATTAGCATGCGGGACATTTTGTTGGCATTCTAGGATCAGCACCTGGAGAAGGGAGGTGCTGGAAGCCGAAGCCAGCAAAGGAGGAAACTGAACTACAACGGTAGCCCGACGGAAGCCTCGGCTGACCCCACAGGGAGCTCCGGAGCTGGGGTGACCCTTCGGAGTGGTTCGGAACTGGGCCGGAGGCTGGCGTGGGCTGCTCCAGAAGCCGGCATGGCCCTGGGCAGGGCGGTTTCTTCAGCCTTGGGGAAGGGCTGACAGCTGAAGTCAGGCTGCAGGCAGCCCTCCAGCAGCCGAGGGTGTAAGTCCTCCCTTCCGGAAGAGGGAACACAGCCGCTACCATCACCCTGCCTCCCCCGGAGGACGGCTGAACTGAGGCTTCGCCAAATCGCAACGGGGGCATTCCTCAGGATTCCTGCCTCCGCACAGAGGCCAGCCTGGCCTCCTTTCCTGCTGCATCTCCTCCCACCTCTCCTCCCATGCCTCTTTTCTTCCCTCTTCTCTGCAGGGGCTATTCCAGAGGTTTTCAAAATTTTAAAGGCCGTCCAATCCGGTGGGCCAGCGGAACTGCCCTAATTGAGGCCGAAGGTCAGGGAGCCCCTCCCTCTGGCCACCGTTGTCTTGCTGTAAAACACTGTAATCTGTAAAAAGCTGGCTGGCTGAACCCAGAGCATTTTTTTCCTTTCTAATTGGGCGGTTCCAAACTTCACCACAGGGGGTGCTAAATTGTCACGGGCTCTTTTATCTGTGTCAACAGGAGCAGGAAACGTACAGTTGTTATGTGTCTGTAATGTAAATTCCGTGTCCGGATGTATGTATCTGTTCGGTTTCATCTACTTTAGGAGAAGGTAGTCGGCCTAATTGGGGACACGCATTTAGGAACAGTCGGCCATTTTATCGCGAGTCCACGCTCCAGAGCCCCCCAAGACCTGAGCTTCAATCAGCACCAGAGCTCTTGTTCATTAGTATAAAGGGCCTTAGAAACGAGTTCCCACTGGCGGAAGCAGTTCGAGGCGGGGGGATTGGTCAGGAATAGGAGCGGTACTTCGGCTCTTGCAGGTGCAGACCGGGAAAATCTGGTGTGCTCCGTGGTTGGTTCTCGTAGGAACGGCACCATGGGCTTGATTCTTAAGTGGTCCTGCGTGCATCTAGCGGCTGATGTGGTGGATTGTGCGCGCCTGGAGTCGGACTAGAAGGTTAGAGAATCCCGCTGCAAGACTTTCCTTGCATTTGCCTCAGGCACACTTTCCTGAGAGGCGGCTGCTAGAGCTTTTAAAGGATGGAGGGCTGGAACGTCACGGAATTCACAGAACCAGTTATATGGCTGCTTTGCGTAGCTTGTTCAGAACTTGGCCTGAAGACTTCCTTTCACAATATCCTGGTGGCATGGTATGGAGAGAGGCCCTACTCCCTCGCCCACCTCGAAAAAGGTACAGAGACTTACCAAAAAGAACCTAATGGGGTTTTTTGCAAGACCAAACTGGCTTAGGTCAATTAGCGCCAGCCTAAAACTCCACCCCAGATACTCTATAAAACCTTAGTCAGCTGTGAATTCCCACCTTCTCACATCAATAACCCCTGTACCTCCATATTTTCTCACGGTATGTATAATAGGGGTCTAATCCTTGCGTCCTCTGTCATAAGTTGTAAGGACTATATATATTGTGTTCTTAAACCCTGCCGAAAGAGGTTGGATTCACAAATTGGAGACTTATGTCTTGGGGTTGGGGGGAGGTTAAAAAAAAAAAATCAGTGCTCAGAAGTGTCCGCAGCAGGGAGGCCCCTGGTGTTCTTTATCAGCAGAAGCGTTTATTAAGGGCCGGTGTGCACCGGGACCACGAACCGCACTGTCTCCACGTTTCTAGCTCAGATGAAGCTTGACTAGGAGCAGTGTCCATCCACACATGGATCCTGCACACAGTCAGATAATCAGTGCACAACTCAGGTGAGGAGATTAGATTAGATCATTAGATCTGACGGCTCGGAATGCTGGTTGCCTGCTGAGGAAGGGAACCGGGGCTGTGATTTACGTCCTCAACTTGGGTTAAATCTTCTCTCCCTACAGCCTGGTCCTGAGGGGTGGAGGGTCAAAGTCACCAGGAAACAGAGGGTTCTCAGCCAGCGCTATTGTGCTCACCTGTATCAGGTAAGCCCCAATGCTCAAGACCTTAGAGCACAACTTTGGTCCTGAGTATCTTTCCGTCCCTTTAGTGGACAAAGCGTTTTCACTGTCAATATCTGGTTGGACCTTTACAGCTGCTGAAAATGTGAGCGTTGCAGGGCAGACAGCTGCATCTCCTTCTTCCCCTTTGGCAACCATAAATTTGTTTTCTATGGGTCTATTTCTGTTTTGTAAATAAGTTCATTTGTGTCATTTTTTTAGATTCCACATATAAGTGATATAATGATATTTGTCGTTCTCTGTCTGGTTTACTTAGTATGATAATCTCTAGGTCCATCCATGTTGCTGCAAATGGCATTATTTCGTTCTTTTTTATGGCTGAGTAATATTCCATTGTGTATATACGCCACATCTTCTTTATCCATTCATGTGTCGATGGACACTTAAGTTGCTTCCATGTCTCGGCTGTTGTAAATAGTGCTGCTATGCATATTGAGGTGCATGTATCTTTTCGAATTAGCATTTTCGTCTTTCCCGGATATATGCTCAGGAGTGGGATTGCTGGATCATATATGGTAACTCTAGTTTTTTTGCAAACATTACTTCGTGATGATTTAGTTGAGGGACGTCCCTGTCCGGGCCAATAGAGCTTAACAGGGATTCTGGGGGGGGGGGGGGGCGTTTCTCAGAAGTATTTTTCTCCTCGAAAAAAGAGATTGCTGCCACCATCACCCATCCACGTTCTACAGCTTTCAAATGCTGTTGTAAGGATATGAGATATTGGAGCAGCAGCAGCCATTTTGTGACTGTGAGGGGATGATGGAACAGAAAGGTAGAAGGAGCCTGGCTCCTTGATGACCTCTTTGGCCATCAAACCCAAGACCACCTGCCTCTGAGCTTCCTGTCATATGCAAGATTAATATACCCTTATTGTTTAAAATGCTTTTTATTGGCTACACTGCTGAGAGCATCCTACTGGGTACAATCCCCATTTAATAGTTTAAAAAGTTAGGCGAGATTAGGTCATAGAGTTAATTAGTGGCAGAGAGGGGCCTAGAATCCAAGGGTTCCAATTTCATCCAGGGTACTCTTCTCTACCTCTGAACTCTACAGAGTCTTAGGGAACCCCGGGGTCCTCCTCAAGGCCAAGGGTGCCAATGATTAGGCTCTGTGCCCCTGTCTCTCTTCCTACACCCAAGTCAGAGCAGCATGGCTTTTATCTGATTTATCTTATTGGCCTCTCACTAACATTCTGTTTGAAAACAAAAGACTATGAGGCTTAAACTTATTTCAAAACCACTGTCCCACCCCTTACCGTTTACAACAGCGGCCAGCTCTTTACACCACCAGAGTGGAAATTGTAAAGAAAGTGTCTTTTCTAAGAGGAAATGTGGGGAAGGGGGGATATCTTAGTTCCCAGGTTTAAGCCCAGAGGTCCTAGCAAACCGCTCACTCACATGCTTACACATACAAGCCACAGGCACACACACAAATGCACTTCTGAAGCATGTGCATGCAGACGCACTATTCACTTGATTTTTCATCCTCTTAGGCGCTCTGGAGTTGTAAGGCAGAATGAGACGCAGTGAGGCTAGCACAGGTGCTGGGGTTTACAGAAGCCCCCGGAAGGCCAAGCGTGAGCAAAGAGCTCCTGCCTTGGTTCTGGAAACTGCAGCAGGCGAGGCCACACTTGTCATCTGGTCTTGTCCTTGGCTGTTCCAGACTCCAGGGCCACCTCCATTCTCGAGACCCAGCTTGTCTTGACTTCTACCACTTGCTCTCAAGGTGCCCAGAATTGGATCTGGGCACTTCGATCTGATCGGGTGGGCTCCGCGCCACACCACATGGGCCCACCAGCCCCGCTCGGGCTGGACAGAGTTCTCAGGCAGGATGCTTCATATTTTTCTGGGGTGCCGATTCCTGATCCAATCAGTGGTAACAGGGTAACAGAGTTAAATGACACAAAACACAGGTAGCAGCTTATGCAAAAGGAACCTGGCTCTCCTTAAAATGGGGTTATGAGCATTGCAAGTGCCTGACATTTTCTCAGCACCAGTGCAGCCTCCCGAGAACAACTGGGAACTGCCTTCCTCCCCTCTCTCAACTCCTCTATGCGCCCCCTCCTTCCCTTCCCTTCCTTCGTTCCTTCATTCAGGAAACATTTCTTCATTGCCTACTGTTCCCGTTATCTATTGCTGTGTAATAGACAATCCCCAAACTTAGTGGCTTCCAAAGAAAACCATTTTATTATATCTCACAACTCAGAATTCAGGCAGGGCTCGGCTGGGCAATTCTTTTTTTTAATTTTTAATAAATAAATTTATTTATTGGCTGCATTGGGTCTTCGTTGCTGCGCGCGGACTTTCTCTAGTTGCGGCGAGCGGGGGCTACTCTTCCTTGCGGTGCGCGGGCTTCTCGTTGCGGTGGCTTCTCTTGCTGCGGAGCACGGGCTCTAGGCATGCGGGCTGCAGTAGTTGTGGCACACGGGCTCAGTAGTTGTGGCTCGCGGGCTCTAGAGTGCAGGCTCAGTAGTTGTGGCGCACGGGCTTAGTTGCTCCACGGTATGTGGGATCTTCCCGGACCAGGGCTCGGACCCGTGCCCCCTGCATTAGCAGGCGGATTCTTAACCACTGCGCCACCACGGAAGTCCCCGGGCAATTCTTTTGCTCCTCCTGGCATCGCTGTGATCACTCAGTGGTATTCGCTGGCTGCTTGGCTGGTCAGGAAGGTCAAGGTGGACCATGACGAGTGCCTGGGCAGGAAAGGCTAGAACGTTTGGGTCACTGGGCTGCACTCCTTCTTTATGCTACTCCGGACCCCTCCAGTAGGTGAGTGTGACTTTGTACGTGGTGACTGTAAGAGTGAGCGCTGCAAGAGACAGGAATTGGAAGCTGCCAATCTCTTGAGGCCTGGGCACCAAAATGGGCACAGCATCCCTTCTGCCGTACTCTATTCGTCAAAGAAGTCACAAAGGGGCTTCCCTGGTGGCACAGTGGTTGAGAGTCCGCCTGCCGATGCAGGGGACCTGGGTTCGTGCCCCGGTCCGGGAGGATCCCACATACCGCGGAGCGGCTGGGCCCGTGAGCCACGGCCGCTAAGCCTGCGCGTCCGGAGCCTGTGCTCCGCAACGGGAGAGGCCACAGCAGTGAGAGGCCCGCGTACCACACACACACACACAAAAACGAAGTCACAAAGGCCACCCAGATTGAAAGGGGGTGCAACAAGAGCCTAGTCTCTGTCCTATCTGTGGGAGGAGTGTGAAAGCATGGGTGGCCAGCTTGAATCTGTCACCTCTCCTATCTGCTGGGAATCGTGAGAGATGCTGTTAAGTAAAAGAGCGAATAACACGAGTACTGCTATTTCGTTCCCTTTTTCCTTCCTCTGGGTTAAGTCCAGATCTGGGGGTAGACTTTCCCATTTCCCCAAGTTACTCGAGAAATTCTGCTTGACATCGTAGTGGGGGTGAGTGCAGCAGGGAGATGAGAGACAGAATCTGGGCAGCGCAGGGCTACTCTTAGGAGGTCACGTGGGCTGGGGGGTGAGATCCAGGAGAGAAGACACTGCAGCTGAGATGACCGTGGCGAGGAAGGGCGTGCGGGGGTAGGGTGGCAAAGAGGAAGGCGCTGTCGCGATCCTCGGCAAGGGAGGACCTTGACGTCTGAATCTGAGTTCCTTCTAAAAGCAGAGCCTGAAAATGAAGACTTGGGTGCAGGGAGTTCCTTTGAGAAGTGACCACCAGGAAGCACGGTGAGGGGGAGGGGAAGGAAACCAGTGAAGGGTGAGCTGAGGGGCAGGTGGGCTTCTGGGGCTCAATCGTGCTGGAGCCCCCGGGAGACTCTGCAGGAGCCACTCCAGAGTTGTCAACTGAAGAGCAGCAAAGCTGCGCTATTTATACACCAAATTCCTTCCGTCGTTGATCAAGGGTTGATCCTAGTGTCTTAAGCTTCCAGTACTTTTGCCCCACTCTGCACTGGTGACCATGCCAGGATAGTCACTGTGTCCAGGAGCTGCCTGTTGGTGGCCTCCAGGGTGGCTATGAAGGTCTGCCGAGATGGTTTATGGTGAGAATTTCTAGTCCCTTTGCGTGGGACATGGACAGGGCCTCTGCCTCACACGCCTCCAGGGGGCGCCCGTCACATCGTCTTTCATGTGAAGGGTGCCTCCCGGGATGTGCCCTGTAACCCCCCCTCCTCCACCTTCCCACGAATTCATCATTACAACCCACAAGGCCCACGAATGCTTTGGGAGCCAGCAGATTCTCTCTGAGGTACGTAACGAATGCCAAGTCCTGAGTCAGGGTCGGCTCTGGGCCAAAACAAAGACGCTGATGGGGACAAGTGGTGCGTGCGGTTACCCCGCACTGGTCTCCGTGCGGCACCGAGTCCAGGAAGAAGGGGAAAGAAGCACCTTCATAAACACCAGGCCAACCTCTGGGACCCCTTTTCGTGTTTTCCAGTGCTTAAGAAACACGTGGAGTACTTAATCCACTGAGGGCAGACCAAGTTAGCAGGTTCGTTCACCCTTTGGGGAGAAAGTGACTTGACCCCTCTGAGTTTCTGTCTCCGCATCTAGAGTCATCTCTGAGGCCTCTTAATACCCTAGCAGGCTGTGATCTGTGATTCTACGGGGAAGGAGTGAGACGATGCGTCTCAGTGAACACTGGGAAGTTAAAAGTACTGTACAGACTGAAAGCTTTCATGCGATTGTAACTGTTATGGCAACACAGAGAGCTCTGTGGAAACAGCCTCCACCTCGGTTTATGCTCCTCCTGTAGGAGCCCTGACCCCACGCTCCATCACCCTGCCTCCCAGACTCCTAGCAGGATCTCTGTGTCCTTGGTTACTCCTTGAAACCTATGTTGAGAGACTCTGCCTTTCTAGTGGTCTCTTCTTGACAGGGGAAGAGGGCACCCCAGACCCCTAGTTCATCCATATGCCCTAGGATGCCTCGGGCCACACCACAAAGGGCCCATTCACCAGTTCATGCCCATTACTGCATTCTGCGTGGACTCTGATGGGTGTGTTGAGACAGGCAGGCCTTTTTGTTCCAACTGCCCTCGGTTAGGGGGCCTTTTCCAAGGTCCTGATTCTAAAATTATCTCTAGACTGCCTCCTTAGGATGCTCTTGGCTGCAGGTGACAGAAACCCCTAAGACAGGAAGAGCTCCAAGATGATACTTCAAGGCTCCTCTCCTCTCCTCTCTAGTCCTCTCAGCTCTGCCTTTCTGGGTATGTGTGTTCAGTTTCAGCCTCCAACTGGTCCCAAAAAGGCTGCTGAAGTTCCAGGCATCACATGCAGGTCCACAATCTCTAATAGCAAAGAACAGGCCCTTCCAGCCAGAAATGATATTCAAAATATTCAGCAACCAGTACAGCAGGGTATGGACCAGTGAGAAGAAACTCTAGCTATACTGGCATGGGCCTGCTGAATGTCAGTGTTTCCAAGGTTGCTTCTGTAAGAGGAAGGAGGGCCCCCACCAGAATTAGCTCATAGCTCATTGGCCGGCAGTGGATCACATGACCCCACCAGTTTCTGGGGTTTAGAATGGTAAAGATTTTGCCATGAATTGGGGATGGAATCCCCTTTCTTTTCTTTCTTTTTTTTTTTATTTTTGCAGTACGCGGGCCTCTCACTGTTGTGGCCTCTCCCGTTGCGGAGCAGAGGCTCCGGACGCGCAGGCTCAGCGGCCATGGCTCACGGGCCCAGCTGCTCCGCGGCATGTGGGATCTTCCCGGACCGGGGCACAAACCCGTGTCCCCTGCATCGGCAGGCGGACTCTCAACCACTGCGCCACCAGGGAAGCCCGGAATCTCCTTTCTTGAAGGTGGACATGTGAATTAGATTCAAGTTCCTTTAGCAGGTTGGAGGCTGGGGGAACCCATCAATCTCACCTGCTTCCCAGGCTCACACCTCCCCACCATCACCCCTCTGAAGTCAGACTCCTTATGCCGGCCTCAGATCCACTGTTAAATCGACCTGAATATCTTGTGTGTGTGTTTTAAAATACTTTTTATTTTGAAAACACTGCAAACCTACAGATTTGAAATTACAAGAATAGGGCCACAAACTCCCATATACACTTCACCCAGATTCACCCATTATTGACATTTTACCGTATTTACTCTGTCTCTCTCTCCCCACACACGCACACACACACACACACACACTCAGTTGTTGTTACTTTGGTGGAATAATTTAGTCAGTGGCAGGCATCTTTTTTTTTTTTTTGCTTTTTTAAAAAAACTTTATTTTATATTGGAGTCTAGTTGATTAACAATGGTGTGTTAGTTTCAGGTGTACAGCAAAGTGATTCAGTTACACATATACATGTATCCTTTTTTTTTGTTTTTTGGCTGTGCTTGGTCTTTGTTGCGGCATGCAGGCTTCTCTCTAGTTGTGGCGCACAGGCTCAAGAGCGCGTGGGCTCAGTAGTTGTGGCACGCAGGCTTAGTTTCCCTGTGGCATGTGGGATCTTAGTTCCCTGACCAGGGATCGAACCTGCGTCCCCTCCGTTGGAAGACGGATTCTTAACCACTGCACCACCAGGGCAGTCCCCCATGTATCTATACTTTTTCAAATTCTTTTCCCATTTAGGTTGTTACATAACGTTCAGCAGACTTCCCTATGCTATACAGTAGGTCCTTGTTGGTTATCCATTTAAAATATAGCAGTGTGGGGCTTCCCTGGTGGTGCAGTGGTTAAGAATCCGCCTGCCAATGCAGGGGACATGGGTTCAAGCCCTGGTCCGGGGAGATGCCACATGCGCGGAGCAACTAAGCTCATGCGCCACAACTACTGAGCCTGCGCCCTAGAGCCTGCGAGCCACAACTACTGATCCCGTGCGCCTAGAGCCTGTGCTCCACAACAAGAGGAGGCGCCGCAATGGAAAGCCCGCGCACGGCAACGAAGAGTAGCCCCCGCTCGCCACAACTAGAGAAAGCCCGCGCGCAGCAACGAAGACCCAATGCAGCCATAAATCAATCAATCAATCTAAAAAAAAAAATATATATATATATATATATATATAGCAGTGTGTACATGTCAATCCCAAACGCCCTATCTTCACTCCTAAATCTTGAGTGTGATTCTCCAGAGAACAAAGACATTTGCTTACATAATCGCAGTACAATGATCACATTCGGGAAATTATCTAACACAGAGCAGATATTCACATTTCACCAGTTGTCCTGAAATTGTGCCCTTTAGTGATTGCTCTGCTCCAGGGTTTTATCCAGGATCACATATTATTTCTGGCCACCTGGTCACTTCACTCCCGTTCAGCCTGGACCAGCTCCTCAGCCTGACCTTTGCTGTTCCTGATACTGACAGTTTTGAAAAGTACAGCCCCTTTTTGCAAAATGTCACTCCGTTTGGGTTTGTTTGATGTTTTCTTGTGGTTAGATTCAACTGAGCATCTTGGTTTTGCCCCTTTGCTGCTTTCTGCAACTGAAAGTGGGAGAGCCTAGGATAAGGTTAATCGAAGAGGGCTTGTGACCAACCAGAATTTCTGCTCAACTGCCTGCCTTTCTACCTCTCCCTTGCTCACACCCCATCTCCCCTTCTCCTTGGGCTTAATTGATAGGTGAATTAATGAATGTTTGGCCAGGCGGGGGGAGGCCAGGAGGCTGTTGAGAGCCTGCAGAGCTTGCTTTTTAGGTAAGGTGGGGATGAGTCTGCCAGCAGCCTTCCAGTGGCAAGGGCGTGATGGATTTCCCCCCATTCTTTTGATATCAGTGCTTTTGTTAGTTTGCATTTTATTCAGTGCCTTTTCTCTCGGCAACTCAAGGCCTTTTGCAGAGTCTTACGTAACGAAAAATAATTCTGCAAGGTAGGCAGGCCGGGCAAGGCCACAATACGTAAACCACATTCCTTATACACACACGCAGCAGCCTTGCTGGGGCCCATCTGTGTTGGGGCAGCGACATTTGTGGCACTTAGAGACCATAAGGGAGCAAAGACATAGGCAGAGGGGGATGCGGTTGCCTTTGCTAAGCTCCAAGGAGGCCCCTCTCCCTGTGCTTGGGTGACTGACTCTTGAATAAGAAAAGGGGGGACTTTAAGAGAGAGAGGTAAGGGAGGGAGGAATGATCAAAAGGAAGGAGTCAGTACATACAGGAAAAGGTGCTCAACAACCTTGGTCATCGGGAAATGTAAATTCAAACCACTCTGAGATCATAGTATACCCATCAGAATGACTAATACGTCAAAACTAATACTAAGTACCGGTAAGGATGGGCAGCGACTGGAACTTCATAGGCTGCTGATTGGCTAGAACTTGGCACAGCCATTATGCAAAACTGAACGGTAACCACTAAACTGAACAGATTCTCACCCTATGACCCAGCAGTTTCCCTCCTGGGGAAATACCCACAGATGAGTACATACGTTCACTAAAAGACCTGCAAAATAACGTTCATCACACTATTCCATTAGCCCCGAACTAGGGACTCCCCAAATGTTCATCAGAAGTACAAAGGATAAATAAAGTGTGGTGCGTTTATGTTGTGGGATATTATGCAGCAAGGAAAAAGGACAAGGTACTTCTTTGTATAATATATAGACACTCTCACGTACAGAATGTGGAGTGAAAGAAGACAGGCAATAAAGACCGAATTCTGCATAATTTTATCTACATAAAGTTTAAAACCAGGCTAAAGTAATCTGTGGGGCCAGAAATGAGAAGAGTGGTTACCTACTGACTGGGAGACATGAAGGGGCCATCTGGGGGTGCTGGTAATGGTCTGTTTCTTGACCTTGGTGCTGAAGAACACATGAGCTTACTTTGTAAAAATTCATTGAGCTGTACACTGATGACGTGATACTTCAAAAAAGTTTACAATAAGGCAGGGAGGAGGAAGAGTAAGGGAAACACAGATGTGTCTCTGTTGGCGAGCAGGTTGGATTCCACTAACTGTCCTTGAATCCATTTGTTCTTTTATCCAAAGGGACCACCACTCACTCCACCTGTTTGTGGCAGCAAAGGTAGTATACCTTTTTATTTTCTGGCACTTAGCTTTCCATCAAAGTTTGTGGGCCAAAATTTCATAAGCAGAGAAGCTTCTGTTTAGAGCAAGGCTAAGGGCATTAGCGATTTATGACTTCATTCATCGATTCATTCATTCAGCCATCAAAGACAGGATGAGTTATGTGATTCTGGAAGCCTTTGGCTAGAACTCTTCATTTCTAGATGTCCTCTCATCAGCAACAGGACATTTCAACCCATCTGGGGAAAAAGTCAGAGGTGGGATGGGGACTTTAAAAACTGCCTTCTAGCCCATGTTCCCTAGATTTCTGAATTGGGAGGCTAATTCCTGCCAGAGTGGAAGATGACAAGGTAGTGACAGCTTTGAAAGAGGGTGTACTAGTTTCCCAGGGCCCCCATAACAAAGTACTGCAAACTGGGTGGTGTCAACAACAGAAATGTCTTGTCCCATCGTTCTGGGGGCTAGAAGTCCAAGATCAAGGTGTGGGCAGGGTTGGTTCCTTCTGAGGGTGTGAGGGAGAATCTGTCGCAGGCCTCTCGCCTAGATTCTAGTGGTTTACTGGCAATCTTTGGCGTTCCTTGGTGTGTGTCTGTCTCCAAATTTCCCCTTTTTATAAGGACACCAGTCATACTGGACTAGGGCCCACTCTAATGACCTCATTTTAACGTGATTACCTCTGCAAACCTTATATCCTAATAAGGTCACATTCTGAAGTACTCGGGGGTTAGAACTTCAACATACAAGCATATCTCGTTTATTGCACTTCGCTTTATTGTACCTCACAGATACTGTGTTTTTTACAAATTGAAGGTTTGTAGCAACCCTCGGTTGAACAGTGCCATTTTTCCAATAGCGTTTGCTCACTTCGTTTCTCTGAGTCGCATTTTGGTAATTCTTGCAATACTTCAAACTTTTTTACTGTTATTGTATTCGTTATGGTGATCTGTGATCAGTGATCTTGGGTGTTACTATTGTCATTGTTTCGGGGTGCCACGAACCGCACCCATGTAAGATGGCGAACTTAATCGATAAATGTTGTGTGTGCGTTCTGATTGCTCCACTGCCTGGCCATTCCCCCATCTCTCCCCTTCTCCTTGGGCCTCCCTATTCCCAAGACACAACGATATCAAAATTAGGCCAATGAATAACCCTACAGTGGCTTCTAAATGTTCAAGTGAAAGGAAGGGTCGTATGTCTCTGACTTTAAATCAAAAGCTAGAAATGATGAACTTAGGAAGGCACGTCGAAAGCCAAGATAGGCCGGAAGCTAGGCCTCTTGCATGAAACAGTTAGCCAAGTTGTGAATACAAAGGAAAAGTTCTTGAAGGAAATCAAAAGTGCTACTCCAGGGAACACACAAATGATAACAAAGCAAACAACCTTATTGCTGATATGGAGAAAGTTCTAGTGGTCTGGATAGAAGATCAAACCAACCACAACATTGCCTTAAGACAAAGCCTAATCCAGAGCAAGGCCCTAACTCTCTTCAATTCTATGAAGGCTGAGAGGGGTGAGAAAGCTGCAGAAGAAAAGTGTGAAGCTAGCAGAGGTTGGTTCATGAGACTGAAGGAGAGAAGCTGTCTCCAGAACATCAAAGTGCAAGGTGCAGCAGCAAGGGCTGATATAGAAGCTACAGCAAGTTACCCAGAAGATCTAGCTAAGATCATTAACGAAAGTGTTTACACCAAACAACAGATCTTCAATGTAGGCGAAACAGCCTTCTATTGGAAGAAGCTGCCATGTAGGACTCTCATAGCTAGAGAGGAGAAGTCAGTGCCTGGCTTCAGAGGACAGGGTGACTCTCTTGTTAGGGGCTAATGAGGCAGCTGGGACCTTAAAGTTGAAGCCAGTGCTCATTTACCATTCCAAAAATCCCAGGAGCCTGAAGAATTATGCTAAATCTACTCAGCCTCTGCTCTATAAATAGAACAACAAAGCCTGGATAATAGCACATCTGTTTACAACATGGTTTACTGAATATATGGAGCCCACTGTTGAGACCTACTGCTCAGAAAAAAAAGATTTGTTTCAAAATATTACGGCTCATTGACAGTGCACCCAAATGCTCTGGTGGAGATATGCGGTGAGATTCATGTTGTTTTCATGCCTGCTAACGTAACATCCATTCTGCGGCCCATGGATCGAGGAGTCATTTCGACTTTCAAGTCTTATTATTTGGGAAATACATTTCATAAGGCTATAGCTGCCACAGATACTGATTCCTCTGATGGATCTGGGCAAAGCCAATTGAAGACCTTCTGGAAAGGATTCACCATTCTTGATGCCATTAAGAACTTCCGTGATTTGTGGGAAGAGGTCAAAATATCCCATTAACAGGGATTTGGGAGAAGTTGATTCCAACCCTCTTGGATGACACTGGGGCGTTCAAGACTTCAGTGGAGGAAGGAACTGCAGATGTGGTGGAAATAGCAAGAGAAGTAGAATTAGAAGTGGAGCCTGAAGATGTGTCTGAGTTGCTGCAATCTCATGATAAAACTTTAACAAATGAGGAGTTACTTCTTATGGATGAGCAAAGAAAGTGGTTTCTAGACATGGAAACTGCTCCTGGCAGAGATGCTGTGAAGATTATTGAAATGACAACAAAGGATTTAGAATGTTACAGAAACTTAGTTGACAAAGCAGCGGCAGGGTTTGAGAGGATTGACTCCAGCTTTTGAAAGAAGTTCTACTGTGGGTAAAATGCTATCAAACAGCATTATATGCTACAGAGAAATCGTTTGTGAAAGGAAGAGTCGATTGACGTGGCAGACTTCATTGTCTCATTTTAAGAAATTGCCACGGACACCCCAACCTTCAGCTACTACCACCCTGATCAGTCAGCAGCCGTCAGCATAGAGACAAGACCCTCCACCAGCAAAAAGGTTACGACTCACAGGAGATTCAGATGATGGCTTGCGCTTTTTGAGCAATGACGTATTTTTACATTAAGATATGTACATTTTTAAAGACATAGTGCTATTGCACCACTTAACACATTATTGCCCGGGGGACTTTTGCAGAAACTAACGCCTGTGGCCGGCGATTTGTTCTGTAAGTGAATATTGAAACACTCACGTTTGAGTAAATATCAACAACTTTTTTGCACTTAATGTATTTATTTGAAACTTTGAACATGTCTTACTAAAGCATTCTAATATTTTGTTAGAGTGTGATAGGCGGTATAGCAGGCACCTCTGTGCAGGGGAACAGAACATCTATTACAAATATACCGTGTTTCACTGTGCTTTCCCCTGGAAGAGCAGACTCTAAACCTTCTGGCGGCTTTTTTTTTTTTTTAGTCCTGTGGGTATTATTTCCTCTAGAAGATGTTCATTTATTTTACCTGATGGTCGACAGGGTGGGTCTTTGCAGGGGGCTCTTTCAGAAATGCCACAAGAAGGACCAGGTGCGGGACTACCACTACGTTCACCAGGATTGTC